>NC_135307.1:185321359-185624390 GCF_048772815.1 Callospermophilus lateralis | reverse complement strand
TCCTATAATCTGCTGGCCGCAGTTTTGCTGTTGCAGGAGGTTTTGCCAGAGAGATCGATCCGGTCTTAACAGAGTGCTGAAATGGCGTGGCCACTCTGTTGCGAACTCTGGCGGGAACTAGCCCCAAGGGAACCCACACGCCTTGTGGGTGCGGACTGGTGTCTCCCTGGGACCTTCTTGGGAGGGTGCCATGAGGTTGGGTTTGGAGGAGGCATGAGAGCCCTGAATCTAGTGAGGAAAGCAGGATGAGCGAGGCCTGAAGCTGGGGCAGCCGAGTGGCTGGCTGCAGGACATGGGGCCAGTGGGAGAGAAGAGGGCGAAAGGAGCACTGGGGTCCCCTCTGTCCCCCAGCCCTGCCTTGTTGGGTAGGCACGGGGGACCTTGGGGGCCAGGATTCCACTGGGGCTGGGGGAGCTGGTAACTGCTTTGAAGGTCTTTTGTGTTTAACCCCTCCCCCCACAGACATGTTTCAGGAGCTAAAAATGGATTCTCCAAGGAGTGGAGGGCAAAGCCACACCCGAGAAGGTCCCACTGAGGGAGGCAGAGGCTGCCGCCCTCTGTCATTACCTAATTAGGAAAGGGTGGGGGCACCCCAAGCTTTGAGGCCCCAAGAAAGACCTCTGGCCTGGCTCCGCAGGCCGTGCTGGCAGGGCCTAATTACAGAGAAGGGTCCTCCAAGTGTGACGTCACCTGCAGGCCGCTGGGACGGTGCAGCTGGTGGGATGGGGTGGGTGCGGTGGCTTTAGCATCTGGCCATGGGACTGAAATATCTGCAGCCACCACCAATGGCCTGGCTCGGCATGGCCTCTCCCTAGGCCAGTGCAGTGGGCTCTGGGGTGTGGGCATGGGTATCTCTGAGGAGCCCCAGAACTACGCACTATGTCATCTGAGGCCATGACAAGCTCCCTCAGTTTCATGGTCACACGGAAGGAAGGAAAGAAGAGAGATGGCTGCTCTAACGGATGCCTGGCCCAAGGGGGCTGCAGGGAGAGGTGGCACCATCTTGGTCTTACCCAAGGGTGCCGAGCCGGGGAGAGCCAGCTCCGTGTGTTCCCCGCGGACAGGCGCAGTCAGGATCCCAAGACCCAAAAGGGTCTGGGTAGCCACCTCCATCCCCGACGGGGAAGGGGAAGGGGCCGAAGGGCAGAGCTCTCCCTCCGTCTCTAAGTTTTCTCATCTTAAGTTTTTGTTCTCTGTAGTCACTGGGGAGAGGTGGCAGAGTCTTTGCTTTGAAATGTAAGATGATTTCTTCAGGAAAAATGATCAGATTCCTCACGACCTCTTGTTCCAAGGAGAAGAGGCAGCGCTTTCTCATTGCTGCATTGTATCATCCTCCAGCTAAAACCGTCTGAATGTTCGCCAGGGCAACAAAGAGAAGATGAAGTGCGATGACTCAGTCCTGGGTCGTGAACGCTCAGGAAAGCAAGGCGACACCCCCTCCTTCCCTCCCGCTGGGCTCCAGGAAGGAGGGCTGGCAGGACCCACGCTTCAGGCCTCCCAGGGGCCAGCGTGCTCCCCGCTCAGCGCTCGGCCGCCCAGCCCCAACCCTGAACCCAGGGTCGTCACCATCTCTCTCACCTGCTATGACATTCTCCTGTTGAAAAAAAAATCCTGGATGAGGGACTGAGTCCATCACGAAGGCTGAAGTCAACATCTAACAAAAGCCACGGCCGGAGCAGAGCTTTTTGGGGCGCCGTGGGTGGGCGCCATGACCACCCTCTGGGGGAGCGTTGGTACGCGTGCTTCCCAAGTGTGAATGCTTACCTTAGGCACATGCTATGGCCTGGGGACTTGTGGGAATGGGTTTGGTACACTGCTTTCATCTGATATGACCCTGCTAACATCGTTGTCACCAAGGACAACCTTAAAATATGGCAGTGAGCAGCCCTCCCGCCATCCAGTCAACCACCTGTCCAGCCACTTCCTCAGCCAGCCAGCCGTGTGGTCCAGCAGCCATCGGCCCACCATTGCTCTGCTTACCTGTCCATCCACCTGCCGGCCTGCCTACCCACCCACCGATCCATGCAGCCACCACCCATCCACGCACCCACATGCCTGCCAACCCACCTCTCCACCCATCTACCCTTCCCTTCACCCACCCACCCATCCATGCACTCACTGCCTGTTCATCCAAGCAAGCGGTCATCCAGCCAACAAAAACGCTTCCCAGAGGGCCTTTCCCTACCCTGTGCACAACCCTAGGGCTTTGGCAGACCTTCAGACAAGTCTTCAGGGAAATTCTGGTCCAATACCAGACTACCTCCCATTTATACAGAACTCAATTTTTGGATAAAAGGTGATTTTTCTCCGTGGAGGAAATTGCTAGGAGCTCAGAAAGGGAGCAGCTCCTCTCCTCAGGGCGATCCTTGAGGATTTTGTGGGGCAGGAGGCATTTTTACCCAGGAGACGGGGATTTGGTGTGGAGAGCTGGGTGCTGTACCAGGGTTCCTAGAGGGAGTCTGGGATAGCCTCCCTGCCTCCTCCGCTTCTCTGCACCTCTGAGTGGCTGTGTGGTGACTGTCTCAGGGACAGCAGCTGCCGTTAGTGGCAGGAGCATCGCTATGAAGGCCTGCTCTCCTGACACTGCCTTCCTGTGGTGCTGGTTCCAGAGCCTTGACTCTGCCTGGGCTCAGAGGCTGGAGCACGGCTCTGATCTCGGTGCCTGCTCACCAGTCCCCAGAGCCTCTTTAGCTGCACTGGGGTGGAAAGGAACTACTGCCCAGCATATGCACCTGGGCCCTCGATACTGGTTTTCCAGAACATTCTACCATGCACAACATTGTCCAAATCCCCACACGCACCCAGGGGAGATGAGATTCTTGGAACCCTGCAGAGAAATCACACACACTTGCCCAACAAAGCCACTTGCTCACCATTCAGTGCTTATGGAGCATGGAGTGGGGCTCAGGTCCTGGGCTTGTGGAGTAGAGGTTAAATCAGATGATCAGGCCCCCAGGCCCTGGCCAGCCAGGGAGCCAGGTATCTGGGCTCTTGTGGATAAGAAAGACAATACATCAGGTGCTACACACTGTGACAAATGTTCAGGAAAAACAACCAGAGCCCTGTGCTACAGGGTAGATTCAGGGAGGATGGTGCCAGACATGGTGATCAGGGAAGGTGTCTCAAGGAAGTGACATTTGAGCTGTGACAAAGAGCCAGCCAAGGGAAGAGCTAGAGGAGGGACATCCAGTGCAAAGGCTCTGGGGTAGGTGGGAACTGAGTCATTTTGAGAAGCAGAAAGGTCATTGTGGCTACCGGCTCTCAAACAAAGCAGGAAGGGGTATACAAAGTCACATAAGATGTCCGGGGGTCAAGTCACATCAGGCCTGCAGGTCAGGGGAAACAGTTTTGATATAATTTTAACTGCAGTGAAAGCTACTGGAAGACTCAGGTATGAGAGGAATCGTGTTTAATTTGCAAGTCTTGCTCTGGTGTGGGATAGTATGGAAGCTGGGGGACTGGTGAGTCATGAACCAGTGTGTGGGCACCTGGGGATGGTGGGGCACCAGGGAGCTAGAAGGCAAAGGAGAACTGGCATTTTGGGGGAAGGGGCTGCAGGGTCCATTGAAGGGCTGGATATGGGTCTGGGAGAAGGGAGAACAAAGGAGCCCTCTAAGGTGGGTTTGAGTAGCTGTGTAGCTGTGGCTCCACTTCCTGGGCTGGGGGAAGGTGGGGAGGAACAGATTTGGGAATGGAAAAATCAGAATTGTGTTGTGATCGTGTTGAAGGAGAGATGCATCTTAGACACGGGGGGGGGGGGGTGCGGGCACTGGAGTTAGTGGAGGGACTCTGGGGCAGGAGAAAATGGGAACTAGCAACAAAGAGAAGCAATCAGAGCCAAGAGACAGAATGGAGGAGGAAGCACACGACTGAGTTGGGTCTCCTAGATCCAGCTATGTCTGAAGCCTGCCCACCTCGGACTCTATTTTGTGAGCCAATCAGGTTCTACATCTCTTTGTTTCTCCTCAGTCGGTTTGAGCCAGACTTTCTTCTCTGGAAAGAGTCTTGACGCAGCACAGGAGGCATTTTAGGCTGATGGAAACACCTTGTCTTTGCTCTGAGCTAGAAGTGCTTCCCCAGGTGCCAAGACAGGAGGTGGTGAAGGGATGGAAGAAAGTGTGGACTTTGGCACCAGACAGACCCAGGAACTGGTCCCAGTTTTGCCTATGGCGGCTGTGTGACCTTGGACAAGGAGACGGGCTTCTCTGCCCCTCCACATCCTCCCGTCCTCGCTTGGATGGGTTAGGTGAGGGCAAGACGAGAGGCAGGAGAGGGCCAGGCCCGCGGCTGGCGCTGGCAGGTGCTTGGTGAGGACCCGCTTCCTCCCCCTCCACCACACACGCTGATTAAAAGCTCAGGTTGGCAGTTATTAATGTCTTTGATTAATTAAACAATTGGGAAACAAATTAATTATTACTTAACGAAGGCAGTTTGGACGACACAATCTTTGAAAACATGAGGCCCGGCGGGGAAGAGAACAAAAGCCGTCCTCGGCGGCGCGGAGGCAAACCACTGAAGGAGAAAATCTTCAAGGTCCTTCTCATCTGGAAAATTCGCCTTTTCTAGCCGGGCAGAGTGTGGCTCCCTGCAGATGAATGTTGACTTATGGTCTGAGCGGCTTATTATATGTCACGGTGCCTTCAAATGGCAGTCAGGTAATCGCCCTGGTGTCACCTGCGTGGAGTTTATCCAAGGCGAGAGGCACAGGGGGAGACGAGGGACCCAGTCCTGCCCCGTTTGCCACCAGTTGCTGCCGCCATGCAGGTTAAATCCGCCCATCGGCGTCTCCGGGGTCCCCCGCTGGCCCTCCCCAGCTCTGGCCCCGGGTGGCCGCGACAGCCCACACCGCCTCTGCGTGGAGGTGCCCTGGGCTCCGAGGGGGGTGGTGGGGGTCGTGCTGGAATTTCAAAACCACCCCAGTTTTTCGCCTCATTAAGTCATCATTTGCTTCAAGGAAAAGTTCCCAAGTCCGAGTGCTGGTGACGTAAGCCCCTGTCCCCAACCCATCACTTCCTGGCCGTCCGCATCACTCAGCCGGGGGCTTCTGAGGAAATAGTATCTGCCGTTCCCGGGCCCGATTAATGGGCAGCATCTCTTGAGTGCCGGCCATTAGGTGGCTGAAATACTGCCCATGATGGTCTCCCTTCTTGAAGGCTCCGCAGTGCTTTATGGCCTTCTCCCCCAAGACCTGCCCTTCCTGGGTGTGGGAGAAATTCTGTTTTGTCTGGTCATCCGGAACCTCCCCCCGGGGCTGGGGAGTCCAGCTCCTGCCTGGGTCACGTTGACCCAGGTGGGCCAACAGCAGCTGGGCCGAGGGGAGGGGTCCAGGGTCACCTGCACAGGCGGTCTGTGCCAGGCTCAAATGGCCAGTACCAGTACCACGTCCCCTCCTGGGTGGAGCCAGTTCTTCAGCCTCATCCACCACAAAGCCAGGCGCTCCATCCACTCCATGGAACATGTCCGTGGACTCTGCAGCAAGCCCCCGACTGCCCTGGGAGCCCCCAGGGTCCCTGCAGGCCCCACCAGGAAGGAAGTCGTAATAGTGATGTGTGCAGCAGAGGCAGGGAACACGGGGAGACCCCTTCAGGGGCTTCCACAGGAGGGGTCTGTCACCCCAACAAGACACAAAGACCAGGAGGGCCATATGCTGTGACAGGGGGCTCCAGAGCCCTTGCTCATAACGGAGAAGGTCACCCTCTTGCTTTGGCACACATGGCAAGTCCACGGTGCTGGATCAAATGCGGATTCCCAGGGACCGCCACGGATCCAGGTGTCAGCACTAGTCAGCCACATCGTAGACACACACTGTGGGGCCAGGGTGAGGATCCGTGGGTAGGCCATCCACAGAAGGAAGGCCATCTCCAGGGCTGGGCCTATGGGGCTGGGGAGGGCCCCTGGGGGACAGGGCCATCCGGGGTTCCCAGCTGCCACTTCTGGCACCCATGATTTCCTGGACCTTTCTTGCTTGAAAAGGCCATGGGTTCTGGAAAGGCCAGACACGTGTCATCTTGCTGTGGCCTGTCATTCAGCAAGGATGGCTGGGCAGGGGGTCTGCCGTCACCTGGGTGGATGGCCAGGTATGAGATGGGGTGTGGGGGAGTAGGCGAGGGAGGCTGTAAAGGTCACATCTTTGTTCTCCTCTTTCCTTCCTCATGGTGACAGGAAGTCCTGTTAGGGCTGTCAGGGGAGTGACATGCCACTCCTCAGTGTGAAGACGCGCTCTGGCTGCAGTTTGGAAAGGTGAAGCTGTCCAGGGTGGTGACCAGTCAGGAGGCAGTGTGCGCCAAGCCCAAGATGCTCAGGGTCAGTGGGAGGAGGGATGGGGAAAGGCTGGGGGCCTCGCAGCAGAGGCTCGTTCTCCAATAAATCCTCACCGGGCACCTGTGGTGGGCCTGATGCCCTGGTAGGTGCTGGGGCAAGAAAAGCAAGAATGATAAGTCACTGCCTTCAAGAGGCTCACGCTCTTTTGGAATAAGCAAAACCCACTTGCACAGAGTGTAAAATTACTAATGTGGGCTCTTCAAAAGAGTGGCCCAAGATGTTGGGACCAAATGTTACAGGGAGCCGCAAGTCTCCCCTGAGGGAAAGGCATTTGATCCAAGAACTAAAGAACAAGTAAGAGACTTCACTAGTGTGGAGTCCAGAGGTGCAGTGGACAGAGAGAAGCTGGGCGGGCAGGACCTTGGGGATGTTGGCCCTTATGCTAATAACAAGAGGGTTTTCAGTAAGAATCGTGAGCATGATGAGATTTTCATTTGTGAAAGATGGATGCCTACTTTTGACCACTGTGGAGTAAATAGAAAACTGGTCCAAATATTTGAAACAATTCTTGTCAAACATTAGATAAGAGGCAGCCTGGCCTGTAAACTCAGAGAAGGAAACACACCAGAAGAGCCCCACGCTCAAACCTTGGCTTCTGCCTGGAGCCCTTTTCCCATCTGTGGAGCAGGGAGGTGCATCCTAGCCAAATATGGCTGTCTTGAGAAGTTGGAGAGACACACAAGGAAATTTGGGGAGGCCAAGTGGTTAGAGTGTGTGGGATAGAATTATATAGAGGGGGATGGTGTATGATGGAAGCAATTCAGAAATTTGCATGGTGTTGAATCTCAGCTGTGCAGTAAGGTGCACATGTAGAGGGTGAAATTTTATGAATCCGGAAGCTCTTAGCTGAGAGGTTCTGGGATGGACACGATGCTGGGAGGAATTTGAGTTCAGATATCACTTGGTGAAGAATCCGTATTGCTCAGTCAGGGCATTCACTAGGGAAACCTCAGCAGTGGCTCCAAACAATTTCTTGTGTAAAGCTTATGTTAGACCCACTTGATAAAGATTAGAAACAAGTCTCAAAAGGGTCCAATTGAATCACAGGTTCATTTTATCTGGAAATTTTTTTGCCCCCAAAGTCTTTATTTTACCATCTGCCTATCAAAATAAAACTCAACACTCTTTGAAGGAAAACAACAAAATCCAGAAACTCAACAGTGTAATTACCATGATGTTCAGCATTCAATCAAAATTTTCCAGACATGTTAAGAAGTTGGATAATGTGCTGTTGGTTATGGGACTCTCTCTGAGTTGATGTCCTGTGTGCAGCAATTTTTCCTCAAAGGGCGTTTTCAGCATGCTGTGTTCTTAACACAGGCAAGGATACCACCTATCTCTGTGACTATGGTCCTAGCTTCCTTTCTTCATGCCCTTTCAAGTGCTACCTCATCTTGTCTTCTGGCACAGAGCCTGCCAATCTCATTTACTTTGGGGGTCTCCAGTTCTGGCACAGTGTTGGGATTCAGATCCAAGTGGGCTGGATGCCAGAATATTCTTAAGCACTAAGCTGACCATATCAACCAAGAGCCCAGAAGTTAGTACCATACTGTGTACAGGCACTAACAGAGGAGGTTGTAGGACAGGTGGATTCCCCAGAGATGGCAGAACAGGGTCTCAACCTGCAGGTTCTGATGGCAGAGAAAAGCTAGAAGCCCAGTTACAGGTACTCAAGGGAACCTGTCCAGGCATAACCTGATGGGAGGGCAGGGAACAAATTTAAAACAAATCTAAAACAAAATTCATGCTAGACTGTGCAGGGCCGTGAAAGCCATGCCAAAGCACTGTGTTTGAACACACAAATGGGGCACTAAAAAAAGGCAGGGTGCCCAAGTGCTGTGCTAAAGTACCCACTCAGGGCAATGGTATTTAAATGCAAACAGCCCATGCAAATGAAGACCACCTAACCAGAGGCAGAGCACCATGACATATTCCCCCTCCCCTTGCAGAGTCAGGGCCAGGAGGCAGAAAAGGTGACATACTCTGTGTCCCCCACTGCTCCTGGGGGCTTTTACTTTTCCTAGGGAAGAAGGGGTCTTCTGAGGTCTGGAGGTCTCTTCACCTGCCTCCCTGCCCCTCTTTGAGAAGGCTCAGCCTTCCTTAGTGGAATTAAGTGAACACAATGAGTAGTAACTTCAGACAGGGGACAAGGACCACTGGTAACTGTGTGTCAATATCTCCCGGAATGTCCCCTTAGACATGAAATCCCATTGCCCACAGCTGCACCAGGAGTGGGGAAAGCAGAGAGCAGAAGCCCCAGCATGTCCCAATGCACTGTCACCTCCCTGGAGGGCCCTTCTTTTGTTCCCTATGTGCCCCTCTCAAGCAGATTGGCCACAGAACTTGCAGGGTCTGGTGCAAATTGAAAAGGCAGGGCTGCTTGTTCAAAAAACATTGAGACATTCAAGACGGTGATGGCAGAAGCTGCACCGAGGTTTGGAGAATGCTGATGGGATTTCCTTGCGGCTGGGCCTGGCTCGTGCTGTGCTGATTTCGGAGTATCCCTGCAAGCCCCAAATGCTGATGGCACCCCCCTCAGAGTTAAGTGCCCACCCCCGGGGCCACGCTCCCGGAGGCCGTGGCTTTGTGGAGCAGGCAGGTGGCTGAGCCTGTTTCTCCCAGGGCTTGCACACGTGCTTCTTCCCTTTGTCTCCACTGTCCCCAGCTCTGAGCCTGGGGACCCCGTGTGCTCCAGGAACAAAGGCTGGACCTTCATTTGTCCCCTCAAGGGTTCATCTGAGCCCACAGTGATGTGCCCAGTGCCAGGGGCATGGGAGAAGCGTGAGGGTGAGAGGGACCCACTTTCTGGAGGCTCAAAGACTGGTTTCCGGTCCCAAACTCTTCGTCAGTTTGGGCAAGTTGCTGAGTTTCTCCTACACCTTCCTTCCAGGTTGTGGGGAGAGTGAGGAGTGGGACAGGAGGGCACCTGCCGCCAGGGAAGGGGAGGCCGGCTCAGACGGGGACCCCATCCTCCTGGTTCTTCTCAGCTGCCTTGGATGGGAGCCCCCTCCCACTTGCTCCAGCCGGGACCTCACTGGTCCTTCCTGCCTCGGGTTTAGCCACCCTGCAGCCCCCGAGGTGCCCTTCTAAGGGACGACGTCTCCCTGTCCCTTTCCAGGCCTGGGCCTTCTCTGTATACACATGCACAAAACACAGCTGTGTGATCCTCTGACCGATTCTGTCTCTTCTGCCTGGCTGGAAGCCCCGTGAGGCCCGGCAATTCATGTGCTCACTATCTTACTCTTGGCGCTTGGCACAGGCTGGGCATAAGGACTTGCTTGAGAAATCTTGGCTGTATGAACACATGTGCTCCTGGGTGGTGGGCAGGGAGAGGAAAGGAGGGGGGAGAGAGGGAAGGGAGACAGGGAACCCCAGGCCAGCCTTGTGCCCGGGGCGGGGGCTGGCCAAGGGGCCCAGATGTCTTGGGCCTCGGACCATCTGGCCCTATGGTCAGGGCTAAGGATTCAGGTCCTTCTCCCGAGGGCACTGGGTGTCTCTGAAGGGTATCACCGGCCGCTTGCAGCATCCAATTTGCATTTGAGGAAAATCGGTGGCAGCTGTGTGGAGAGTGGATTTATAGCCTGGCTTCTTTGTTCAAATCCCCAGAGCCGTTTTCTTCTTTTTTATAGGATTCTGCTTGTTAGGGACCAGCCAGGAGCTGATTGTTTCTTCCTCACTCATTTTGTGCCCTTGGGTGACTCCCACTTCCTCGTGGCAAGCAGGCAGGGCCTGGCTGCTCCTCCTCCCGAAGCCCCTCCTGTCCCCTCCCACCACCAGGGTGCCCCTCCCTCGGGTCTTCCTTGGGGAGCTGGAGGTTCCTGGTCTTGGAGCACACAGTGCCCAGCTGTGTGCCTCCAGGGTGGCTTTCTCCCAGTGACCCTTGGTCTTTCACAGGGCCCAGGTGGGCTGCCCTGGTCTGGTCCCCAGGATGGAGAGTGATCTGCTGGGCACTGTGTTCCTATTTCCCCCGCTGCACCCGTGTCCTCTCCCCTTTGCTCTCTGGGGTCACCCAGGACTCAGGGCAGCAGCTTGTGCTCCTGGCCGTCCAGGGGGTTGTTCCCAGAAATGCAGACAGAAAACCTCCACTCGGCTGCGCCCTCGCCACAGCTGCCCCCTCGCCCCAGCTGCCACAGCTCTGGATTTGTGAAGCCCGAAGCCCAACTCTCCTGTGCCCTCCGGGAGGGGCCTCCCTGCGTTTGGAGAAAACACCTCCGTTTTGTTGTTATTGTTTCTCTGGAAAACAGATGAGGGCTTGGCTGGAAGTCGGAGGGCTGGAGGCGGAGGGAACGCAATGGTTTATTGCCCTAAGGAAAACATACTTCGGTTATGAAGTATCCCCCTTGAAATCTCACTTGACAATCTGTAAAGAAAGAGTAACGTTTTTAAGAAGTTGGCTGAGCCACCTAATACCTTCCCTCCAAACCGAGGTCCTTTGGAAAGATTAATGGGGAGCTGGAGACAGGGGGGCACAGGAGTCTGCCTGGCCCAGCCTGCTCCCTGCCCACGTCGTGGGGCACTAGAAGTAGCAGGCAGTGTCCTGCAGAGGCCTAGGCAAGTAAGACTTGCTTAAGGTTGTGACAGCTGCTGGCCTCCACTCAGGGACCTTGCTGCAGACCCCAGGCCATCTCCCCTGGCCATCTTCCTGAACTTTCTTTCCTACCTGGGAGGAAAGGGCAGGGTGCTGGGTTGGGTGTTGGTGGACATTTATTCATTTAATTTTTCAGTGGAGCTGTGGATGGAACCCAGGGCCTTGCACGTGCGAGACAAAACCCTGCCTCTGAGCTACACCCCTGGTCCTGTGGGCATTTATTCCTGGAATCAAGGATGATTTTCAGAAGCTATCTCCTTTCACACCACCTCCTCCTTCCACCTACTTAAGAAATCCAACCCCAAGCAGGATTGGGCAGGTCAGCTCTGCTGCTTGGTTGAGACCCGTTATGAGAAGCAGCAGGAATTTGGGGGGGGGAGGCTAGAGGACAACTTTGAAAGGAAATATCCCTTAGATGATTTGCCACACGGTCTTCTGGTTAGAATTAATTGTGCACATGTAGGTCTTGGCTCCTGTCCTTGTAGATGAGACTCCCTTGTCCATGACCACATAGAGGTGGTGGGTAGGACTATGAATTCAGCAGGGTCCCCTCCAACAACCCCTGTGGGCTCCTGAGTGCCCACAGAACACTTTCTGTAAACATGAGGGTGACAATGTGGAGTTTGCCTTTGGGCTTCTTTCTTACCTATTACAGCCAAATGGCTGGCCATTCTGCACGGCCCCTGAGCTCCAACCCAGCCCCTTGGGATGGACGGATGCTCCTTGGTACTGTGCATGTATTTGAGGTCCCTCCTCCACCTGTGAAGATAATTTTTTTTATAAGGCATTATTCCACGGAGATTGAATTTCCAGGACTTATCTGAGGATGAGGACCATATCCGAACTCTAACTGTTATGAAAACACAACTTTCTGCATCTGGAGGGATCCCATGTGGCCAGACACCCCCCGCCCCCGCCAGCTCAGCCGCCCACCCTCTCGAGCTGGCTTCCTCTTAGTGTCCGAGGGCAACTCCTGACCCGGATAAAGTCTTCACTCACCCTCCGATCTTTACAGAGAGGCAGTGCTGTGTCCCCTCTGGGGTCCCCGAAATAATAAATCACTAGAGGATCAGTGAGAGATGAGGCCAGGCAAGGAGGCAGACAAAGGACAAAGGAGGGACAATGAATCTAACTTCTAGGGAGCAGTCGTCGTCATCTTCTTCTTCTTTCTTCTTCTTTTTTGTCAGTAATTTTTCTGAAATGTAATTATGATCCAATAATACAAATATCAACATCTGGAATTCTGCATTCTAAATCCCTGTAGGTTCCGTTCAGAAACGGAATGCTAATCAGGCTCTCTCCCCCTTCCGTGGGAGAACAAGGCACTCCAGCACAAGGCTGGAGGGGAGAAGCCTTCTGTCAGTCCTGGTGAGGAGTGGTCATCTGAGGACCCCCAGGGCGAGGCCATCAATCACACCCCTGCCCTCCAGCGACTGACAGTCCAAAGAAACCCGAACCACAAAGGCCTAGAAAAAACACTCTCAGGGCCAGCCAGGGTGGAGAGCACAAGAAAGAAGGCAGGCTTATTGAACATCTACACTTGTCCTCTGCATTTCCATCTGGGCGAAAAATATGAATTCTAGACCACGAGTTTGAAGACATTATTTTTTCTGAAAGTGAGTCCAGGGAAAGAAGCTCCGCTCGCCAGGAGGCGGAGAGGGCCGGGTGCGATCAGCGTGTCTGTTCCCCCCGCCGGACCTTCACAAAGCCTCACTGCTGTGGGCTTGGAGGCTTTTTAAAATTTAAACCTTGAAAATCCTTCTCAGGACATCAAAGAGGTGGGGGGGATACATTTCCCTCCCTTCTTCCTTACAAATCCAAGTTCCAGAAAATCCACAGTCTGTCCATGTACCTGAGCCGATGAACAAGGAAGAAATGAACTGAAAGAGACAAAGGGGAACGCCTGTAATATTCCTTGAAACCATCTTCTGGAATGTTCTGGGGGGAAATGTCGGGGACGTTTTCTTGCAGTGCTGTTAGAAAGCAAAGATACTCCCCTGGGACGAGGAAAATCTGCCTCCGACTCCTCCAAGACGTGACTAATCCTTGGTGGTTATTAATTTTTAACTGTGTGTGTGTGTGTGTGTGTGTGTGTGTGTGTGTGTGTGTTGCGGGGGATGGAACCCACAGCCTTGTGCATGCGAGGGAAGCATTCTACCAACTGAGTGACATCCCCAGCCCAATTTTTTAACTTTTGATCGTTTTTAGTACCCAAGCTTGTCCACTCTACCTCAAAAGTACCTAAGGCTCAAGAGACGGCTCCAAACAGTTTTGCAAACATGAAAAGAAAACAAAAGGAAAACCCAAAATCCCTTGGTTTTAGGGTTCATTGCTCTCATTCTGTGGTTAGGCAGCTGGGGTGCGGATTTAAGAAAATCACCAGGGACCCTGAAGAGACAGAGCCACTGTCTCCACCCCAAGCCGAGGAGTTCCGGGGCAGATGTTTGCCCAGCCAGAATTCTTTTTGATGTGTATCTCTCAAGCCACTGGTTAAGACATAATGTGGCTTATGCCCCCAAAATCACTGAGGTCAGAAAGGAGTCACAAAGGAGTCTGTAAATCTATGAAAGTTTATGCCTTGGGAGACGGCCGATCTTTTATTTTTCTTTAGATAAAGTTCATTGGACAGAAGTCCTAACCAGGGAAATAACAGCCCTGTCATGATTCTGTCCTCAACCCCAGCACAGAAAGTCACACTTGGAACGGGCTTGCCATCAGACCGTAAGGCAGAGTGCCCTGGCCGGGCCAAGACTGCTCTTTGGGGTCAGTCATCTCCTCTGGATGGGCCAAGCAACCTCCTCCCCCTGGGCATCTTTACTGAGAGCTAGCAAGGAGGCCCTGGCCATGGCCCTCCTAGCAATCTCATTTTGGGGCGCCTGTTCCTGCACAGGGGCTGTTACATTTTCCGTTTTCTAGCTGGGAATGGAATGTTGATACTGTGTGAATGTTTTATTTATTTTATACGTTTTCCTTGGAATGTCTACGTGTGGCCGCTGCCCCAGCTTGGCGGTCTCTTGATTTACGGTAGTTATAAACATTCCAAAGTAGACATGTCAGTTAAATGATACCATAACATTATACAGTTACAATCCTGTTATAAATGTGCCCACAGTAAAAAAAAAAAAAAGCCATTTTCTGTGCCCCTCCCCCGCCCCTTCCTTCCTACACTGGTGACTTTGGAAGCCACCAGCTCAGTAGAGCAAGGGCAGATATGGAAGGCACAGTTGTGGAGGGGCCTCCTCACCCTGGCCCCACCTTCCAGAGAGTACGAACAAGAAGCCCCAGTGTTGATGCCCTGGACACATGCCCCCGCCCCCCGCTTTCCACTGAAAATCAAGTTTGTTCCCTTGATCGTGGCTCTCCTGGAGATGGCGGCTGGCGGGAGCCTAGAGCTGGCCAGCCTCCCTCAGTCCTCAGCCACTGTGCTCCTTGCTGACACGAGGAGAATGGCTCATGTTTCCTAAGAGGTGCTGAGAGAAGGACGGAAACCTCTCTGGACATGGCAGGGTGGAGAGACTGGCCTGTCACAGAGCCCAGCTCAGGAACCCCCCACGGGGGAACCTGGGGTTCCTCACACTTCCTGTGGACAGCCTTGGATCACAGGCTGCTACCCTTGCCCACGTTGACCCCCAGAGATGTACAAATCCAATGACCTGGGTGAGGCCAGACATCAGCTAAGGACTTCCGTTCTTTAGAGGAGGGTTGGCCTGTGCCTGCTTTGTGAATAAAGTTTTATTGGAACAGCCATGCTCATCCGGTCACGCCTCATCCCTGGCGTCCTCTGCGCCCAGGGCTGGCTTCCTTGGCATGTCTTGCTTCCATTTCTTGACTTCGTGATGACACGAGACCAATTCACCTTTAATAGAAATCATACTTCTAATTCTGAATTTTGATCTATTTCCAGGCTGTGGATAAAAATAGGAGTATTTTCTCATGATGTTGAATGATGTGCTGTGAGCTGCAGCTCCCAATCACCACCAGATGCCAGGAATAGCCACAGACACTATGTGACCAGGGATTTGGGATATTGTGTTTTGCTTCCCCATCCCTCAAGCTGCAGAATGCCCACCCGTGCCCCCTGCGTCAAGTGTGTTCAGTGAATCATTGACTCGGAATATTTTCAAATTAGGAGAGATTTGTCGGGACAGAGTCCCATCTTAGTTGAGGTACATCTCTAGTTACAATGGAGACTGTCTGGTCCACGAAGCTGAAAGAATTCACTGCTTGGCCCTCCACAGAAAAAGCGTGCTGAGCTCTGTCCTGAGTGAACTCAGAAAGTGAAATCTGTCAGGTCCACCCAAGGCAGGGTGGAGGAGTGTCGGATGGCAGGGGACCCACCCACACCCACTTCTGCCGGCTGCACAAACCAGGCAAGACATGCAGGTCCCCTGGCTCAGCAAACCAGAGAGAGAGAGACAGACAGACAGCCAGATAGAGCGCGCAGCATTGAGATGGATGAGGTGAAGGAAAGATGCACTTGAGATCAACACAAGCTCTGGCTACTGCAGGCCCGGACTGCCCTCTACATGTGGAGGGGTGGCCGGGGGCCACATTCAATTGCTCTTTCGCGTTGTCTTCTCTTTTTTTATTTTTAAAATATTTTTTATTTGTTCTTTTTAGATATACATGACAGTAAAGTGTGTTTTGACATATTACACACACACAGAGCATTCAGTGGTTGAGCATAATTGTGCAGTTACCCTGGTCGTGTATTCATATATGAACATAAGAAGGTTATGTCCAATTCATTCTACTGTCTTTCCCATTCGCATTCCCTCTCCTTCCCTTTGTTTCCCTTTGTCTAATCCAAGGTACTTCGATTCTTCCCTCCTCCCCACATTGTGTGATAGCATCCACACATCCGAGAGAACTTTCAGCTTTTGGTTTTTGGGGACTGGCTTATTTCACTTAGCGTGATAGTCTCCAGTTCCATCCTTTTACTGGCAAATGCCATAATGTCATTCTTCTTTATGGCTGAAGAGTATTCCGTTGTCTCACATTATCTTCTGCACAGGCTGGGAGGCAGGCACTGTTGAGATCTCTGCCTCACACATAAGAGAACGGAGGCTCAGTGGGCCCAGTCATGCATGTCCCATGAAGCAGCACAGCAGCCCAGTTTCTCTCCACTCAGGGCCAAGCACGTTAGAGGCTGGCTCCTTTCCACCTGCCCAGACTTTCCAGTTGCCTTTACATGGTACGTCCTGGGCCTGGGTTAAGGAGCCAAGGGGGCTGGCAGGACTCGCCTTTCACAGTGCACAGGTTCTGGGACTGGCCTGGGTCACTCCCCTGCTCCTGCTCTGAGCCTGCTTTCCTGAGAGCAGGCTGTTAACCTCCAGAAGCAGCAAGGACTTCACCCCTCAGGGAAGGAGCAAAAACTCAGGCCAGTAACTCAAACAGGGGACACAGGCTTGTCTCCCTCCCTCACCCAGCATGTCCAGGCCACTGGCGTCTACCTCTGAAGAGATCCGGCAGTCATCACCACCACCATCTGAAACGTACCCCAGGTCACCACCTTCCCTTATTTGTATGGCTGTATAGTTTTCTGTTTTCCCTAGAACCCAGCCACTGATCTGTCCACTCGTCTACCCACTGACCCAGCCATCCACACATCCACTTATCAATCTCAGCAAACCCCACCCAGTGTTTATCCCTCCCTCCCTCCTGCCATCCTGTCCACTGTCATCTGAGTGTCTGTGTGTTCAGTGGTTGCTGTGTCCCAAGCCCTGTGTAAGCTTAGCATAAGTGGAAAAAATCAGCTTCTCTGTCCCCAAACAGAGAATTTCAAAGTAAGAAGCCCCATGGATGTGGGTAGGGGGGAGAGCCTGTCTTGAAAGAGAGTGACATCAGAGAGGGTTTGGGGGCCAATGGGCCTCAGCAGGGAGGTGATATATGGTAGAGAGAGACCATATTGTGAACCTTGATCTGTGGGTGATGGGGAGCCACTCAAAGTTATGCTAGGGCAAGGCCACTAACCAGGACTGGTCTGGTAAACTGAGGCATGGTCACCTCCTGTGAACCAGGGCTCAGAGGCTGAGCTGAGAGAGGGAGGGTGGGAGGCGAGAAGGCCCCTTCCCCTCCCTGGAGGGAGGCTGTGAACCTTCCTGGCATAGAATCAGGAGAGGAAGGAACGAGGCGGAGGAGAGGGATGTGTGGGTCACTGGGAGGAAGCTTTGGGGCTGGAGGTGAGGTGGCTCAGTCTCCAAGGGAGGTGAGCAGACAGGGGAGAGGAAGTTGGGTGTAAGAGGTGTTTTTTTGACACTGAGATGGGGGTGGGGGGCTTTTAATGCTGCTTTGGTTGTTCTGTCAACAATGCCAGCTACAGGGGAGGGTCCCTTGTGCTTCCCAGGTGAGCTTCGGCCATGGGCTGTGCATCTTTGAGTGAGTCTCCCTGTGGAGCCAGGACCAGGTGTGTGCGGAGCACCCTGGCCTGGCTGGCGCCTGGACTGCCACTGTGATGCCCCTTCCCTCCACCTCGAGGCTGCCGAGGGCAGGAAGCCACCGGCTCATCTCTCCCTTCTCCAGCCCCTGCCCCCAGCACAGGGCTGGCCCCCAGTGTGTGCTCAGTAAGGGGCCCACACACATACGAGAAATTACCACCACATGCTTTGGACGAAGGTGGCCTGAGTTCTGAGAAGACACCTGACACTGGCTTTGGAGCACGCGCCCCCCGCCCCGGGTTGCCCAAGAGGCCGTGGGCAAGTGTTTCTGTCCCCACAGGTATAGGAAACTGCTAAGCCTGGCCAGGTGGCCAAGACTCATCCCTCTATGACAGCCTCCCTTGTTTACCCAACGAAAACCTCAACACGAAGGTCACAACCTTGACCTTGCCTGCCCGAAGCTTCCTGAGGTCATGTTAGAATGCCACTTGGCAACTTCAGGTGCTACCTCCAGGCACCCAGACGCAGGAGTCCTCTACCAGGCTGCACCTCTTTGCCTCGTGTTCCTCTCCTGGCCAACCCCACTGCAGGCCAGGTGATAAACACTGTGGCTTTGTGGGCCCTACTGCATGTCACGGTTACATGGCTCTGCTGCTGGAGTACAGAGCCAGCTGCAGGCAGCTCAGAGCTGAGCGGGCACCGCGGGCTCTGAGGACACCGTTACAATCGCTGGGTGGGTAGGATTTGGGCCAAAGGCCTCCGTTGATGGCCTTGGCACATGTCAGTGTGTTGGGAGAGATCCCGGCTGTTCGTGTCATCTTTGGACACAGGAGATGGGATACTCGTGGGTGGGAAAGTGAAGGACTTCGTGTGCACCTGGGCACTGGCGGGAAGACCAACACTGGCAGGGAGGTCCCTGAATATCCTCTTAGTGACTCATACCCAGGGGACTACCTGGTCCCACAGGAGATAAGTGGAAACGGAGTCCCCAGAGTGAGGGAACCAGCCCCAGTGGTTCTCACAGAGGCAAGGTGCCAGCTCCGGGGACTTCCAGAGACAGAGATCCTGCGTCACAGCCTGTGCCAGGAGAGCAATCTCCAGCTTCGATTCTGTCCAGATGAGTTCAACGAACCTTTATTGAACATCTTCCATCACGGTTGGCCAGTGACAGGTGCCTATAAACCAGAGCTCCTGCCCTCAGGGAGCAAAAGCACCGATCCTATAAACCACCCAGATGGGAAGCCAGCTCAGGAGTTCAGGTGCCAAGCCCGCCCTGTCCCCGTGGAGACTTCCAAGGGCTGCCACCTCCATGTTTTCTGGCAGGAACTAATCAGGGCTCGCTGGTGCTCCAAGCCAGACTCCCCTTAATGCCTTCTATAAAGAGCCCTATGACAGCGGGACCTGGGATGTTACAGCCTCCCGCACACCAGCTTCAGGTGCCTGCTGTTCCTACGTCCCTCGGCCAATAAATTAGATTTAGATTACAAGGAGAAGCAAGACGGCCCAGAGCGCGAATACCTGACAGTCGCTGTGGACAGAGATGTCTTGATTTAGACAGCTAAATGGCCCGGCCGAGAGGCCAGGAGGGCGCGGGTTGGCACATAAAAGCTCGCACCGTCTGCCACAGACCATCTCCAGCACACAGGCCTGCCGGCAGGGGCCCAAGCTACCAGCTAATTGGCACCTCGGATTTGATGTCACGCTCATCTCCCCAACCCAAATCATTCCCCGCTACAGGTTATTGATCCCTGTTGAGGAGCGTGCTCTGGCTTTGATGCAGAGGCCCCTCATCTGGCTCAAAAGTTTCTCAACTTGCGGCATTAATATTTCTCAAGTACCTCTGTGGTACTTTTCCAGGGGCCAGGAAAGCCAGTGTGCAGCATGAGTTACCGAGACGCCTGGTCCAGGCTGAGCGTCAGGAGGCCGCGGATGAGCAGGCAGCTTGGCTTGCTTTGGGCAGAGAGGTCCACGCGACCATGTGCTGCTGGGGAGCCTGGTGACTGGCATCGGGGCTCCCCACACTTACCTGGGGGAGGATCGCCTGGCTGTAGATTCTGACTCAGCAGATCTGGGCTCAGCCCTGGGACTCTGGTGTTTGAAGGGCTTCCCAGGTAATTGGGTGTCTGCAACCCCCAGAGCTCCTGGGGCTCTTCTCCAGAATCTTCTACCCAAAGAGTTTCCCTGAGGTTGATACTGGAAAGGTGATGTAGGTGTCTCTCCTGTCTCCTGCCACCCTCTGCAGGAGATGGTCTGTGGCCGATGGTGCAAGCTTTTATGGGCCAACCCGCGCCCTCCTGGCCTCTGCACATTTTAAGTGGCCTCTTAGGGGGCTAGTCTCCCTGTTGGGCTGGGGGTCCTGGAGGGCTGATCCTGGAATAAACCAGTTAAAGGACCCAGAGGAAGGGGAGGATGGGGAGGAGGAGAAAGTTCCCTGGAAAGGACCCCACAGTACCAGAGAAGGCCAGGAGACATGGAGGAAGCCGGGTGGGGCTGGGGGAATGGGGAGAACAGGACAAAATGTACTCAAGGAGCACCTGTGGGCAGGCGGGTCACGAGACACTCAGGCGGCTGTCCAGGGAAGGTCGCCCTCCACTCCCCTGCCGCCCCTCTGCCCTCCAGCAACATGGTCCCAATGAATCCTGGGTTTGAACTGCTTTCTCCTATAAACACCGCTCCTCCACAGCTGGCCTCTGCCACTCGACCGTGTGTCCCAAAGGTCTCCCTGAGTCTGTATGCAGAGGCCACATTCCTTTTTGTAAACAAAGTGCCCTGGTTTTTAAAGTTCTATCCCGCACCACTTTTTAATGGTGGTGAAGCAGACACCACACGTGGACCCTTTCAACCATGTTGAAGTGTGCAGCTCAGTGGTGTTGGGTGCCCTCAGACTACTGGGCAATCAGCACTGCTTCCAGTTCCAGAATTCCTCATCCTTGTGAAGGGAAACTGCACTGTAGGCAGCCCCCACACTTCTCCCCACCTGCCCCACCCAGCCCGGCAGCCACGCACCTGCCTTCTGCCTCCATGGATTTACAGATTGAATCTTATAATGTGTGTACTTTGGCAGGTGATTTTTGCTCTCAGCATGTGAGGTTCACCATGTCGACACAGGTATCAATCCTTCACTCCTTTTCATGGCTGAATGATATTCCATTATGGGGAGAGACCACATTTTCTTTGTGGTCTCGTTTGGGTTTTCACCTTAGAGCGGTTGGAATGGGACCGCTGTGAACATCAGTGTGCATGTTTTTGTCTGGACACAAATTGCTATGGGCATCAATCATCGGAGAATGGGATCACCAGGTCCCAGGGCAGCTCTACTTGAACTTTCTGGGCCTTGCTACCGATGGAAACTGGTGCTGTTGAAGTTCTTGCCATAGTGGGCCCATCACTTCTGCAGAGAGAGCTCTGTAGATCACAGTGCTGGGTGCCAGGGGCACACATTGAGTGTCAGGGACATTGCCGCCATGATCCCTGACACATGGAGTGAGGCGTCTCTCTTCCTCTCCTTGTCCATATTGAACACGATCGCTATTGACGGTCTCTGCTAGTCTCAGGGTGCAGCATGCCACTGCCTGTCATTGTAATTGGTAAGGCCATATACTTAAAGGAGTAGGAATTAGCTGGGAGGGTGGGCGATGGAGAGGCCTCAACGCTCTGGAGGTGGGAGGTACCAAGTTCATCGTGTGGCTTTTATTTACAAGGTGTTAGAATGCAACTCAAATAGGTCCACACTGGAAAGGGACACTCATAGCTTCTTCACCAGAAGAGACCAGAAGTGACAGCTTCAGGTATAGCTAGATCCAAGTGCTTAAGAGCTGTCAATGGGAATTGGACCCTCTTGCATCTCCTATTCTGCTTTCTTCTATGTTGAACTCACACTCCTTGATCGGTGACAGAGATGACTATAGCAACTCCCTGTTCTTGTCCCCCAGCTTGGCAAACCCTGGGCCAGAATCTCTTCCCTAAGGGTTCCAGTGAAAGTTCCAGGGTTGACTTGGATTTGGTCATCTTGGGTCACATGCCTACTCCTGGTCTCAGAGGATACGGCTGAGTCTGACCTTCGCCATGTGCACTGAGAACAGGTGAAGGTGATAAAATTAGGGTGCTTTCCAGAGGAATGGAGCCTGGCTGCTGGGCATGGTATCTCCCATACGGAGCGACCCAGGGACTGGGCATCAGCAGTAGGGAGTAGCTGGCGCTGCAGGTCAGGGAGGGCCATTCCCTGGGGACCACGAGAAGCAACACAGACCGGTTTGGGGAGGGCAGCCCCGCTCCACGTCCAGCCCCTCCCTTTGCCCACCAGGTAACTGCTCCTCTGCAGAAGCACCAAGGCTTCCCTGAGCCCCTGGGATAGCCCTGCGGCCACCCCAGTGGTTTCCCTTTTTGCCTCAGCTGCCAGGATGCAGGGAGCCAAGCTTGAGCACGGAATCCATTGCCACTTCCCTGTGCCTGAGTGTTGGGGAGGTTTGTCCCCCTCCTCACGGTGATCACGATTTTTCTCTTGCTAGTTCACAGCCTTTTTCATTTTACGTGTCGTTTATCGTAAACCACCTCAAATCCTTTTTGGAAGCAGGCAGGGTATAAATTATAAATAGATTTAATTTAAAAAGCTCAACAGGGCAGTTTCTCTGTGGGGTCCCTGCAGTCGCTTCTGCTGACATTGCTCTCATTACCTGGGGGAGGGCCGGGGCACTGGCGAGGGCTTAACCCTTGGGGTGCCACAGGCCCGAGGAGGCCACACAGGTGACCCGAGTGTGCCCCGTGGTGCAGAGGGGCTGAGCCCAGGTGGCAGCGGGTGACCCGTGTGTCTGGCGCCCCAGGAATCTGCTTCCTGCAGATGCCCCTGCGCTTGAGCTGGCCTTCCCTCGTTTTGCTCGTTTACAAACTGCAGGCCTCGGGCCTCCACGGAGCAAAGACAGTTCCTGTGCCAGGTCGTAAAGTCCTGGAGAAATGAGGCCAGAGCTGTGGCGGGCACACAGGCGGGGTCCCAGAGCCAGGTGACATATTTCACTCCTGGTCATTGGGCTATAAACGCAGGCTTTGTGCTCAGCTGGCTGAGGGTCCCAGGGTGTGAAAGTGGGGAGGCTCCCCTCTGAATTGTGGCCAGCTGCCCTGGCTGTGTGACCTCAGGGGAGACACCAACCTCTCTGTGCTTCCCCTTCCTCATCTGCAGTTGGCATGATAGTAATAATACCTATTCCAGAGCGCTGCTGGGATGATTATGTGAATTATTAAAACATACCCAAGGGGCTCAGAACAGGGCCCAGCATTTCAGGAGAACATACCCCCTCTTTGTTATAGTTCTGCTCTTTTACTTTTCAGGAACAGGCACTCCCATAAGGATCATTTTTGTAATTTTGACTCACTGACTCCTGACCGATCCTCCTCACCCAAGACGTGGAGGCAGAATCAGAGAGGTCTGCCCCTCCGTCTCAGGTGTGCGCCCAGCATTTCCTTTGCACCTGGTGACAGGTGGGCAGACAGGTGCGGCGCTGCCCCCCTGGAGGTCCATCAGGCTGAGCTCAGGAAAACCCATGAACAACCCCACGACGAGGGTGGGTTGCAGAGGCCGGAGGGGTGAGAAGGGTCTCCCTGGATGGCCGGGAAGGTGCAGGCCGGCTGGAGCGGAGGGGCTGGTGCAGAGGGTGGAGGCTCAAGGCAGGTAAACCCCGCAGCTGCGGAGGCGCGGAGCCTGACTCTGCAGGTTAGAGCAGAGCCGGAATCCGGGGAGGTCCCGCTTGGACACCCCTGTCATTTAGGGAGCCCACCACATCCAGGCCACTTGACCATAACAATAGAGCGTGAAGGTGAGATGCCGGGCTGCAGGGGCCCGAGGCGCTTGGGGACCTGAGCCGTGACCTGCCGGCCGATCCGGGCTGCGCGGGGGCTGCAGGGCTCGGCCTCCGAGCGCCAGGTCTCCGCTGCCGCGGGGGCGCGCAGCTCTAACGAGCAGCCGAGGCTCTATTGACGTCATGGTTGATGTTTCATCGGTACCGAAAGTTTGTGTGCATTAAATATTCATGCGCCTCGCGTCTTGCGAGGAGAGGATGGTTCTTTCCCCACTTGCCCCAAGCCAGCTATACAACTCCAGCTTCCAGAGGTGGTGAATTGATTCATTTGCTTCTCAGAGAGCTTTGCCTCCCCTCCGTGGGGACGCCAGGCCTGGAGGACACAGGAGGCAGGAAGCAGGCCTCGTGTTCTGCCCTTACGGAACTCGCAGCGGCAGCAGACAAGATTAGCATAGGCCGAGCGTGAATGATGATGGAGGGGAAGTCTGTGAGCCTGTGTGCTGGGGATATTCCTTTCAGAGGCTGGGGGCTGGGCGCTGGGCAGAGGGGCCCTTCGCCCTGGGTCAAGCCGAGTTAGAAAGCTGCCAATGCTGCAGGACTTGTCAGAGCCTTGAGTCGGTGCTCACGTGGTGGCACTGGATGGGGGCGGGGCGCCTAGGAAGCCGCATGGTGCCTTCCTATTTGCCCAGTGACTACTGTCATCCTGGGGCACTTGGAGGGAGGAGAACCCCTCACAGAGCTGCTCTGGATACCTGGTTGGGTGGGAGGGACTTGGACTCTGAGGTCACACAGAGGGGAAATAGAAAGTCTGCATTGAGACTTCAGATGAGGGTCATTGGACTCCAAAGCCCATGCCACCCTCAATGAACCCTTCTCCAGGACTGCATGCCCCCAGGTCTGCATGAGGTCCTCGAGGGGTCTCTGTATGCCCACTACAGATCCTCAGGGTGACCTCGAGCCTCCCCATCCCCAGCGTCCAGCTTCCCGTATTTCCTGGGTGAGGCTGGAAGGCTTGAGGGACCAAGTGATTCCCCCAAAGCTGGGCTCTGGCAAGGTCTTGGTCCTTCCCCAGGTCTGGGGGTGGGTGGGGACCTTGTGCCAAAGCCCCAGCCAGCCCTGGACTTCCCGGCCTGTCCCCACATGACTGTCGCGTGGCTGGGGAGGATGGAGGACCTGGGACAGGCACCTCTGCCGGGTTTCTCGGGTCGCGGACGGCAGCGCTGAAGGCTCAGCACCCAGGTCCAGGCTGCCTGGCTCCTGCACGGTGAGCTCTCTTCTGCTCTTGGCTTCTGTGCGGAAAATGATACCCGGCCCCGCCGGCCCTTCACGAGGGCTCATTTGGTGTCCCCACCACAACCTGCAGTGGGGAGCGTGGAACCGAGGAGAGGCTCGCTCACCTGGCTGGCCGGTGGGAGCACAGGCTTTGACTAGACGGTCTGGCTGCGCCCGCCACTCCTCTCGGGACACCGTCACCCCACCCACACCCTTCACAGACGGTGACAACCATGTGGTGGGAAGCCCGCCCCAGACCTCACACCATGAATCTAGAAACGGCTCAGGGGGTCTCAGGGCTGTGCCCCTGGGGCTCCGTGGTCCCACTCTGGGGAAGTAGAATGTCTCCGGGCAGCACTTCCCTGGCAGATCAGGCTCCGTAGGCAGCCTCTCACGTTCCCAACACATGGGACAATGAATATTTGTTGGATCTATCTGCCTATCTATCACCTATTAATCTATGATTTATCTATAAATCATCTATGATCTCTACCATCTGTCAATTATCTTCCTTTCATCTATCAGCTACCTATCATCTCTATTTATCTATGACCTCTCTGGTTGGTCAGTCTTGCCTACCTGTCTTATCACTATGGACCCTTCCTCTGTCTACTACCCTCTACTTATCATAAGTATCCGTCATCATCCCTTGTCAATCAATCATCTATCTTATCATCTATCCAGCTATCAATAACGGGCCTGCCATCTGTCCTCCTTCATCTATCTGTCTGTCCACCCACGTTCTCAGTGAGAACAAGATCCTCCTGGACACGCTGCCTCGTAACTCCCGCTCCCCTCAACAATCCATTATAACCACTGCTCCTTGTCAATAAACACGACTCTCCTGCCCCCCTTCTTGCAGGCAGGATGGAATTGCCTCGTGTGAATGTGTGGTCATTTGTTTAACTGATTTTCCTTGGGACGTTCGGGCTGCTTCCAATTTTTCATTATTGTAAACGATGCTGCGGTGGCCGTCTCTGGGCTTGGCCTTTGGGAACAGCCATAATGATTTCTTTAGAACCGATTCTCGAAGGTGGAAGGGCTGAGTCGAAGAGCAAGTGCCTTAAAAAAACGATTGTTTTAATGTTTTAAAAAACGCTTTCGATGGATCTTAATGATGCTTGGTAACTTCCATCAATAAAACGACACCCATTGGGTGATTTTTACCTGCAATTCTGTTGGGAAGAGAGAGCTGTGGTGGAGACGGGTGGACAGGGTCCCATCAGTTGGGAGGTGGCCCTGACGCTCAGGCTGGGTGAGAGACCGCTGAGGAGTGCACGCTCGCTGCTGAGGACTGGTCTCACTGCAGCCACCTGTGTGGGCACCTGTGTGGGCACCCGTGCAGCTGGGGTCTGTGTCAAGATGGCGACTCCACTCAGCGTCCTCCGGCTGCCCAGAGTCTTCGTTGCTGCTTGCCTTGAGCACTGTGGAGTCTTTGGAGACCAGGGCCCCACTGTTCAGGTCTCTTTGCTGCTCTGGCCCCTGGTCTGTGGGCAGGCACGGTCTCTCCTCTCTGAGTCTGCTAGAATCTGGAGGCCATGTACTAAGTGATTAAGACCATAAATTTCTAGAATCAGGTAACCTGAGCTGGAGTCTCAACTTAACTGCTTACTAGCTGTGGAGTCCAGGGAAAGTCACTGAACCTCTCTGAGCTTCAAGCTATAGTCCCTACAAGGCCCAGGATTACAAGGAGGGTGGGCAGTGAGGTCCAAGAGACCTGGGAGGCTTTGCCGCCTGGTGGAGCACATGCGCATCTATGTGGGGCTTGGCCCTGAGCACTTTGGTCCACATGTGCTTGTCCCGAAGCCAAGGGAAGGGACTCGGGGGACGGCAGTGGTGGCTGTGTGTCTTCCCTCGATGAGAGGCACAACAGAGCCAGGCATTTGCTCCCTGGTGTGCATCATGCTTTTAGTGCTCAGCAGCTGCCCACAGCGAGCCAGCAGGCACAAAGGTCTGCTGGGCCGATGGCAGAGGGCAAGTGGCTGGAGGCCTGTGACAAACACCTCCACCTGAGGAGTCCCTCTGGGGGACTGGGAGGCCTGGCTGTGTCTCATACAGTCCTGGGCAGACAGGAGACAAGAAGGGCCCAGGAGAGGAAAGGGTGATTCTTTTTTGTACAAAGAGATACCAGCTGAGACACTGGGGCACACTAGAGCATGTTTCTGGGGCAGCCAGAGAATCAAGGCAGGTCGCTAGCGAGGCTCCAAGCAGCCTGGGTTGCTAGGCAAAGGGCCGCGGACACAATTGATTGGCCTTTGGGGGCTGCAGTGTTTATGCAGCTCAAGGCGGAGAGCGGCAGAAGTGGCCTGCAGAGCTGCCCCGTGGTGTCAGGGCCACAGCGCCGGGTGGGGGAGGAACAAGGCAGGCAGGATGAGGCCAGAGGCTGGCTACCCAGCTCCTCGTGTGGGCTGCTGGGCTCAGCTTTCCCCTCCTGCCCCTGCCCTGAGCTGTTGCCCTCACTAGTCCTGGAGTGCACAGGGCAAGCCGGCTGTGCAGAGGGCTCCCAGGCAGTGCCTGTGCTTAGTGGACCCTTCTGGATGCCATTGTCACACCTCTGACTCCCAGCCCCTCAGCAGCACCCCAGCCCCCAGCAGGATGCAGCAGGCTGTCCATAATACATGTGCAGAATGTGAGAGCGCAGCCGTACCCATGCCAGGGGGCCATGGGCCTCCGTGCTGTCTGGGGCACTGCATGCGTATGGAACACACAGGATCAAAAGCCAAAGCTTGAGCTCAAATCCCCACAGGGCCATTCCCCCCGCGCCCCCCCCCCCCATGTCACTCTATTTCTCGAGACAGACCCTGCATGTGAAGTGGAGTGACTCTGCCTCCCCTTTCCAGTTTGGCCTGAGAACTGAATGTGATATCTGGTAAAGCACTTAGCGGGGGCAGCGGGGCTGGCAGCGGGGCTGGCACAGGCAACTGCTCAGCTGCTCAGAATACCCAGCCAGGTTACTGCTGCTGTCATTATGGATGGAGAAGGGGCTGGCAGTGGTTTGGGGATGAAGGAGGGGACACCTCCCAGGGCCCCTGGGCAAATAGTACCACCATCACAGGGGCACTGAGGAGCCATTCTGAGCTTCTCCTCAGCTCTGCCAGGTCAGGGCCTTCCACAGCCCTGCAGAGGGGGGCAGGATGAGTACCCCAGTCTATGGATCAGGACGTGGAGCTCAAAGGGAAGGGTTTTGCTCTGGGGGCAACCACTGCTCAGCACAGGACAGTTTGCACACCCAGCCAATGTCTGTGGTGGCTCCTCTCATCCCCTTCCTACCTCCCAGCTGCGGTTGAGGTAGCTGCTGTCATGAGCCCCATCTGCAGATCAGAAACTGAGTCCAAGGCAAGAGGAGCCAGGCGACCTGTAGCGTCTGCATGGCCAGGAGATCTCCTGAGCTCTGGGCAGGTGGTGAGGGGCAAATTCCTCTTTCACTTCCACAGCATCAGCCCTCAGCCTGCATCTCTCCAGACCCCCAGGCCCTGGCTAAGGTCCATAGTCATGGGACAGAGCCTGAGGGGGAGACTGGTGGCTGAGGAATGGCCTCCAGTCTGGAACCTGTGAATATAATACCTGGTCCAGCAAAAGAGACTTTCAGATATGATGAAAGATCTTGCAATGGGGAGTCATCTGGATTCTCTATGGGGCACAGGGCCTTGGAAGAGGGAGGGAGGAGGGCAGAATCAGGGACTAGAAGCAATCTTTATCAAGAAAAGTGAAGCAGGAGGCATCACAATACCAGACCTTAAACTATACCACAGAGCTGTAGTAACAAAAATGACATGGTACTGGCCCCCAAACAGATACGGAGACCCATGGTACAGAATAGAGGACACGGAGACAAACCCACATAATACAGTCATCTTTTGCTAGACAAAGGTGCCAAAAACTTACATTGGAAAAAAGATAGCCTCTTCAACAAATGGTGCTGGGAAAACTGGAAATCCATATGCAGCAAAATGAAATTAAACCCCTATCTCTTACCCTGAACAAAAATCAACTCAAAGTGGATCAAAGACTTAGGCAGTAGAACAGAGACCCTGTGCCAAATAGAAGAAAAAGTAGGCCCAAATCTTCACCATGTTGGCTTAGGACCTGACTTCTTTAACAAGACTCCTGAAGCACAAGAAGTAGAATCAAGAATCAATAAATGGGAGGGAATTAAACTAAAAAGCTTCTTCACAGCAAAGAAAACCATCAAGAACGTGAAGAGAGAGAGCCTATAGAATGGGAGAAAATCTTTACCACCTGCACCTCAGATAGAGCATTAATCTCCAGGATATGTAAAGAACTCAAAAAACTTAACACTGAAAAAACAAATAACCCAATCAATAAATGGGCTAAGGAACTGAACAGACACTTCACAAAAGAAGAAATACAATTGATCAACAAACATATGGAAAAATGTTCAACATCTCTAGCAATTAGAGAAATGCAAATCAAAACTACTCTAAGATTTCATCTCAGTCCTTTCAGAATGGTAATTATCAAGAATACAAGTAACAATAAATGTTGGTGAGGATGTGGGGGGAAAGGTACACTCAATAAACTGCTGGTGGGACTGCAAATTGGTGCAACCACTCTGGAAAGCGATATGGAAGTTCCTCAGAAAACTTGGAAGGGAACCACCATTTGACCCAGCTACCCTACTCCTAGGTTTATACCCAAAGGACTTAAAAACAGCATAATACAGTGACGCAGCCACATCAATTTATAGCAGCTCAACTCACAATAGCTAAACTATGGAACCAACAAAGGTGCCCTTCAACAGATGAATGGATAAATAATTATGGTACATATACAAAATGGATTATTACTCAGCCTTAAAGAAGAACAGAATTAAGGCATTTGCATATAAATGGATGGAGCTGGAGTGTATTATGCTAAGTGAAGTAAGCCAATCCCCCCAAACCAAAGGCTGAATATTTTCAGATGCTAATTCACAATGGGGGGTTGGGCAGAATAGAGGTACTTTGGACTAGACAGAGGAAAATGAAGGGAGGGGAGGGGCTATGGGGATAGAAAAGAGAGTACAATGAATCAGACATCATTACCCTATATGCATATATTAATATGTGACCTGTGTAACTCCACATCATGTACAGCCAGAATAATGAGAAGTTATACTCATATATGATGTGTCAAAATGCTTTCTACTGTCATGTATAACTAATTAGAGCAAACAATAAAAATTGAAAAAATAAATTGCTATCTGTAATATACTAAATGACAAAACATGATCAAATATTGCTATTAAAAACTTCGTTTAAAAAAAAAAAAAGAAGAAGAATCTGTATTGCTTTAAGCCACTGAACTTGTGGAGATTTATCACTGCAGCCAGAGCAAACCCATACGAACTGACCTGTAAAAATGTCCAACTGACCTCACGTGGGTCTTCCATGGGGCTCTGGGTATGCTGGAGGAATCAGGAGGTGTGAGGATGGACCGCAGCTCCAGGGCCACACCTGAGCCACCATCTGCACTGCTCTTGGCCACCCCCACCCAGGCAGCTGCCGACAGGAGCAGCTCTGGCCCCCGCAGCCTTTGGGCTGCCTGTGCTCCTGCACAGTGACCAAGGTACAGTGCTTTCTGGAAAAAAAGTAGGAGAAAACTTGAGGGGGGGTGGTCTTGCTAAGAGCTGCTCAGAGCCTCACTTTGCAAAGCGGGCAGGGTGGAGCTGCTGCCAGTCAGCTACTGGTAGGCAGTGCCACCACAGTGCTCTCCTCGCTGTCCCCTTCCTCTGTACCACACGACCATCTAGCTTGCCCCTGGCCAGCACGGTTCTCTCTTGGGCATGTCTTTGATTTCCCAATGGGATCAGCTGTGTTTGAAACTTGTCCCTCTGCCCAGTGGCTCAGTGGGGAGAGCATAGGGTTGAGGGTTGGGAACCTGCATTGGATGCTAGGTGCTGTCTTCTGCTAGCCTGGTGGCAGAAGCAACCTCTGAGCCTGGCTCTCAGAACCATAGCCCTCCCGTGGGATACGAGGGGACATTCAGTCTCCCCAGCTCTTCCAGATGTCAACTAGGCCATGTTCATCTTGGTGTCCCCTGCACCTGGTCCAGGGAAGCACCTTCTAAATGTCTGTTAAGTGAAGGAGGCACACGGGAGGCCCAGGTCCTAGCGCAGAGCCTGGGCAGAAGCAGCTCATGGCTAAAGCTGGATAAGGGGGGGTGCAGCCAGGCCCCAACCCACCTGCTGCCAGTCTTCCCGTGCCCTCCTCCCAGGCCTCTTTCAAGCTGCTTCTCAACACCTTAATGTTGACACTTTTGGGTAGGCTTTTAAAATTGCTCTATAATTATTTTCAAAAAGCATCTTTGCAAATTGGGCCTTTGATGTCCAGGAGCACGGCATAGGTGCCTTTTGTATTCTGTAACCCGTGAGCCTTGCTACCGGGAAGCTGGGCAGAAGCCGAGGTGCTCCTCTGCAGTGCCTGGCCTCAGAAACCCGTGTTGATGAGTGAATGCTGGGCGGGTGAAGGAGTGACATGAGTGTGACCAACGGACAGGGGAGCTGGAGAGCAGTCAGTGAGCCTGGTCTTCTCTGCAGCTCAAATGGTCTTGGAGCAGGTATGTTCTGTGTCTGCATTTGCTAACCCTACTCTGTGGCTTAGCAGTTCTGCCAGATGTGTCATTCAAGACATTTGGAAAAGGAAATTGGTGGTGGTGGGGGTGCCCCTCTGGCCAGAATTGCCTGGAAAATCATGGTGTTCTGCCAAGTTGACAGATCTCCTGACGGGGCTTCTCAGAGCCTTCTATGCTAATCAGCCTTGCAGATCCAGGAGTATCAGTGATGCCCTTTCCTCCAACTTACTGACCAGGGGCCCGTCTTCCAGGGCGGGGGTCCATGGAGCAGGCTGAGAAGGCTGCTGTAAGGAGGAAGGAGCCTCCAGCTGGTGGGAGAGCAACACATCAGAGAGCATGGCCCTACTGACCAACGGCTCAGCCTCTGCTGGCCCCAGGAAGCTGGCCTTGACTCTGCCTGCAGCAGAGGTCCTTGCTGGACAGCCTCGGAGCCCTGCAATCATGAGGAGAGGTGCTGCTATCACTGCTTGTCCCCGGTGACCTGCCTTAGTTCAGAAGAGCCAGAAGGTCCCACAGTTTTCACCACTTTATTATCTTCTGCACCACTAGGTCCATGCCGTGGGCCACCCTTCCTCCAGAAGGGCTTGTCGAGGGTTGATCCATAAGGTCACTTGAAAACTAAGCCATTATTCCCTTCTTAAAGGTTAATGTGTTTTTTCCTGGAGTGTGTGAGTGGAAATTTCAAGTATTCCACATTCTTCATGGAGCCAGGAGAAGTCCTGAGCGCCTTCAGAAAAATGAACCCTTGGAGTGTGAGCCTGAGAGCCCCAGCAGGATGACTGGTCCCCAGGAAGTGTCACTGCCTGCAGAAGGGGCCCCTCCCCACTCGCCAGTCATTCGGGGCTCCCCACGGCCAGCCTCTCCCGCCGGCCCAGCTCTGTGTGTGTCCTTGTGCGCTCAGCTTAAGATTTTAAAACAAGAACCAAGTCCCTATTCCAAGTGCCCCCTCAGGTCAGCGTCCACCCTGGTCCCATTAGCCATGGTCACCCTTAGCTCTGCTGGGTCCCTCTCCATGGAGAGGAGGACTGAGCAGACCACACCCCAGAGGGCTACCAGGTGCGTCCTCCCCTGCAGCATCTCCCAGGTGCCTACCTCAGTCTGCAAGGGTGCTCTGCACCTCTCCACCCCCAGCGCAACTCTGGCTTCCAGGTGAAGGGGCGGCCACGTTAGACCTGCGCCTCCCTTTGTAATGACATTTCCTGGGGTTTCCTGGCTCATCTGCTACCACCCAAGTTTGCTTTTGAGCTACAGTGGACCAGAGGTGGCAGGGCTCTTCTGGCCCACAGTGTCAAGAACACTACCATCTGGCCCTGTTTTCTCTGAGTCCACCATCCATTGTCTTTGGGGACTGCCACACGGTGTTTGCTTAGCCCTCAGGGGGCCTCGGGAGATATCAAGCGCGGTGACAGTCACACCACGGTGACCCAGAAACATCTTGAGTCCTTTAGCGATTGCTCACTGAGGGCCTCTGCACTGAGACACAAGCAGTCCCTAGGGCCAGGGCAGCCAACAAGATGCAGAGCTCTCCACACAGGCTGAGGGCGTCTTCTAAACTGACCAGGGCTCTCACCCTGGGTGTCCACAGGTGAGGATTTGGTACTCCAAAGAGCAAATGGATCCCTGGCACAGGAAGTGCAGTTTTCTGAGGATACTCCCCACAGCCAAGCATCCGGAAGAGAGAAGGGGTCAGGGATGAGCTCAACTGGTCAGCTGCTCACCCCTGCAGCTCCAGGACCTGACCCAACGGCTGAGATTGGAAACTCTGGTCCTCACCCCACCTCCTTTGTGGAACCAACAGCTCATTCCTTATTCCATATCCACAAAATACCCCCAGACATACCATCACCCAGAATAAAAGACCATATTTCCCAACTTCCCTTGCAGCTAGATGGGGACTTGTGTAGATTTTGGCTGATGGGATAGGAATGGGAGTGATGTGAACCATTTCCAACTTGTGCTCTCACCTCCTTGCCCCTTTATTCCCTCTCACTTGCTGGAATGCAGATGTAATGGTAGGGACAGGAGCAGCCATTTTGTATCTTCAATTGGAAGCTATGTGCTGGGTGGGATACAGAGAAACAAGATAGAAGGGAACTGAGTCCTTCACCATCAACTCTGGCCTGTGAACTAAAGGCTTTAGAGGAGAGAAAAATGGGTTTCTGTGTTGTTTGAGCCACTATCATTTTGGATCTCTGTTGCAACAGCCAAACATATAAGCCCCAGCAAGGGCTCCATGTAAACATTCAACCCAGATGAGACAACAGGGATGAAGCCCCCTTGGCTTCTCCCACTTGGGAACTCTGGGTCCAGCCGGCTGCTCCCATCCAGGGCCAGCATGGAGGTTGCCTCCCCCTCTGCCTGGGAGGGCTTCTCCACCCTGCTGCTTCTGCTGCCGCCCACGCCATCGCCCACACCATCTCTGAGCTGGAGGAAGGACTGGGGGGGAGGGGGGGAAGCGGGGGTTCTGCCAGCGAGGCCGATGGAGACTTAGTCCTCAGCAGCCCCCTGACCTTCTCCTTGGCCTCCCCCCTCCCTGCGAATGGAGGCAGCCTGCAAAGAACCCCGGGTCAGCTGCACCGAGGGGCCGCTGGGAACAAAAGACTGTCAGGGATTGCAGATGGGCCTACTGCGATGTCAGCATAATCATTCACGGCCTGGCTCATTTGGCCTCTGCAGGCGGGCGGGGCGCTCTGCTCCGTGATCTCAGCCTTCCCTAGGCGTCCCAGCCCCGTTCCCATAAAATCATAGGAGCGCTGCCAATTAGAGCCCTGCCAGCCGAGGCCCCTCGAATGTGATCAGCCATAATAACTTAATAGCCTTAAGTTTGGGAGGCTGCTTCTGAAGCTCAGCGTCTTCGCCCCCCGTAGCTGGGCTAATCTGAAAAGGCTCTGCCAGCCCTCCCCACGCCAATTATCTCAGGCTCCCGCTCCTGCAGAGGGACCTGTCTCCGCAGCCTGCCTGGCCACTTAGCTGACAGGCACGGGGTGGGCCTGGCTCCCCGCTCTCCACCTAGCCAGCGTCCCAGCCCAGATTTCCCTAGAGAAAACAAATCGCAGGATACAAAAGCCTCGGTCTTCACCCCACACAGCCACTTGCCCCCCCCCCCAAGACATCAGGAAAGTGCCCACTGGGTGTCAGAGATCATTCGAGAACAAGAAGGACTATAACCGGGGAGAAACTTGAATATGCACCACTTTGTGTTGGATCAAGTGTACCACACAGCTGGAAGGGAGGCCGGGCTGGAAAACAAATGTTCCAGTGTCTTTATGAGTGACCTCCAAGTTTCCACGGGCTTCTAATCCCTCTGTCATAATTCAACTTGTTGGCTTGGAGATGTTGCTGTGGCCGCTGGAATTCCATGATCTCCCAGAGGCTCTGCAAGCCAGCGCGGTTCCCTCCACAGCCAGCACACGGTCCTGTTCCTCTAGTGGGGTAGGAGCCCGAGTTTCCATCTGGCGAGTGGAAAACCCCTCTGAGCTGTGTTCTAGAAGCTAGATCCAGGCAGGCAGCAGGGAGAGGCCTGGGGGGTAGGGGGTGGGAAGGTCTGCCACAGGGCAAGTGGCCACTGTTTCAGAAAGAGCTTACCTCTGGGGGAGAGGGCCAGGGGCCTTCTAAGAGATGCTGGTAGGACCAGCCCTTAGCAGTGGCCCAGCCACCCTCTGTCAGCCACCCCCTCGCAGTTCATCCATTCAATGACCTCCCTCCGTCATGCCACCATCTGACTTGATTGCTCAGAGCACCTAAAACTCACAACCTAAATGCAGCTTTGGTTTCCCCCAGGGTGGCTGGCAGCTTCGAACATGGCTAGGGCTGTCCTGCTTAAGTGCACATCCCTCCCCGTGAGTGTGGCTACACCTGCTGCACTTCCCAGCTGTCCCCTGTAGCCAAAGTGATGGTTTAGATTGGGTTCCAACTGTGACTTCTACCTTGCTCTTTCTCTGGCTTCTCTCACATTCTCACTGTGAGGATGGAGAGGCCCTGTGGCCAGGAGCTGCTTTCTGTAGACAACGGCCCTGTGGGCCTCTCTCTCCCACTCAGACGTGGGCCCTGTGAGGTCAGAGCTGTTATTTGTCATGTGTACTAGCCTCTGGTTGCTGCTGTAACAAAGCACCACACACTAGGTGGTTTATAACAACAGAAATTCATTCGCTTACAGAAAACCAGAGGCTGGAGGTATCCGCAGGGCTGCCTCCTTCCGAAGGGTCTTGGTCAGAACCTCCTGTGCCCCTCAGTTTGGTAGCTCTGCACCTTCCTTGGTTTTTAATCCAGGATAATCTCATCTTGAGACCCTTAACTTAATCATGTCTGAAAACACCCTTTGTTCCATAAAGCCATAGTCCAGGCTTCTGGGGCCATGTCTTTTAGGGGCCACCATTCAACCCCCCTGTAGCTTGTTCTCCTCTGCATTTTACCCTGGGGTCTGTGGCAGTCCCAGGTATTTCTGAGAGCGCCCAATAAATACATGTTGATTGAATACGGTTGACTCCATGAGCCCACTTGCACCAGCTTCTTCTGGAGGGATTCTTAGAACACAAGCTGCTGAGTGGACCCACTCCCAGAGCTGTTGACCCGCAGGCCCACAGTGCCGTCGGCAGGGGCCAGTGGGGCCTGAGTGGATGGTCTTGCAGGTTCTCTCCAGGGGCCCTGCAGAAGCCAACCAGAGGCCAACCGGGGCCCAGTGGAGGTCAAGATTCACCCCTAAAATAAAATTTATGGGTTCTGGGCTGCTTGATCCACAGAGAAAGCAGCACAGGATGAAGATATCTTGAAAGCACCGCCATTAAAATGGATGGTTAGCCAGGAAGACTCAGGGTTGTTAGGGGCTCTCCCCAGGCACAGCCTGAGCTGGGGCCCTTGCTCAGGTGTCCTCTCAGCCCAGCAGAACCTGAGGCCTCCCTCCCACCCTCCCTCCTCTCCTCCTTCCCTTTACTTTTTGTAAAAAATAGATGCTTTGAGATGGAATCCACATCTACCCATGATGAGTTGCACTATTCAGTGGTTTTTAATATATTTACAGGCAGGTGAAACCATCATCACAGTCAATTTCAAAACATATTCATCACCTCAAAAAAGAAACCCCACGGCACCGAGCTCTCCCACATCTCCCAGCCCCAACCCGAGATGCTCACTAATCTGCTTTTGTTTTTGGAGGGCTCACACCATATGTGGTCTGGCTTCTTTCACTGGACAGTGTTTCCAAGGTCTAGCCATGTTGTTGAAGGTATCAGTACTCATTTCTGTTTATGGCTGAATAATGAATATTCCATTGTTTGGATAGACCACATTTTGTTTATCTGGTTGTCAGTTCTTGGAAATTCAGGTTCTTTTCAGCTATTGTGAATAATGTTGCTATAAACATTCATGTACAAGTTTCTGTTTGGACATATGTTTTTATTTCTCTTGAGTATATACCTAGGACTGGAATTGCTGGGTCATGTGGTAACTCTGTTTAATCATTTGAGGACCTGCTACACTGTTTTCCAAAATAGCAGCAGCATTTTAAATTACCACCAGCGGTCCATAAGGGCTCTGATTTACCCACCTCCTCTGAGAGCCATCATCTGTCATTATTTAACATTTGCTGCTAGCCATCGGGTATGCTGTGCAGCGTCTCATGGTGATGACCACCTCTTTGTGTGCTCATCGGCCATTTGTGTATCTTCCATAAAGAAATGTCCTTTTGCCCATTTTTGCCCATTTTTAGATTTTCATTATTGACTCATAAGAGTTCTTTATGTCGTCTAGCTGCAAGTCTTTTATCAGATATACAATTTGCAGTTATTTTCTCAGCAAATTGTATGTGATCACAGTACAGAAGGTTCCCTCCCACCTCTTTGTCCTCGAGCTCTCCCTGTCTACCAGTCTGGCCCCTAGGAGCCACGGTCTGTCTTCTGTTCTTACAGTTTTGCCTTTTCCAGAATGACATGTAAACAGATCCACTTAGTGCATGGACTTTTGTGTCTGCTTCTTTCAGCCAGCCGAGTGCATCTGATGTCCCCTGCACCGTGTGTGTGGGCAGTGCGTTCCCCTAAGGCCATGCCACCACTGACTGAGGAACGTGGGCTGCTTCCAGCCTCTGTGATCGCAAATGGGCCACTCTGCACACTCACTTATAGTTCGCTCCATGAAGGTGAATTTTCATATCCCTTGGGTTAGTGTGGGAATGCGGGATCATGGAGTGAATAAGTTTATGAGAAGCTGCCCAATGGTTTTTCCAAAGAGGCTGCAACATTTCGAATTCCCACCTGCAATAAAGGAGAGTTCTGGTGGCTCTCTCTCTCGGCATTTGGCATTGTCAGATTTAAATTATTTTTTCTATTCTAATAGGCATGTAGATATATCTCAATATGGTTTTAATTTGGATTTCTCAAATGACTAATGATGTTAAGCATGTGTTTATTGTCTACTCATTTATCTTTTGTGAAATGCTGGTTCAAATCTTTTGCCCATTTTCTTGAGCTTTTTGTTTTTTGATTACTGTGTTGTGAGAGCGCCTCATATATTCTGGACATTTGTGCTGTCAGGTATGTGTCTGGCAACCATTTCCTCCCAATTGTATTAATCACCCATTGCCACATGACAAATGGCTTCCAAACTTGGCAATTAAAATGATAAACATTTATTATCTCACCCCATCTCTGTGGGCCGTGCATTTGGAAGTAACTCAGTGGGGTTGTCCTGCCTTGGGGTCTCTCAGGCATTTGTGGTTAGGGTCTTAGGCAGGGCTGTAGTCTCTGGTTGGTAGTTGGTGGGGCTGGCCGGGGGTAACAACTCTGCAGAGGCCAGGTGCCACCTGGGTGTCCGCCCAACATGGCTGCTGGCTTTCCCAGGGAGTCCGCTGAGAAAGTCAGGCAAGGCTGGGGTCCTCCGTCTCACTCAGAGGCCACACATGGTCATTTCTACAAAAACCTACACAGATCAACCCTCTGCCCTCTGGGAGTAGATCATACAGGCAGTGAAAGAAGAGAGGCAGGACCATCTGAGTGGTGACCACCTATCTTCACCTTCTTAACCACAACTTTCAAGGAGCAGCCGCCTGGTCACTTGTGTTGTGAGAGCAGCCGCCTGAGCCTCAGTCACCTTATCTGAAAGGGGGATGGCCTCTTTATGGAGGAGGTGATCTCCTTGAAGGCATCTGAGAGGGGCCTTGCTTCAGGCTCCCCCAAGCCCTTCATCCTCTCCTTCAATTCATTTGCAGAGAAGCTTCCTCCAGCTGTTCCAGAGCTAAATACTTTTGACAGCTGCCTTCGTGGGGCTTCTTGGGGAGGAAGCAGACCCAGAGCCACGCGAGGAGGCCTGGGTTCATCAGAACAGCGTGTGACTGAGCGCACCCAGGACCGACCTGCGGCGCTACGCTCCAGGTCACAGACCTCGCCGATCAAAAGGGTGCCAAAGACGCGCCATGCCTGGGCCTTGCAGCTGCTGAGGACCTCCAGACTCAGGACCCAGGGACATTGGCGGCCCCTGACCCCCTCAGCCCCAAGGAGGGTGTTGGTGGAGCTGGGTGCTGAGGGCCTAGAGGAAGGCCCCAGCCCCGCGCCTGGGGGGTGAGCAGGCTGCACAGATGACGCTTCCTGCAAGACAGGCCCAGAGGGACCTTAATTAGATTCCCGAACCTGAGGTTTCCTTGAGATGAAACAGCCCCAGGGCTGTGAGTGCGGAGCGTGGGTCTGTGTTGTGTCCCCTTCCCAGAAACTGCCCTGCTGGGCTGGGGTGAGCGGAGCGCTGCCGCCCGCGCCCTGCTCCTCCGGCCATCTGCCAGCGCGGGCGGGAAGCCGTCCCACCGGGGCAGGGTGCGCAGTTTCCCGCTTGGAGATGCCAGGTGTCTGCGCCTGAGCCCAGATGGCCAGGGCCTACCGGGAAGGCCTGCCTGGTGTGTGGGCTCCGCCTGGGTTTCCGCCGGCCCTCCACCAACCTCTCCCAGGGGCCCCACAGGCCTGCTCCAATGCGCCTAGTTTCCGCACCTGTGCAAAGCCAGTGGTGACCCCAGACGGTGCCGCTGGACCGAGTGGATGCCAGGAGGGACTCGCTGTGTTCTCATGCGGCAGCCAGGAGCCTGCAGGGGTCTGCACACGGATGTGGTTCCATAAGGACCTGTCCAATGCGGACACCCAAAGGGCCGTCCAGGTCTAGGAAGAGTTCTGGTTCTTTGGGCCCCCACAGCACCTGGGGGAAGGATGGCCAGGACATATGCCCGACTCCCAGTTGCATCTGAATTTCAGATAAGCAAGAAATAATCTCTTATTATTATATAAGGATATTCCATGAGATATTGGGGATATACTTATGCTATGGAATTGCTTTTCATCTGAAATTCAAATTTAACTGGCGTCCTGCATTTTAACTGGCTAAATCCCTACCTGGGAAGGCACCAGCTGCTCAGAATTCAGCATTGGTGAGCATGAGCCCAGGAATCTGCATCTTGAGTTGTTTGGGGGCAGCTGGGTGCACAGGGTCTTCCATCACACATGTAGAAACAGGCAGTGTCTTGCTGCAGACCAGAATTGAGAAGGGATGGAAGATGGGGCCTTCCCTCACCTCCTGTTTGCAAAGCAGACATGCTACTCCCTGACCAGGAGGCCTGAGGTGAGGCAGTGGTGTGAGCAGCACCGTCGGGCAGCTCACTGTCCTGGTTTAAAGCCCTGCACGTAGGGAAGGGTGATGGCTGGGTTCAGATCCATCTTCTGCTCACTGCCTGTGTGACCTGGAGCAAGTCCCCGAGCCCCTCTGGTCTTCAGCTTCCTATAGAGAGATGAAAAGAGAGGCCAGCACTTCGCAGATTGCCACGAGGATGAATGGAGACCACACGTGGAAAGTGCTGAGCGCAGCACCCGGACGCCATGGTGATTAATACTGGTCAGGGAGCAGCAATAACAGTCCTTGCTAACGCTGAGCACTCCCTGTGCCTGGGGTGCCCACAAGTTCCGCTGTCATTAACTCAGAGAATCCTTGTTCTCCTCCTCCTCCCTTCTTTGGCCACAGTAGAACCCTCTGCCCCGTGGACATGATCGAGCCACTCTGGTGGCCCTTGGCCCCTGGCACAGGGTGCTCAGGCCACATGTTGGCTTTTTCCTGTTGACAAGAGCTGTCCCTTTATCAGGAAGGTGCCCGCATGTAAGGCCCCATTCGGCAAATTCCCTGGAGCTGCTCCTGTGTGCACCCTGGGAGAGAGAATACACTCCAGCACCGGGGGTTCAGGAGACTTTCCACTGTGCTGTTATTTCTGACAGCAGGTGTCTTAGAGCAGTGGTTAATGTTGGGATTAGGAACCACACTCCTGACTGCCACTTTCCAGCAGTGTGAACTTGGGCAAATTCCTTAACTTCTCTGTGCCTCCATTTCCTCACCAACAGAGCTAATTGGAGCGCCTATTTTATGCAATTGCTATGTAGATTAGATTAATTGATTTGTATAGTATATGAATTCCATGCACTCAATAAACCTGAGCTACTATTATTATTACTGAAATTGTTAATTATTATTTGCACAGGAACTTGGGCCCAATGATTCAACCTCTAGGGACTGTCCTTGGCACTGGGGGAGGGGTTGGTTGCAGCTGAGGCAGGAGCATTGAGCCAGCAGGTGACCCATTTGCATACAGGAATCTGCATCTTGAGTTCTTTGGGGGCAGCTGGATGCTCCTGGGCACCTCAGAAACAGCCCTGAGTGAATCCTGGCCTCCTAGCAAGGTATCCATGATGAAAAACCAGCCTTCATGCACCCCGAGCAGGCCCACCCCCGCCAGCCCCCACCCTCTCCACTCCTACTTGATCCACACAATGAGGGAGGGAGTTACAGCCTTCACTGGGCTTCTCAGGCAGATGGTCAGCCCTGACTTTCCTATCTGGACCCCCACGCCACATGGAGGCTGATTTAGGAGAACAAGATCTTAGAAGCCCACGGGCCCAGCTTCCTCCCTCATCTCTCCCAGGATGCCACGGCCACCCGCTGCCCACAGTACCCCAGGCACCCTGCCTCGGGGCCTCTGCACACACTGTTCTTCTGCCTGGAACTCGCCCGGCAGGCTCCTTCTCAGTCTCCAAGTCACAGCCCACCATACCCTCCCCAAAGAGGGCGTCCAGACCACCAGGTCTGAGGTGGACACTCAGCCTCCCCTCCCAGTTCCCCTTGTCCCTGTGTCCTGTTTCACTTTCACATGGCTCTCATCACAAACAATAATTCCTTGTGCATATTTGCTTTTGTGTCTTGCCCTTCTCCCCGCGTAGGATCACAAGCTCCACGTGGAAAAGGCTTTAGCTCATTCCCCACCCGCCCTGCCAGTTCCCCAGCCAGGTCTGGGCCCACAGACCCTCAGGACCTGCTTGTGGAAATAGCCCCCCAGGCCCTTAACTGCTCTGCCATGTGTCCCAGGGCCATCTCCTTTTGCACCCTTGAGAGCAGGGATTCCTTGTGTGTGCAATATTCCAGGGAAGCTCCCAGAACCTCTACCTAGGACCCAGGGAAGAAATTTGCAAGAGTCCTCAGAGGCCGCAAGAATCGGAGACATCTAGGCCCCAGCTTTTACATTTCTCCTAAAGGAGCATTGTCTTAACATTTCCCTGTCATTTCGGGACATGTACGTAGGGTTGTGGAGAGACCCACTATTTGATTAGGCAGAAAGATCCGGGTGAACAGAGCAGGTGGTTGTAATCACAGCAGATGTGTGGGCAAGGCCTGGGAGTCCCTTGGGCTCCATGAGCCAGAGTGCATCTATCGAAACTTTCCTCTTCCCAGGCCTCCCATAGGTAGACCCCTTGGGGGACTGGCCATAGCCAGCACCCCGGACTGGACACAGCAAGTTCACAGAGAACACACCAATGTGTGTTCCCCCCACTGGGAAGTGCTAGACTAGGAAGTAAGACTTACCTCCAGTCCATATGGGATGATGGGAGTGCACTGGCACAGTGATTATCTTCTCTGAGCTCCAGTTGTCCCATCTCCAGTGGAGACTGCTGTAAGCCTGGGCTCAGATCTGAGGTCCTAGAAAATGCTCTGTACTGCAGACAGGCAGGGGCCAGGACCCTGCTCTGCCCAACCTAGTTGGATGGAGCTCTTCCGGAGGGGTGAGGGGGCACATCCCTGTCAACAAGAATTGGTGATATCCCTCAGGTGCTAGCAGAGCCACCTGCCTGCCATGCCTTCCTGGCTTCCTTCCACATTGCAACAACCACTGTGCTGGTGCTTAGCTGAGCGTGTATGTGCAGGCAGGCGCTCCTGCAGCCTTCCCATGACCTATAAACCAGGGTCAACTAAGGCCAGCTAAATTAGAGGTCCACCTGAGGCCTCATGCTTAGACACGGCAGGTTGGTTCCAGAGTTCCCGCTGTTCCCACTGGTATTTCTCACTGGTCCCTTGCTTTGTTTATCCAGGTGTCTTGGAGGAGCCCTTCCCCCACTCTTTCTTCCTCCCTTTCCCCCTCTTTTCTGGTTAAAAGTCATCTGGTTAATGGACTAGCTGACCTGTCAGCAACCCAAGTCTCTCTGCTCTTTGGTCCCAACACTGGACAATGTCCCAGCAGAAGCCAATGGCAGGCTGAGGGGATGCACTTGAGGCCCTGTGCTGGCTCTCTGGTGGCACAGCTTTGCACTCTGCGAGTCGGACAGGAGTGTGTGGCAGGCCCCTGAAGCGGTGACGGGCAGGCAGTGGGCAGGGCAGGGAGCCCAACTGATTTGGCCTTGACTCTGGCACCCTGGACAGAGTCCTGCACAGGTTCCACGCGCTTGCCATCGGGGCAGGGGGCTCCCGTCTTTTCCCGTGGTTCCTGTTGTGTGGATAATGCCTCCTGTCCACAGGGCCGCTGCCAAGGTAAATGCTCCTGTTGTCTGGAGACCTGCATTCTATCAGTGCGGGAACTCGAGTGTGCCAAGCGCCTCCCGACCTGTGCAGGAGGGGCTGGGGGGCCGTGCTCCCACTCCTCTACAATGTAGTGCATTTGGAAGGCATGGGCTTCCCCCAAATTCCAAACCTAAGAAGTCCCATTAATGTGGTTCAGGGCTTTCTTCCCCTTCCTACCCTCGGAGGGTCACAGTCACAGTCATTTCCTAGAAAAGAACAAAAAGGAAGAGTAAGAGAGGGACCAAGGGAAAGGCAAGCTGGGGCCTCCTGGAGCTAGAGCCGGTGGAGTTGGGGTTGGGTTGACCCTGGGGTACAACTACGGTTAGGGTTCGGATTATCATTGGGTTGGGTTGGGTCAGGGTTAAAGGTTGGGACCATGCCTTCCACACATGAAACTTTGGGGACACTTCATGTCCAAGCCTCAGCAGTCAGACTGGCAGGGTTTGGGACTGCGTTGAGTTGGAGTTAAAAACGGAGTGGATGAGATTGGGCCGAATGTGGATGAAGTGCGAGGGCCTCCAAGGTCAGTGTTGGTTCCGAGTTCAGCTTGCCTCTCATGAAGGGCAGGCTTGGAACAAGATGTCTCTGTGCCCTTCCCTTCTTCTCCCTCCTTCCTGGGGATGGGATGGGGGTTTCTGTTCTGGGCACTACTGGGTCACCCAGTGACCTTCAGAGCCAAGACCCTAGGGCTTTTCCACTTAGCAAAGCAAAGCAGGCATTCAAGGGAGTGGGTTCCTGGGGGAGTTCTAGGGGCCCCCAGCCAGGGCATGCTCAGGCCTCTAGGAGTGAGGAAGCCGACCTTCCCTGGAGCCTCCTGAGAGTGAAGTCCTGGCAGCGCCTTGACTTTATCCAGCGATGTGCGTGTTGACTTCCGACCCCGACACTGGAAAATAATAGATGTGTGCAGTTTTGAGCCACAGGTTGGTGGTGATCTGTTACAGCCAGAGAAGCCAACGCAGCTGGCCCAGAGCCAACAGAACTGGCCTGTGTCTTGGCTTCAGGACGTGGTGGCCGTCTGGATTTGAGCCAGCAGCTCCCTCACTTCAATTTCCTCTTTTTTTTTTTTTTTTTAATTAGAGCATTATAATTATACATAATAGTGGGATTCATTGTTACATATTCGTAAATGCACATGGCATAATTCAGTCAATTTCACTCCCCAATACCTCCTCTTTCCCTTCCCCTCCCTCCCCAGTTCTCTTGCTCCACTACCCCGTCTTCCTTCTATGCAATCCTCCCCATTTATTTCCTTTTGCCTCTCCAGCTTCCACCCATGAGAGAAAACATACCATCCTTGACTTTCAGAGTTTGGCTTATTTCATCTAATACAATGCTTTCAAGTTTCATCCATTTTTTTGCAAGTGACATAATTTCATTTTTCTTTATGGCTGAATAAAACTCCACTGTGTATACAGAACACATTTTCTCTATCCATTCATCCATTGATGGATACCCAGGATGATTCCATAGTTGGGCTATTGTGAATTGTGCTGCTATAACCATGGGCTTTCATGGATCACTGTAGCAAGATGACTTTAATTCTTCAGGTTAAATACTGAGGAGGGGTACAGCTGGTCACATGGTGGTTCCATGCCTAGTCTTTTAAGGAGCCTCCATACTGATCCCCAGAGTGCTCGTACTAACTTACAGTCCAACCTACAGTGTGAAAGTGTTCCTTCTTCTCCGCATCCTCCCCAGCATTTATTATTGCTTATATTCTCGATGGCTGCCATTCTGGCTGGAGTGAGACGAAATCTCAGGGTAGTTTTGATTTGCAGTCCCCTATTGCTAATGATTTTGAACAGTTTTCATATATGTGTTGGCCACTTGTATGTCATCTTTTGAGAAGCGTCTGTTTAATTCATTTGCCCACTTAGTAATTGGGTTATTTGGGAGATTTTTGGTGTAAAGGTTTTGAGTTCTTTATACATTAGATATTAATCCTCTGTCAGAAGAGTAACTAACAAAGGTTCTCTCTTCACATTTCTGATTGCTTCCTCGGCTGTGCAGAAGCTTTTTAATTTGATGCCACCCATTTGTTAATTCCTGGAGTAATGTCTTGAGCTTTGGGGTCCGATTGAGAAAGCTGTTGTTTGAAAGCTGGTGTGTTGACCTTATATTTTCTTCTAGGAGTTGCATGGTTTCTGGTCTAATTCCCTGGTCTTCGTTTCATTTTGAGTTGGTTTTTGTGCAGAGTGAGAGATACAGCTCTAGTTTCATTCTTCTACATGTGGATAACCAGTTTTCCCAGTACCATTTTTTTAAAAAGCCTGTCTTTTCTTCAATATATATTTTTGGTACTTTGTCAAAAATCAGATGATTGCATTGGTATGGGTTTGTCTCTGTGTATTCTATTCTATTCCATTAGTCTGTGCCCCATTCTTATGCCAGTGCCACACAGCTTTTGTTTCTTTAGCTCTGTAGTATAATTTGAAGTCACGTATTGTGATTCCATCAGCATTGCTTTTTTTGCTTAGTAAATCCAAAAAAAAAAAAAAAAAAAAAAAGGTTGGCTAGTCTGGGTCTTTTATTTCTCCATATGATTTTTTAGGATTGTTCTTTCTAGTTCTGGGAACAATGTCATTGATATTATAATGAGGATTGTATTGAATCTGTAGATTGCTTTTGTTAATATGGCGATTTTAGCAATATTAATTCTTCCTATCCATGAACATGGGAAGTCGTTCCATCTTCTAGTGTCTTCTTCAACTTCTCTCTTCAGTGCTCTATAATTTTCTTTGTAGGATTTTCACCTCCTTGGTTAGATTTATTCCTAAACACTCTTTTTTCTTATTTTCTTTTTGAGACCCTTGTGAATGAAATTGTTTTCCTTATTTCTTTTCCAGCAGATTCATTATCGGTGTCTAGGCAAGCTATTGATTTTTGTATGTTGATCTTGTATCCAGCTACTTTACTGTATCTGTTTATTAGCTCTAGAAATCTTCTGGTGGAGCTTTTGAGATCTTCTAAGTATAGGATCAGGTCATCTGCAAACCGTGATAATTTGACTTCTTCCTTTCCTATTTGTACCCTGATTGTTTTCTTCTCTTGTCTAGTTGTTCTGGCTAAAATTTCAAGGATTATGTTAAATAGAAGTGGACATCCTGATCTTGTTCTTTAATTTTTGCGGAAATGCTTTCCATTTTTTTCTCATTGAGCATGATGCTGGCTTTTGGCAATTTCCTCATTTATAAACAGGATGAGGTCATTTAGCTCATATATATATACACTGGGGATTGAACTCAGGGGCACTCAACCACTGAGCCACATCCCCAGCCCAATTTTTGTATTTTATTTAGAGACAAGTTCTCTCTGAGTTTCTTAGAGCCTCGATTAATTGCTGAGGCTGGCTTTGAACTTGTGATCCTCCTGCCTCCACCTCCCAAGCCGCTGGGATTACAGGCAGGCACCACCATACCTGGCCCATTTAGCTCATACTAAGTGCAGATACCACAGGCTCTGACTGGTTCCACAGGTCCCTGGTTCTTACCCATTGAAGGTCCAGAGGGAGGGCTGCACCTTTGGTCATGCTGTGTGCATGTGTGTTTTGGGGGCATGGTCTGTGAGACTTTCAGCCCAGGCAGAAGACAGTAGTGTCTCTGGGTCATGCAGGTACTCCATTTTGGGGGGCCTGGAGGATATGCGTCACAAAGCTCCTTTTTTTAGCACTCTTGGCAACAGTCCTCTCTTCCCATCAGAGGACAGGGAAGGCCAAGGTGGGGCAGAGCAGAGAGGGGCAAGTGGGGATCAGGAGTGGCAGAGGGTGCTCATCCAGAGAGGTGGGCTTGCTGTGGTCTTACGGGCTCAGGAACTTCTCTGTCCTCTCTCTTCCTTTTTACTCCTGTCTTTCCTTCCCCTCCATTTCTTTCCTCTTGCTGTCTCTTCCATGAATAGGAACTAAGCTTAGTGCATGTGTATGTGTGAGTGTGTTTTTCTATTTAGTAAATCCAACTACTAAACCTGGCTCACTTGTGGGTGGCCCTTGAAAGAGTTCCCTCCAACCTTCTTAGCATCCGTGAGCAAGAACAGTCCCAGTGAACCAAGAGCCTGTTTGGCCAGCCAACCATGGGGAGGGGGCCTGGATTTGGGCATCTGAGACCTCCACGTGAGGCTTCTCCTCGTCAGGGTCCTTTCCCCCTTTCTTCCCCGGTCCTGGGGAGTTTGGATAGGTTGTGCTGAGGCCAAGGCCCAGGGTTTCCCGGAGCCCTGTGGGCGGCCTTTGTCACACCCCTGGGCTTCACAAGGTGGTCTTGGACTGCTGACTGGACCACCAGGTCGAGCTTGAGGAAATGAAGGCTGGGGCCCCATGAGGGTCAGTCTCAGTGTAGGGTTTCATTCTGTGGCTCGGTTGTGCCATGGTAAACACTGCTTTTGGGAAGTTCTGGGGGCCTCCCGTCATGGGCTGGAAACCAGCACAGAGCCACGGCTGTCTCTGGGCCTGGCTTCCCCTCCACCACAGCTGTACTCCATCCCTCTGAAAGCCCCCTCGTCACCCCAGAATTGGCTCCTTCAAGAACTCCACCTCACCCCTTGAACCTGCTCCTGTCCCAGGTTCTCAGGGAGCACCAAGACCATGCCCCCAGTCCACCCTGGTCACCCAAGCTCAAGCCCGTGGCCTTAGCCCTTACTCCTGCAAAGGGAAGGGAGGAGAGGGAGGGGACACGCAGGAGTGTGAGTGTGCATGTGAGTGTGTGCGTGAGAGTGTGTGCACAGAGCACCCTGCTGTGCCTCCGTCTGCTCCCCCATTCTCCCTGTGCGTCTGTCACTCTGGAGTCTCATCAGTGTGCAGAGGGCGTCCGAGCCGGAGCCGGAGCCGAGTGAGTCACTGGCTGAGCTGCAGACTGTGGGGGCTGTGCTCGCTCGCTGGGCACAGAATCCCTGCTGGCCTCTGCTCAGCCCCCGCACCAGCGCCCACGCCTGCCCCTGCAGCTGGGTGCTGTCGGACCTGCCATCTCGAGGGGGGAGGGGAGAGCTGCAGTCACTCTCCCCAGCTGAAAGCAAGGTTGGAGGGCAGTGGCTGCCCCCAGGGCCATCTCCCTCAGAAGCCCTGTGAGGAGCAGCCCAGATCCCATGGAGATGAATCCATGTCTGTGGGGTGGCTCCTGCATGCCTGCCCCAGGACCCCAGGCACCTGTGTTCCTCAGGGGCAGCCCCCACTCATTGCCACCAGGGCCATCCCCTCCTACACAGCAGGTCACTCTTATGGATATGATCCTAACCTTCCGTCACATCACACCAGCCCCAGGGCCCATGAGGCTGAGTGTCCAGTGGATCGAGAGATGAATAACAAAAGCCAGGCCACACCAAGGGAGGCAGGGCTCAGAGTGTCTTGTCGCTGTTGTGGGGCTGCCAGCAGTGGCCCTCCACAGGTATTTGTGCACTGGAACACAAACTCATGCTACCTTGCATCTCCACATCTGGCACAGGGCTTAGCATAGCGTGGGAGTCAAGAAACGTGCCAGTGGTCAGAGGCTGGATGCACAGCAAGGCAGGGGAGTGAGCGGGATGATAAAAGAAGCACCTGGGGCAGGTATTGATAGACGGATCTTGCAAGCAGAGAGACTAGCTAGCGCAAAGGCACTGGGGCAGGAATGTGCTGAGCGCTAGGGCAAAGAGGAGGGAGGTGAGAAAAAGAGGCGGGATCTCCTCAAGGCAATGGAAGGGAGCAGAGGGATCTCAGCAGGTGAAGGGGACTGACTCATGTCCCATCATCAGGGACCTCCTTCTAGACACAGCAGAGTGTCTGCTGGGTTGGAAAGGATCTCATATTTTCTAGAAGAAATAGCAGCATGACTCTTTAGCTTGGGTAAAAAATTTGTTGTCATCACTTAGCAGGGAACAGGGTGCCCAAGGGACATTGGGGAAGTAGGTTAGGACGAGATGTGGTTCAGAAAACGTCCTGCCTCTGTGGGCTGCAGGGGGTGGGGAGGGTCCTGGTCCACCTGCCTGGGCTGTGTCTCCTCTGCCCACCTCTCTCACTGGCCTTCTGCCATGGCTCAAGGCTCACCTCTGTCCTGCCCTCCTGTCAGCAGGCACAGGGTCCTCACCTGTCCACAGCTCAGCAGATGTTGGCACCAGCCTGTGTCCCTGGCCACCCCACAGAGATCACCTATGAAATTTGAGTTCCTGGGCAACACAGTGGGTCTTCTGTGACTCCTCCATCCTCTGGGTCACAATTTCCCCGAGAGCAGACAGATGTCTGTTCCCGTCCGGTGCCCGGCACGGTGCTGGGTGCAATGTGTGCCATCTGTAAGCAGCTGCCTGAGGAGGGCAGGTGATCCCATTTTACAGAGGAGACGAGTGAGGCAGCTACTGTGCTCGTTGCCTCCTACGCAGGGTCAGGACCAGAGTGAGATGCTCAGGGTGCAAATTTAGAGGAGGCCCTGGCCCTCAGATGCCAACCAGCCTGGGAGTGAGTGCCACTTAAATCTGGGGCCTTGCTTTCTCCACCTCCGACCCAGCTCACATTGGGACCCACCGCTGCCGGCTGGCCTCCTGCCCTGCCCTCCCCACACCCTCTCTGGGTCGGTGCCCATCCTGCCCTAAGCCTCAAGGTGAGCTCACTCCCTCAACCACATCCAGACACCCAAATGTGCAGGGAGAATGAAACCAGCCATTTCTCCCAATGAGCTTGACTTCGGGGGACTGGAGGAGATATTTGTAGCACTTTTAAAACCTTTTATGGATCAGTTTGTTACCACTGATGACAGAGAAAGAAATCATGCTATTAGCGGCAGAAGCTCTAAAAGGTTCGGCTGGTGGGCATTCTGATGGGGATGCCGTGCTGGGAATAAATGCTCCTTGTGTCCTCCCAGCGCTCTTGGTGCAGAAGTCACCCACTGGCTTGGGCCTTCCTGCTCACTTGACGGAGAACTTGGGCAGTTTGCCCTTCTACAGCCGACCCATGGCCTCCCAGGACGCTGGCTGGGGCTGGCCTGTCTGGGGCTGGGCATTGGTATCCCAGTGTGCTTGTGAGATGCAGCGTGTGCCTTGGGGACATGTGCATCTCTCCAGTTGTCTCCCTGTTTGTCGTCCTGCTGCTGACCCCAGCCCGCGTTGATTCTCCTCTCCCTCACCCTCTTCCTTGCCTTTCTGGTCCTCCTCCTGGCATCTCCCTGGTACCTTCCTTCCTTCTCTCCCTTGCAGGAATCCAAGACGCTCCACGGACACCAGAAGAACCGGCTGCTGCAGATGCCCTGCTGTGGCCACCCCAGTCATTCTGAGGACTGGGTTTCTTCTGAAGGCCCAGGGCATCTGCTGCAGCTGCAGCTGCTTTGGGAGTCTGTGGGGTACACATGCACGACCCAAGACGATGAGATTCTCTCAGGAACTGATGCCACCTGACACTAGGGTCTGCCGTCAGCACTGGGTGGGGCTCAGTTCCTGGGAGAGAATCCAGACCCATCCCCAGCCTGTCCCATGACAAGGCCAGTGGAAGAGCTGGGGAGGACAGCTTGGGTCCAGTGTGGGGACACAGATGGCATTGGATGGAGGTGGCCATGGAGTGGGCCATGACAGTGGGATGGGCCAGGTGCCACCATGTGGCAGAGGTCCTGGGAGAGTGAGGTATTTAAGGAGACAAAAAAGTAAGGCGGGTCAGAAGACAGAGACTGAGGTTCAAATCTTGTCTCAACACTGCTTTCTTGGTCAACCTCTTCCACTTTTGGACTCTATTTGCTGATAAAGAGGGACAGGAGAGTGTGACGGGAGACTTGGTCATTGAGGCCTGGCTCTCAGGATGCTCCTTGTGAACCTGCAGCAGAGCTAAGAAGTCCCATGTCCCTGGGTGCAGAACTGGGTGGAAAGGGAACTTAAGAACCCAGGCTACTCAGTCTCACTAGGTGCCAGAGATGGTCCCAGGGGCCATGCGGCCTTGGGATAAGGAATTCGTGGAAAGTACTCACCATCCAGCTGCTCACACAGCTGAAGAAGCAGTGGGCACCAGAGAGAGGGGCAGTGAGCATGGGCAGCTGGTATCCTGCCAGTCATCTTGCTCCATGACCATGCTCTTCCTTGCTATGTCACCATCTACCTGCGGAATGAAGGACTTTGAGGCCAGGCTCTTGGCTTTGGACTCCATCCTGCATGGAAGGAAAGGGACTGGCAGCTCCAGGTAGGTCTGTGTGGCCTGGGCAAGTCTCACGCAGCAGAGTGAGACCTTGGGGGCTGCTAAGGGACTGCCGCCATTCTTGCTTCTGGGAACTTGTCTGTCACGGTGGCTCCGTCGTTGGGTAGCAGCATGTAGAGGGTCTCTGAAAGGTGCTCCTCCTCTTCCTTCCAGGTTCCTGTCCTGATGGCTTCTGTGCCGGTGGGGCCCACAACATGTCGTGGCCCTCAAACAACTCAAACATCTGATGAAATGCTTGGCAATACATTCTCCATAGGCCCCATCCCCTGAAGAGCCTGTCTTTGAGTGACTGCTGGGGCTGCCCTCCATGGGGACCATTCAGTATGCAGCTTATATTTAATTTAGAGGAACAACAGACTCCCCTGCCCCCAAACTCTCAAACTCCTGGGAAGATGGGGAGACAGTAAAGGGGGGAGAGAGGAGACATATGACTCATTCAGCCCCCAACCTAACACACTTATCTGTGGGCCACTCCTGGCTCCAGAAACCCCCTGGGTTTCTGGATGTTGCCAGCCTGCCCCTACAAATGCCCACTCTGTCATTTATCATTAGCCATCTGGTTTCCCACCATTGGGGACAGCCAGAGCCCAGAGCAGGCCCTACTAAACTGGGTGGCAGCTGCACCCTGCTCCACCATAGCCCAGGAAGGTGTATGCCTTCCTGGATCATCCTAGATTGGAAATGTCCATCTGTCATCTCACCCAGGTCTGCAGATACAGCTCCTCACCATCCGGGCTGGAGTTTCTTGACAGTCAGATAAGCCTGCTCACAGAGACACAGCCTTAACACCACTTAGAGAGCAACACGATTGAATGGGATAAAGCCTTGGGCATCCACGAACCAATTTATGGTATCAGCCGAGATGAAACGGCTCGTTTTCCTAATAGACACCCCAACTGAACACAATCCAGAGCCTGAGAGCTTCAGTGAAACTTCTCAGCCTTTGCCTCTTGAAATTGGGGCAAAATCCAGGCAGTTGTCAGTCTTACCACTTCCATGAACGTTTTTTTGACATGTTTTTGTAATATTCTATGGGACCCTTTTGCCAAGGGAGAGATGCCCCAGCTGCTTTGGGGGCTCAAAGCCAGTGTCTTCAGTCTTTTTTCACATAATGCTAGCACTGCATTCCAGTTCCCCCTTCTAGAGGGAAGATGTCAGATAAATGGCGCATTCTGGAGCAGTCTGGGCAGCTGAAGGGGTAAGTATTCACCTTCCACTGGCTTCTCGTCTCCTTGAAATAGCAGGCTCCCCAGAACCAAGTGCACAATCATTGTCAAGCCCGTTCCTTAAACAGAAAAAGGCTCTCTCCCAACCCCAGCTGAGGGACATGGACCTCCTCTGGAGTCCCCCTCTGAGAGGGCACAGTCAGCCCGCAGGTGCCTGACTTGGGGAAATGGCTCCCTCCTTGGAGTTGCTAAAACATTTATCATCCCTGCGATGTGCGCAATTAATCACGCGCTGCCTGGAATCTCTCTTCGGTTGTTGTATCGAACGCTGCTTAGCCCTTATCAGCCAGGAGGCTTCCCATATCTTGTCTTTTTAACTCATCATGAGCTTCCAGAGAGCTGGACAAATGGCCACCCCTCCCCGTCCCCATATCCATTGCCTGGATATGCCTGATCTCACCACCCTCAGAGGAGGCTGCATCTCCCGGGTGGTAAAGCGTTGGCTCGTGGGGAACTTAGCACAGAGACTGGTGCCTTCTAAGTGCCTGAGAAAGGACCACTGTTGAACTGGCACCATTATCGCTAATGCTGTTTGGCTTACCATGCTGTTACTGAGCATGTTCAGCGTGCTAGGAGAGGCAGGGGTTTCACCAGCCACCCAAGATGGGTGCCCACAGACTTCCTTGGAACTATCTGGAATTGGGTTGGCAACTGTAGACTCCACTCCCTACTGAGGGATGCACTGATTCCCTCTGGGAGAGATTGTCTTTCCTCGAAGCCCTCCATGTCTGGGCGAAGGTGGTTGTTTTGATCTCAAGAGCAGTGTGACTTTCGGAGCAGAGGGAGACGTATCTATCCACAGGCAGCAAGGAAAGACCCATCTGTGCTGGATTAGTGTCACCCATGTCCCAGCAATGCCTCTCCCTGGCCAAAGGATGGGGTGAATAAGCACAGAAGGTTGGGGGGCTAGGAGTCCAGGTAGATTCAAGAGGTGTTTATATGATCTATGCCGTGGTCATTTCAAATACGACAGCTACCACTGGACCGCGGGTACCATGCTACCTGTGCCATCTCCTGCACGTTATTTTCAGAAGCTTCTTCTGGTTCCTGTGGCAAATGTCTACGGCTACAGGGGAAGCCCACCAGGGGGGTCACGGTCATCCAGAGGAGTGTGGCTTGGACTAGGAGGTAGAACGGGGAGAGGAGGCTTCCTTCTGGTCCTCTTCCAGCCCGGCTTCCCTGCCCCTGCCCAACACCCTCCCCTCACCACCCAGTTCCTCCTCAGCCTGTGTCAGGGCTTCCGGCTGGTTTGTCAGCCGTGAATAGGGCTCTGTGCAGATGAGCCCTGGCTTAGTGGTCTCTGCTCACTGAACACCAGAAGGAAGCAGAGCAGGTGGGTCACTGTGTCCCTTTCTGGTTCAGTCTTCACAGAAATCCCATCGACGGCTCCATGACAGTGAGCCAGACTCTGGGATGAGGAGAGAAGGCTTATCTCCTAGGCTGCATATGATTTCATTCAAATCTGAGCATTTGAAGTCATGTCTCATTTCTGCCTGAGGCTGTGACTCTCACAGGGTCTGTTCTATAGCTTCCTTCCCAGCAAAAGCCTGAGTTGGGGGCAGCTGAGACTAGCCCCAGGTCCCAGAAGGAAAGAGACCTACATCTCCCCCTAGGGCCACCAGTCCAGGGACAATGGCCCGTCTGTCAGCCTGTAGTGAATGTCATAAGATCAGAAAAGTCACTCTCCTTGCCCTGGTGAGCCTTTGAGAACACAGAACAAATTTTTGAAACACACACACACACACACATGTAGGAACTAAAGAGGAGGAAGAGGAGGGAATCCAAGGTGACATTGGCTCCAAATGCCCCCCAAGGAAAACAGCAAAGCTGGCCTCTCTGAGCTGTCTGTAGGGCACTTGTTGCTAACCAGGGTGAGCCCATATCCAGCTGGGGCCTGAGAGTGGCCTTGTATGAAAATCGGCACTTTGCAGACTGATCACCTCTAGATCTTCAGATCGTCCTGGATGGAAGGGGCCCCAAGTCCTCATGAGAAGAGGGGAGAATGGGAGACTCAGAGGAAGAGGCTCATGTGGCCACAGAGCAGACATGAGGGGTGCAGCCATGGGCCAAGGTCACCAGGAGCCACCAGAGACTGGAAGAGGCAGGAAGGATCCTCTCCTCAAGCCTGCTCAGGGAGCCGGCCACACCTGGACTCGACTTCTGCCCTCCAGTACAGGCCCTGACCCGTGTGAGCAGAACAGCAGTATATCCTCCCATGGCTGGTTAGGAGATTTCTTGATTGCTTTCTGCTGCCCCTGGATGGCCCACTAGTGCTTACCACCACCTCCCTGGGGAAGTGGTGCGGCAGCAGGGTTGGGGAGATGCAGATGCAGCCTCAGCAAAGGCCACCAGCATTTGCAGGGACGCAGGTTGCCATGAGGTTTCCCATGAAGCAAGAGTTAAGGGCAACTGAGAGTCGTGAGCAGGTACCTGAGACCAGGTGCCGCTCCCTGGAGGACTTTGTGTGGCCTCTTGCCATCTTTGTCTCCTCCCTGGTCCACCCCCAGCCACTGCAGCCTTATTCACTACGCATTTTTTGGACAGATATTTATCAAATACCTAAATATGCCTGGCTGAAGATTGGAGCCACCCTGTGAGCAGGCAGCTCCTGTAATGTCCTGTGGGAAGAGATAAACATAAAAGAAATGAAAGGTGCCAAGCTTTCCGGAAGACTTCCAGAGAATATGGCTGGAGAGCTCCAGGTGAAGCCATTCAGGCTGCGACTGGAAGGACAAGAGAATAAGTGATCAGTCCATGATGTCTCTTATGCCACTGGTCACCACAGTCAATGTGACCCATCTGGCTAGTCTAGGGGGTGGCCTTTTATCTCCTAGAGCCACTTCCAAAAGACCTTCCCAAGGAGGAGCAGTCCAGAGCTCTATGTCAATCAGTGTTCTGAAGCTACATGTGCAGTGATTGATTAGCAGTGTCTGCTAGGAACATGGGCGAGGAGAGGGTCAGGAGTGCCATGTATTTGCCATCCTTCATAACTGAGCGTCTTGTTCCTCTCTCAAAGCCCCAAACACTTTCTAGGTTCAGTGGCATACACTTGATAGATGTTTAAAAAATATTTGCTGTTTGATCAATACAGTTTATTCCACAGTTATTTTATAGCCTGGTGACCGCAAGGTAGATGAAGAGATAAGAGAGGGGAGGGGTAGGAGAATCTGGCTGCCAGATGGGGGTTGAGAGACGCCTGCCAGACAAGGAGACCATCTTGCCAATGGAGCAAGAGGGGCTGATCTCTCCAAGCCTGTGGGCCTGCACAGCGCCCGGCACTGTCTTAGATGCTGGGAGTGCCAGAACCCCTGCCCAGGAAGACACCTGTCTAAGCTCATGAGGTGGCAGCTCCTGCCTCCTAACCCAGCAGAGAAAGAGGGCTCTGGTGCCATTTGACAAGCACTCCTATGGAAGTGCCCTTAGCAGGCCAGAGAAAGACCCTACCTAATGGGTCCTGGTTCCAGTGTCCAGAGCTTAAACTCTCTTAAGATGAGGAAATATCATACGGAGCCCCACCTGCAAGGGACAAGGGTGTGCTGTGTGGGACCCCCGTCAGCCCTGGTTCCCGTTTCTGTGGGATCTTCCATCTTGCAAGGCAGACAGCCACAGCATGTTCTCTGTAGATGTTTTTCCACTTTTTCCAGAGCCAAGAACCAAGGGAAAAGCTGGAAAATGAAAAAGCAAGGAAAGTAAAGTTCAGGCTGTGTCCACCACATTGGGGTGGCCTTAAGAGAGTGCTTTCTTGAAGGATGCTGGTCCCACTGGCCCTCCCTAGGACCATGTGCTCCCTGGTGTGCTGGGAATGTTCAGACCCCTCTGTCCCCAAGACTCTCACAAACACACCTGTGCACCACAGGAACAATGCAGCAGCCACCGAGGCTTCCAATACTTCCCTCCCTCTGCTTACCTGTCTGAGGAACCCGAAGAGGCTCATGGGTGACCTGTGCCTGGTCCAGGTGAGTGGCAGCTCACCCTCACGGCTCTGTGGCTGTGGTCTGAGGTCAGAGTTGCATGGAAGACGCTGCTCCCGGCAGTGTAAGCATGCTCCATCCTGAGACACCAGAGCCTCTGGAGGGCCACCAGAGCAGAAAGGGGACATCTTCTAGGGCCTCTGCATGAGAAGACCAGCAGTTTTCAACCAGGTCTCCAGGGGATATTGGCCATATCTGGAGCCATGTTGGCTTCATTGTGTGGGGGAGGCTGCTGAGGACATCTGGCAACAGAGGTCAGGATGCTGCTCAGCCCTCTGCAAGGAGTGACAGGATGGCCCAAGTGCCACCTGTGCCCAGGGCCAGAGAATGCTGCCTCGAGTCCCTTATTGTCACTGAGGCCACCATGCTGTTCTCTGACCCCAGGGCTCCCCATGGGGTAGGCATGCCCTTCTGGAGCCCTTTCCCAAGGCAGGGCAGTTATCTGACAGCCGCTCACTGAGCTCACTCCTCCTCTCTTTCCTGTTCTCTTCTGTGACGGGAGGCCTGGTGGACTTTCTTTTTTCTTTTGTAATTGTAGTTGAGATGGACAGCCTGCCTTTGCTCTATTTGTTTATTTTGGGTGGTGCTAGGGACCTAATCCAGTGCCTCACGCATGCTAGGCAAGCACCACAGCCCCAGCCCCCTGGTACACCTTTCAAATAAAAATGGGTGAAGAGAAAGCCCTGGATGTCCCTGCAATCTGTCCCCACCAGAGGAAAGACGTGAACCCAACTGGAGGCCCATCCCAGAGAGGCCAGAAAATCAAAAAGGAAGGAAGGAAGGAGGGAGGGAGGCTTCACCCTGTAGACCCCCCTGACAGGCCCTCTGTGCCTGCCTCACATGGAGAGGCTCTGTAGAGACTTCTGGAGAGGGGCTTTGCAATCCTTCCATGCCAAGCAGTGGCCAGGGAAGGCGGCCATGGGGATGAGACCACCCAGTTGGTGGGAGCCCGCCAGCCTGCCCCTGAAAGGAAAGGCCGCCCCAGAACCTTCTCCAAGGCTGCAGCTTGGAAGGGCTACATCAGTGCTTCCAACCTGGAGGAGCTTCTGCCCCCAGGAACCTCAGTCTTTAGGCTCTGAGTCAGAGCTGGAGCCCCAAGACGCCCATGAGCACTTACCCCAGGAAGCTGTGTCGCCCAGTAGACCTCACCCTTCCCTTCCTGCTGTACCTCTCCCTGTGACCTTGTCCCCTGGACAGCTGCACAACTTAACTCCTGGTTTCTGCTCCAGCATTACCTCTTCCCAGAGGCCTTCCCTGGCACCCCTCATGTGTGTCTGCTGTCTGCCATGAGGCAGGACCCTGTGTCTTGTTGGCTGTGATGTCCCCAGTAGCCAGCTTGATGCCTGGCATACAGTAGCAGCTCTGCCAACATCGCAGTGCTTCTGCTGAGCTACTCCTGGGGACTCTGACCTAAGACCATCATGGGTGATGCTAGTATCCCCCACCAAAATCAACATGACCAAGGGATGAGGAGGTTGGCCCTGGAACCAGCTGGGCATGAATTCCATGTTGACTGTGCCTCTGTGTGACCTCGGGTCAGTCTGAGGAGCTCTGAAATTTCCTCTTTGTGGGACAGGCAGGCAGGAGAGAATTCCACCTGTTTCTGGTGCTGAGCAGTTGTAACAAGAAGTATGGCTAAGCCATTTCCTCAATCAGAGTGCCAAGACCTGGGTGTTTCTTTCCCAGTTGGTCCTTTGGGACACCATGTTGGTCACCCTCCATGTGCCTCTCATCTTGAAGGACCATGGAGGGGTGAAAACTCTGCTTCTGCATGTGGAGCCTTTGGCTGCGGGATTTGCATCAAAAGCTTCCCAGAGCCGCCCTGTTTGAACTTCAACATGGTGGCCCCTCTGCCAGGGTGGTCCCAGTGAAGAAGGCCTGCTGGGGCCTCCCGTGTGGAAACCAAAGAAGCCTGGCTGGTCCCATGGCCATCAACACACGCCCAGCACTGCGTGCCAGAACCCAGATTGCTAGACTAAGGACAGGCTGGGACACCAGCCGGGCAGTGCTAGGGACCTAATCCAGTGCCTCACGCATGCTAGGTGGGGAAAGGTGGCTGCCCGAAAAGCTCTCCTCAGGTCCCCACCACTATCAGGAGCCCACCCAGACCCCTGACTCAAAGAACAGGCTGTCAGTGCTCCACTCTGGATGGCGGAAGCGTCAGCTCCCAAGGAGGAAATTGCCCTGCTCCGGGCTCTCTCCTGTCAGCCCACAGCCATCTGCCGCCCCAAAGTTTCTCTGGGACCAGGGCCCCTGGCCAAGGCTGACACGTTTGAGAGGAATAGTCCCTCATTTCACACCAAGCTGCACCCTGAGCTCACAGCCCCGTCCTTAGCATGCCGGCTCACACAGTCACCCTCTTTAACTTCAGGCCTAAGCGCCTTTGGCAGGGGTGCTGCCTGCTGCCACCCTGCACACTGTCCAAACAGCCTGGCCACCAGAGATTGTAGCACAGGCCAATCACACCACAGCACGAAGCTTACAGCCACCCCTGACCGCACTGCACGGGGGTTGCTGCTTCATCCGCCCCCACCCCCCCCCAGAGAGGATTGCCTTTATCTCCCAAGAGGTTCATTCATCCATTTACTATTCATTTATTCTTTCATTCACCCAACAAATATTTACAAAGCCCTCACTCTGGGTGAGGAGAGCACAGAAATGAATTAGGTACACACAATCCTGCAGCTCTTCGTGGTTCTGAAAGGAAGATAAGAAAAGCTATATCTGAGGTCCGTGGGGCTCACTGTTCCTTGCCTACCAGGGTGTGCTGGTGACAATGCCCCAATTTTCCCTGAGAAAGCACCCCTTGTGTTGAGAGCCTGGCCCAGCTGTTGCTCAGGCCAGGCAGAGGCTCAGTCCCCTGGAGATAGCCATTGATGACTGGTCACCCAATTCAGGCCACTGAGACTCGGTTCTGAGACCTTTGCTGGAATGACCATGAGTCCAGTTAATAGTGCAAGTTGCCAACGAAGCTTACCAAAGCATCTACTCATTCTTTGGAAGGCTTCCTGAAGGCAGAGCTTCATGTGTTAAAATGAGAGGAGAGCACAGCTGGCATGCGGACCAGGCCCTTGTCCATCTGCTGACCTTTGTCTGCTAAGCAGTAATGCACAGTTCCACGCAGACCTGAGTCCTTCCTCCATGTGTACGTGGTGCCCTTCAGCTGGCCTTCCACACCTGTCCACCCCATTTCTGAACTGGACCTAGATCTAAGTGCTCTTAACCCAAAGACAGAAAGAACACCAACATTGTCCCATCAACCAAATATGGGATAAGGTCCTGCTCTTCTCAGGGACTTGGGGAAGATGGCAATGTTTCTTTGTGGTGCACTCAGGGGTGGTAAAGAACTGGCTTCAAGGCCAAAATGCCCCTGCTTAGCTATGTGGCCTGGGGCAAATAGCTTCCCTTCCCTGGGCTATATGATCTCTAGGCATCTAACTAATAAACTTTTTATTTCCAAGAGATGCTGAGGCCAGGAGGCACGGAGTAGAGGTCGGAGCGTGTGGGCTGACCAGTGAGCTCCTGGGCATGGCCGTCTCCTGTCCCGTTTCTTCTCTGCTGGACTCCAGAAACCCCACCTTACCTGGCTGCTCCCTTGCTTCCAACGCAACTCCTAACACCTTTCTTTTTCTCTTTCTTCTGTTTTTCCTTTTGCTTCGGTTCCAGGCAGATCAGGGTAGGAAATTGTGTTGAATCAAGACAGAAGTGTTTGAGGTTGCTAATGGCATCCCAAGGAAAGGCCAAGTGAGCTATTCCACTTCACATGATGTTTTTATCAGAGGTCCTGGAAAGAGTTTTCTAGTGGGAACAAGTCTGGTTTCCTTGGAAAGATGGAATTCTGGCCAGGCCAGCAGGAAGCTGGGCCCTCCTGGCATGCGGGAGGCTGGAAAGGCCTGTAAGTCAAGCCAAGGCAATCCCGGAGAACAGTCTCTCTCTTTCTGTCCCAAGAACCTGAGCCTCACCCATCTGCCCTGGTAATCCTACCCTTTAAGATGGAAGCTTCACACTGCACCTCCATTTGGAGTCATTCTCTCAAGAGAGCACACACAAGATTGTGTTGTATCCATGGTGCTCAAAGGAAAACCGCGTGTGGTCTTCCAACTGGCCAACTTTGAAAGATGCCTGAACTCCAGGATGCTCTGAGAATTGAATCCAGGCCCACTTTGGCATCCAAGCCCAATAAGATCAGAGCCAGCCTTTGGTCCTCAGCTCAGCCTGCAGCTCTCCCTCCTCCCATCTCCTCCTGCCTACCTGGCTCCTTTCTGCTCCTCAAAGACTCTGGGTCCACGCCACCACGGGGCTTTGCCCTCACAGCACTCTCTATTCAGGGCTCTTCCATGGCTGTGCCCCATGGTCCTTTGGGGCATGATGTCACTGGCTCGAGAGGCCTCCCTGAACTACCCCTACACCCCACGCCTGTCAAAACGGTCCGTTCTTTTCTGTCCTCCGGGACTTATCCCTCTCAGAGACCACAGTATCTGTGGCTTGCCTTCTGGATCCTTCTCTTAGAAAATGAAGGGTGGGAAGGCATTGGTTTCATAGTTGTCTTCTCAGAATTAGGAACAGCACCTGGCCTACGACGGGCCTATCCACCAGAAAGGCAGAATCAGGAGCTCCGTGGGTGTGAATATGTGAGGGGCTACAGCAGAGACACTGGCTGAGACATCTGTGGAGCTGCGTAGGGACCTCCTTAAGGAGTAACCTCGAGGCTGCTGCTGGGGCCTGAGGTTCCCAGGACTGTCTGTCAGGAGGAATGCATGAGCTGGAGCTAGGACAACACTCTGGACTCTGTGGCTATCACTGATGCCCCTGACCACAGTGGCAAGGGCACCTAGCACTGTGAGCACTGAGCCCATCGTCATAGAGCTGAGCACATGCACCTGGCCAGGAGTCAGACAGCAGGAGGGGTGCCGGGCCCAGGTGCAGGCAGAGCTTCAAGCTGCCTCACACCAACGAAGCCAGGTCAGCAGATCAGCAGCAATTGTGTCAGCCACAAAAAATGGCTGCTGTCTCCCTTGCCTTCTGCATCTTGCAAGAAGCTCCCTTGAGGCCCATCCGAACTGTAAATACACAAGAAAGAGAATTCCAAGAAATGCAGCCGGGCTGGCCAAGTGAGCACATTCCCCAGCCGTCATCTCAGGTCCACAGCAGCCAAGATTGATGGAGTGTTGGGGTGGCTCTGGGATCCAGCAGGACCTCCTGAGACTGGCACATCCATCTCTGTGAAGTCCAGCCTCTGCTGCCCCTCATCCTTATTCCAAGTCCCCACCTCCCTCCCAAAACAGCCCAGGCCCATTGGGGCTGACCCCTTAGTCCAGAACCCTAAGCCTTGCCACTACCTCCCCACAAGAACCCTTAGCACCTTGAAAAACTCCAGCCTTGCACAACACCTCTGGAAGCCGTTTCACGCGAAGGCTGAGTCACGGCCTTGTCCATCCTTCCCTCCCAGCTCCCTTCACTGGAGAAACAGCTATTATACTGTGTTCTGTATGTCTCTTTTCAGAGATGGCCTAATCACTCACCAAAAAATATATATTTTTTACTTCCTTATGTGAAATTCTGGATTTTGTGGGTTTTTTTTTTTCTTTTAACACTGTATCTTGGATATCTTTCCAAATTAAAATATGTAGAATGATTTATTTTTTTCAATGGCTGCCTGGTATTCCACAGGCATGGGCCACAATTTGTTTGACTGGTTGCTTTCAGTTGGATGTTTAGATGGCTTCCGTTTTCATGGAGATAAACAGCACTGCAGTGAAGATCCTTTTACACGCCAAGATCTATGCCTGGCTGATTTGTAGGTCTGTAGGGATGCCACTTCCTCCAGGAAATTCACCTAAATCTTTAGAAGTTAGTTGTGTTATGGTTTGGATTTTAAATGACCCTCCAAAGCCAAAGGCTTGGTTATCAGTCTGTGAGGCTATTAGGAAGCAGTGGCATCTTAAGGAGGTGGGGCTAATAGAAAGAAGTAAGGTTGTTGGGGCATGTCCTGGAAGAAGCTCTTGGGTCCCTGGCCCCTGCTCTTTCTGTCTTTGGTCCCAGCTGCTATGAGGGCAGTGGCTCTGCTTCACCATGTGCTCTCACCATGATGTGCTGCCTCGCCCCAGGCCCAAAGCAGGAGCCAACCAACCATGAAATTGTGAACCAAAATCAACCTTTTCCTCCTTATGAGTTGATGGTTTCAGGTGTTTCGTCACAGTGACAGAAACCCGACTCACACAGGTTGGCTGCCTTTCTTTGGCTTCTAGGCACACTGTACCTAGACTCGCCATAAGATATTGATGTGTCTGCTATCCCTGTGTCCTAAAGTTCATCTGAGTCACCAAGACAATTTGCAGTACCTGACGCACAGTGGGAACTCAACAGATGTCTGTGTATCCAAAGAACAACAGACTTAAGATGCTGATCTCTTCTTCTCAAGGCTCCAAATCCCACACGCTTACTCTACACACCACCCTCCCCTCCAGAGGCATCGCTGCTTGCTGGCCCTCCAGCCTTCTTCAGAGTCCTGCTTCTCCAGCTTTGCTGCACTGTCCCAGTCGGGGGTCCCTCCCTCCTTTTCCTGTCCTTCAAGGCACAGGTCTTCCTCACAGCTCCACGAAGGCAGCGTTCCCTGAGACACCGCCTCTCCCTCTCTGGACTGCCGCCGCCTCTGTAGGCACTTGGGCATATTTCTTCAAGCCCCATTGCTCACTGATTGTTTCCCATCTGTTGGGTTTGTGTCCCGGCTAGACGCGCGTACCCTGAGAGCAGAGCATCTTTCTCAGCGCTAGTGTCTCCCACCATGTGGGGCTTGTTTGATGCTTCTGTCTGGAGGGGTCGATTGGTTCTTTTATTGGCTGCTGGATATTGTCCCCAGGGAATCAGCAAGGGCTTAAAAGTCACCGTCCTGCTAACTTCCATGGTGGGAGACGTGTCACACAGGGAACTCACGGAGGCTTTTCTCTTGCCCTGCCCCCTTAGTCTGGGACTTCAGCAAGTGACTCTCAGTCACATCATGTCCTGTCACCCTAATTCCTAGACTGAAGCCTCTCCCCCAGGAAGTCACTCCTTCAGAAGGCACCCAGCGTGTGACTTACCTCCCCAGATTCTGGAACCACTGCTTCCCAGAGGAAACGGAGCACCCAGACCCCATAGCCAGCCGTGTTTCCTGACCAGACTGGACACAGTCCGGCTCAATCAACTTTTATTTCCATCAAAAAGACCGGAAGCATGCTGTGGAGCCTCTTAGGTGGCGTGGGTAGGTCATATCTGACGGAGCCAAAGGAAACACTGACCGAAGTTTAGAATTGAACTTAGGAAGGAAAAAAGGGAAAGAAGGAACCACAGACATGCTTTTCACCAACAATCTCACCTGGAGGTGCAAACTGACTTAGACATCAGCTAAGGAGGAGTTGGCCTTTTGAAGGGAGGGGGAACTAGCCAAGAGGGGACACAAAGTCAGAATTGCTGCCCTGGGTGTCTACAACTCTCTCATTAACCCAAGGCCCCTCCAGGCCTTTGAGCTCAGGGATGGCTCCTGATTAGGGGGGCAGGTCCACTCTCACCAACACGCCTGCCCCGACCAGCCCCCCAGCTGGGGAAGAGAAAGTAGAGCAACACATAGGTCCAGGTGGGGTCACCACACAGGTGCTCCAAGGAAAGGTGCTGCCATGGCTTCGGGTGGGAAGGGCTTGTCAAGGGAATCCAGGATAACCCCCCAAGGCCAGCGGCTTCTCTGGGGAAGGGCTGTGGTGGCAGAGGTGGGCTGGGCAGGGGACTGTGGGGAGCATATTCCAACTTGTGGAGGTGAAGCCTGGGCCAGTTTCTCCCAGGAGACAGCTGGGAGACAAGGCAGACCTTTTCTCAGCAGAGTGTACCAATGGTGACCTTTTCAGAAAGGTGACGGTTTAGAGCTCCTCCTGAGCCAGCAGCTGACTCTGGAGACGTGGAGACCAGCTAGCTGGTCCACAGAGGTGACAAGAGCCATGCAGTGGCACTGAGGAGGAGCAGGAGGGGATGTGGGCCACAGTGAGAGTGAAGAATCCTTTGCAATCTGATCATGGATGTCAGCAGGTAGCAGGAGCCAAGAGGACCGAGGACCACAGATGGTCCTGAAGGCTCCACTTAGGGGACCACTGTGACCAATCAGGAACTGAGGAGGGGAGCACACTCGGGTCAGAATCCAGTGGCTCATGCTAGACATGCAGGACAACCAGGCAAATCTGTGCAGGCAACTAGCTGGAAGCTCAAGGTTCCCAGAGAGAAGGTGAGGGCTAAGGGTGGAGTTTGGAGGGGAAGGCCAGAGGCAGGTGGTCCCTGAAATCATGGTAGGTAACAGCAAAATAGCTGGGATAAAACCTTGTATAAAGTCAGCATTGGGTGGGTGAGCTACCGAGATCCAGAAGGAGAACAAGTTACAAAATTCTGGAAGCCAGGGTGACACATTTTAAGGAGAGACCTATGGCAATGTGCAGAGGACAGGGTAGATTGAGTACTGGCTGGAGGCAGAAATCTGTTGCATTTGAACAACCAACAGCCCTTTCTGGGCTGCAACACCCTGATTTCAGAAAAAGCCAGCTGTGGTTCATATTGTTAGAGTAGATCTGATGCTGGACCCTCGCTGACCTGAGTGCTGAATGGCCATGTAACCAAGACCCGACCAGTCTGTTGGTCAATCCTTTCTGGTGACAGTTTAGGGGGCAGGGACAGGGATGTGACCCAAGACAGGGCAATGAGAGTCAATTCTAGGACTTCTGTTGAAACCATCTGGCAGGAGAAGCACTCTTCCTGCAAGGTGCTACTGTGTGTGATGCCAGCGTGGCACTTCCTCATACCAACCTGAGAGCCGGCCTGAGGAGGAATCCAACCCAAACAGGAAGAGACGAGGCAGACTCGTTGGTACTGTTGACTCTCTGGATCCTGCCATGCCTAGATTTCTTTATTTACTTGTGCCAAAGCATTAGCTTTTAAACTTAAGCCAATTTAATTTGAGTTCTGTCATTTGCAACTAAAGGTGTCCTGACCCACGCATGTCCATGTGACTAATGAGCGGCTTCTGGTGACAAAGTAGCATCTGGAGAAGGCTAGAGTCCAGCCCTGGACTGGAGGATCACACAAATTACCATGAGCAGGTCAGCGGTTATGGCCATGGGAAAAAAAACCTAGAAACTGAGGAGCTGGCCTCATGTCAATAACTGCTAGCATGAAAACACAACGATTTCCTTTATATTTCAAGGGTTGGGTCATACTGGCCAGCCCTGGCTTGGCACAGCAACTTAGTGTTCCTGCCAAGGGAGATGGTTAAGATGGGAGGCTGATTTATTTGAGTACATATGTGTCAACATCATCCTGGAAAAAAAAGCAAAAAGGGAGAATGCAGATATGCCTGCTGGCATGTGTTATTACCAAAGAGGCCTCTTTCTTGGCCTCAGAGACAGAAAGCCAGAATGTTAGACATTACTTGAATCTCAAGGTTGACCAAGCATGGGCCTTGGAACAACAGAGTCCCCTCTGTATACTGAACAAGGTAGGGGCCTGCCTTACATAGAGTGGACCTGAGTGGTGATAAGGAACCCCATGAAGACCCCAGGAAGGAAGAGGCAGTGAGTGCTAAGGTGGACTCCTAAACAGCAAGAATACTGGTGTGGTTGAAGCACCACACTGAGAGGGTGACAGAACCACTCTCTGTCCATGCCACCCACTTCAAGTCTTGTCTGTCCAGTGTTCTCTGGTACTTAATACATCCAATCTCAGCTCTCGACCTATCAGTCCATGCATAACCCATTCCACAGACATTTTTTTTCCGGGGGGTGGCACTAAGTCTGGAAAGAAGTGTTCCCCAAGCAGAAGGGGAAGGGCACACCCTTGCAGAGAAGGGTCTTTGAGCCACGTCCTGAAGAGAAAGCAATCCACAGGGGTGAGGCCTATTGGGAAGAGCTGTGGATGCCAACCCTCCATCTGTCTGCCATGGGAGAGAATGGAACACCTGTGTGCAGAACACCAGCAAGGGTGGATCCAAGAAAAGCCTGAGGAAATGCTCGTGCCTGGGATGAATCAAAGCTGGTCCTATACTGTATTCTAATACACCCTTGAAGTAGCAGGGACCAACGGTTCAGGAGAGTAAAGGAGAAACACTGAAGATGGAGACCATTCCATCATTTAGCTTAATGTTGTCTGCCAACCAAGAGAAGAACATCATCAGTTCACATTAGCAACCGCCCAGTGTGGAGTGGCTTGGGGAGCACCTGGCTTTCTACTGAGCACTGACGGAGATCAGCTGCTATGGCCAGAGGGAGCTGTTCTGGGGCCTCCATCAGGCAGTGACATGATCAGATTTGTGCTTTGGAAAGGTCACTGCGGCTGCAGGATAGAGGATGGATGGAGGGGAAGGGCTGGCTGGTGGTTTGGATGCTGCTGGAAAAGCACACATGATGAGAATCATAATTCGGGCAAAGGGAGGGGCTGGGCAGTTTCTTGAGGGTAAGAGTTCAGGTCTGTGTCTGAGCAAGACCAAGATGCAGTCACCACTAGATTTTTGTGCTTACACACTCAAATTGTCTGGGGTAAAAAGTTAATGGGATCTACACAAAACAAAACTGATGTCTCTTTCTAGTCCCTGCTTGGGAGAGGGGTGGTCAAAGCTGAAGACAGCACAGAAATGCATTCTGAAGTTGAAACCCTCAAGGTTTGAGGAACTATTTCGGTAGACAGACTACAAAACTCCTGCTTCTGAATCTGCTTGTTGGGTCGGCTCTGGGCAAATGAGACATTTCTGAGGCTTGGGGGCTTTTGTTGCTCATTCTGATAAAAGAATAACCATCTCTCCTTCTACAGGCACCAAAAAGGCCAGAGTTAAAAGATGTCCATTTGGGACCATCCAAAGCCCTCTTCTACATGAGAGTACATTGAAGACACATCTGGATTCCCAAGCCATGAATAAGGATCTCAAAAATGTGCTCTGATATTGTTCCCACCACCATGCCCTCCTCTTTGGAGTGTGCATTGTCCTTGAGGAAGAGGAGCGCCCTCCTGAGCTTCCTACAGCAAGCCTGCTGTGGCATAAATCACATGGCTATTGCTGGAGGGCTTACTCTGTGTTCAGCCTGTATGGAGCCCACTGACACTTGCTCATCATGGGTAGGAGTCTCCCATTGTGCTAACCACTGGCCTGTTAGCACTCGAAAACCTTCCCCTGCCCCTGTCATCTGACTTCTTTGGGAAAAGTCCATGTTTATGGTCTCTTTCTGCAATGATTAGAATGACAAACACACAATAAAACACTTGTCACTTGGATCCACTAGCAATGTTAGAAAGTGGGTACAAAGCCCAAGAAACAGGACACGGAGGCTCTGTGAGCTTGGGGAGTATTACAGAATCCTAGCCCAGGCCAGGAATGAGTCACAATGAAAGCTTTTAAAATATAAAACCATCAACCTAGATTTCAATTCCAAGGAAACACATACTTGGCCATGAGGGAATGCTTAAAAAAAAAAAAAAAAATCAAGCTTAAGCCACTTGACAGGAAAATAAAACAGCCAAGGAACATTCAAATATAATGATTTACATCCTTCCCCGGCTCCTGTCCAACGTGGATCTGGACGTACATGGATGTGACCGCAGTGTGCATACCCACTCAGGGGCTCCCCTTTTCTCAATTAGCACTATCTCATGCACATAGCCCCTTGCCTGGATGTGGTCTTCAGGGTGCTATGCCTATCTTGTGGACAATTCCCCCTCTCTCTGCTCTTGAGCTCTTGGGTTGCTCGGGGTGGATATTGGGGGAACAAAGGATTTCTCTTTCATTATTTATGTGTGCAAACACTGTTCATTTCTCTCAAAGAAATGAAGCTTGATTGATTTCCCAAATGTGCGAGGGAGACTGTCCCACAATAAATATTTAAGACTGACCAGGAAGGATGACCGCCATCTACTGAAACACAATACCAGGAATTACTTAGTTAAGCTTCCCGAATGGAGGGAATGAATGAATAACCATCCTATGTAATATTTGTTCAGAACCTGATAGTTTACACAGTGTTTTCACTTATCTTATTTGATCTTCACAATAACCCCAGAGAGGCAGGCAGGGCATGGATTGCAGGGATTATGAAAACGCAACATTTCTCCCCCCACCCCAACCTTCTTAACAAAAATGGTCTATACAGGCTTAGAGTCACTGGTAAAGGTCAGGGAGTCTGGGGACTACATCTCGATTCTGTCATTCTTTCATGTACATATTTAAAAGGCATTTATCCCAAGCCTGTAGCAAACCGGACGAGATGGCAGCGGGTACAAAGATGACTAAAACACAGTGCTGCGTAGGAGGAAGGCCTCTTTCTAGGCACAAGTAAACAAGCCCATTCTTTGCAAGGGGACAAGAGCTGGAGAGAATGAAGCAGAATGGGGACCATGGCTCGAATCTGATGTTCATGCAGAAGGCCAGCTGTTATTTACCAATACCAGTCCCCTGAAGAGGGAGGAGGCTTGGCCATGTGACTAGGGTCAGATCTTGGTGGGGAAATCAACCAAACTCTTCCTTGATGGGCAGGTATTTCCTCGGGTATCCACTAATCCCAGTGGTCCACGCAGGGGCTCCCCGCTTGCCTTTTGCGAAGCCAGTGCTTTGCAGGGGCGCCTCTTCACGCCCTGCGAGTTCCAGCTGGGCGGGCGCTGCAGGAACTGCCGCGCGCCATGGGCGGATTTACCTTTGCTAAAGGTCCGGGAGCCAGTGCCTTGCGCGCCCTGTGCGCGCTGGCGCGCGGCGCTCGGCTGGAGCCTGTCCTGGCCATCGATGCGCTCAATCCTGCTCGCTGGCACTCTCGGTTTTCTTTTATGCATTGTGTTATTTGCCTCAAAGATACTTGTTACATAATTTTTAGTTACACGAAGAACGCACAGAAACAGTCTCCTTTAGAGGAAAATCTCCGGTTCCCGCGCGTTCCCTGCAGGCCGACGGAAGCTGCAGACGCTGGCTGCGGGTCTCCTCACCCGCGGGAAGGCTAGGGACACCTGCGCGTGCGGGAGAAAGTTTTCAACGTACGCAACAGCGAGACCGCTCCACCCAGGGCCTGGCCCGTCTCGCGACCCCGGCCCGCCTGGCCGTCGCCTGCCTGCGTCACCGCGCTCGGGCCCCGCGGAGCCCTGGAATCCGGCTGGGCGGGCACCGGCAGGCGGGCACAGTCAGACGACAAAGTGGGCTTTATTTCGCCGGGGGCAGTCAAAGTTTTCTGCGAACTTTTCCACTTGAGAACCACAACCCTGCAGTGCCCCCTACAGAAAGCGCAGCTGGGAGGGTGGGTGCCCCCACTACCCCCGACTGCTGCAGGAGGCGCGGCCCGGGCAGCCTGGAGCACGCGCTCCCTTTTTTCCCTCTGGTTGTTTTTCTGATACATCTTTTTTTTCAGAGTTAAAAAAAAAAAAAAAAGTGAGAGGGAGAGAGAGAGAGCGTGCGAGCAAGGGAGCGAGCGAGTCGCGCCGCCGCCTGCAGTGGAGCGTGCTCGGCCTGCAGAGGCAGTCGTCTCCCACTTTTCCTCTCCCGCCCCCGCTCCGCGCAGCCAGCGCGGCCCTGCTGGAGCCCAAATTTGCCTGCCGCACAACTTCCACTCTAATGCGGGCGCCAAGGCCCCTGGCGGCGGTTCGCAGCGTGGGGGCCACTTTGCCGAGGCTCGGACTGGCCGGTTCTTCGGTCCCAGCAACAGAGCCCACTTAGAGAAAGGGAAACCGGGCGCCCTGAGAGAACCCCGGGAGAGGGCGGAGCGCTCCCGCGCCGGGGCAGGGGGGCAAGAGACAGGGGGGGCAAGGAGCTCCCGCTCCCGGAACGTTGCAAGCAAAGCTTGCAAGCGTCACAGGGGGGCACTCGCGAGGGACGGACAGGAAGAGGGCCAGGGGGGACGCCAGAACCCGGGACCACGGCACGGAAACGGCCCAGGGCTGGGCTACAGTCAGATCCGGGGATGGAGGGAGCCGGAGAAGAGGCGTGAAAAGGCCGGGGAGGCAGGCCCTGCTGACCTCCTGGAGGCCGGCAGCCTGCTGGCAGTGGAGGACCAGGCCACTCAGGAAAGGAAGGGGTCAGGAGGTCGGGCTGAGCGTTGGCAAGCTCGGTCTGCCGAGTAGGGAGCTGCAGGCGCTCTGTAGTTCAGGGCTCGGGCCTGCTTCGGGTTGTCCACACAGAAACCTACATTGGGCCTCGCGCGGGGGGGGGGGCGAGGCGCCCGGCGTCAGGGCGGGGCCTAGCGCAGCACCCGCGCTAGGGCCCGGGGGCCAGGACCTTTGGGGGTCTCAGCAACTGAGAGTGGTAGGGGGCTTCAGGCCCTCCCACTTCCGAGCTGGATTGGCGAGTTAGACGCTTGTAGATCGAAGGTTGGATTGGGGTGGGGTCTCTGGGACGTTGGCCCGCTAAGCAAGGATTGGGGGGATTCAAGTGCTTAGAGATCGAAGTCAGGTCTTGGGTAGGGGGAGTCAGACAATTGGAAAGCCTAGGTGGTTATTTGGGGAGGGGTCTTTGCGCTTTGGCGGAGCGCAAAGCTGCGCTTTTCGGCTTTGGGCCTCGTGAAGAGAGGCTTCTGTGAAAGGGTGGGCCGGCTAGGCCAGACCAAGAGAAAGTGAATCAATCAGGACTATCAGTGGGCGGGGGGACCCTGAGTGGGGGGTCACAAAGGGTGAGACATGGCCACCAGGCGTTTAACCGACGCTTTCTTGTTGTTGCGGAATAATTCCATCCAAAACCGGCAGCTGTTAGCCGAGCAAGTGAGTAGTCACACCACCTCCAGCCCTCTGCATTCACGTAGCATTGCTGCGGTGAGTCTCCTGGCGGCCTCTCCGACACACGCACCGTGTGCACTGCGGCTCCGCCTGTCTGTCTGTCTCTGTCTGTCTCTCTGTTTAAAAAAATAATAAGAAGAAGAAAAATAAGACTAAGAATAATACGGAAATGCAAGGTCTCGTGGCTAGGGTCAGAGGGCCTCTATAACCCTGGCTGGGGAAACGGTCCTAGGCCCCTGCCCCACCTCTGCCTTGCGCTCTCACTTCCGCAGCCCTCCCAGTCCTCCCCCCTCCCGCCTTCGTCACTGCACGACCGGTGTCTTCCAATTTACATATGTTTTAACACTTGGATTTGGAGGCGTTAGGCTTTTCTGAAGACTTATTTTTGTTTTGTTTTGTTTGAAGCTCCCCCCGCCCTCATGGTGGGCTTCACTTGGGCCCCAATAACTTGAGTTGCGGGATCGCAGACCCAAATCTTTGCAAGTGAACAGTTCCCTTCCCCCAAAGAGGAAGGAGTTGTGTTGTTGTTGTTGTGTGTGTGTTTTCCACCCCTTTTCTTTTAATGGCCTCGCAGCCCTCTGTGTGGCCATGTTCCCTATGAATAATTGCTTCACTGTTTTTCCTGGGGGCTCATGTTTGTGCGACTGTGAGGTGCGAGGCTCTTCATTTTCCATTTCCCAGACAGGAAATTAAGCTTTCCCCTGCCTTCGAACTTCTTTAAAAAACATGATGTGTATGTGAAAATTAACCCCTCAAAATAGCACATGTTCTTTTTAAATTTTTTATTAACCAGAACCTTCACTTAGCCTAACAGGAGAGGTTTTTTTTTTTTTTTTTTTTTTTTTTTTAAAAGCAAGGTCTTAGAAAGATAACTGTTTTAGGGTTGCTTTTGATGGGGCTAACTTTCCTTTTCTGAGCCTCAGTTTACTGCTCTTTTAAATAAGGGGGCGGGTCAGGGTGATTCAAACAATAATGTTGATTATTAGCTCTGTAATATCTTTAATTGAAAAGTGAAGATACAAAGCTCGTGTTAATAGGGGGCTTCCTGCTCTAGCCAGGCTAGGTTTGAATGGAAACAACTGGAACATGGGGGAATAGTACCCCCAAGATCTGATTCTTGGGGATTATGCTTGAAAGAGAGCTTTGAAATCCAATGTTTATTTCACCTCATAGTAGCTGTACTGCCTTTTAATTTTTTTCTTTATTATTTATCCATAATACTAAATAGAAAAATTATGGCAAGTGTTGTAATTATTGACATGTCTACCAAGGCAGTTTTTCGTTTTTGTAAGTCGTGGTGGAAATATCTTTAGCCATATTACTCATTGAAAAGCGATTTTAAGCCATGTGTGCACTTTCAGGAATAAAAGGATGTAAACTTTGGTCAAAAAGCATAGAAAGCAAGGACTGAATATATTGGGTTTCTATTTATTTACATGAGAATTTGAAGGCATTTTTACATTTATAAAAGGAAAGAAATGGTATTATACAGAAAGAAACGTAAAGCTGTCAAGGACAGAAACAGACTGTGTCTAGCGCTAATTTCGAAAACAGTGTCCTGAAATAAGCCAAGAAATAGAGTGCAGAAACTGAAGGAATGAAATTCCTCAATGGGTCTTTAGTTATGTTAAATAGAAAGAATTGCATGCTCCTTAAATGACTTGATTTTATGCTTCTTTGTAGGGGGAAAACACGGAACTAAAACCCGTGTTAATGCTTCTGGGCTCTCACTTTTAATTAATAAAACATCATTTAAAATTTTTCAGTTATAAAATTCAACACACCCTGAACCTTTGTGTAACTTGAGAATTTTTTCTTTCTTTTTTTAATCTTTAAGTCAGATGATTTAAAAACCTGGTGTCTGAGACGGGTGCTTTTTAAAAGTACATTTCTGAGTCAAACCACATTTTAAAATGCTTTTCTAATTTCAAAATTTTTTTAAAATATGTAAACTAAGTAAAATAATTAAAAATAAATTACTGAAGTGTACAATTTTGGGAAATGTACAGATATATTTAGCTAATTCAGTTTCTTGAAAGTAGATTTCTAAATCTAACTAAAAACACATGTTTTGAGTCGGAACATTAAAAATATTTTTATGTCACACCATTGAAAATATTATATGCCTATATTAGTGGGAGCATTTAAAATCTTTTTCTGATCCTTAAAAACAATCAGATCATTTCAAATATCTGTGTAGTCAATTCAGAGTCTAAAAAATAGATCTTGCAGTCTAACAAAATTAGTTTGCCTAAGTTAGAATTTTAAAACAAAGCACATTTGTGAATTTTGATTGTGTGCATTAGACACTGTGTGCCATCAATTTCTGAAGTGTTTAGGGCGAAGTATTACACCTTCTGTTTGCTTACGGGTGATTTCACAGAAACCATTTCTGCGCGCACAGAATCAAATATAGCCAGGTGTGAATATATGTAGAGATTGCCGTTTTTTACCTTTTCTGGACATTTGAAAAATTATAAATATTTTGGAGAAAAAGACATGGCTAATGTGATTTTTAAAAAACTGTGATTTTTTAAAACTATGATTTTCAGTGTTCCTCACTGCACATCTAGCTCAAATATTTTAAAACCTCATTTCTGACTTGATAATTTTAAAGCCATATAACAAAGCAAAACTATATCTGTTGGATTTGATATGGACTAGGTTTTATGAGATATAAGAAATACTGATTAATTATAACTAATTAAAATTGTTAATTTTAGTAGAGATGCCTACTGAAATGTTTCGAAGTGAAATATCAAAACGGCTGTTACTTATTTAAATACTTAATGTCCCTCAAAAATAGAGGAAGCCAATAAAGCAAAATGCTGTTAATTGTGAAGTCTACAGATGAATATGTTAGAGGATATTTTACCATTTTTACATACTTTGTTTGAAAAGTAATAAATAAAAACTTAAAAGAAATATGTTTATCATAGAAAAATAAAACAATTAAAGAGACAATTTATAAATATGTATATCTAAACTTATATAATTAAAAAGGGAAGTAATCAAACACAAGACTTTAACTTAATTTAAAAAATGGAAATCGTAACATGAAATTTTAAATTCCTACTTAGAATAAAAACTGTAGAAGTTAATTTTGGTGCATTTGTTGTCTTATGCACAATTAAAAATGAATTACCTCAAATAATTGATTTTTTTAAAAAATGTAATGCTGGATTTTTACAACCCTGTTTGAGGGGAAAACTGCAGAAATTGATTGCAAAGTGGCGTCTGTGTGTATGAGGTTTCACACACAACTCAAAACAAAGCACATCTAATACTTATCCCCAAAATTTAAATCCACATTTCTTTCAATACTAATTTGAAGAAAAAGCTAGAAGTTCATTGGTAGTGGGGGTTATTGTAGATACCTATATATACATTGAGATTTTTTTATAGCATTCAGGCAAGTATGTTACAAATAAGCAGGAATTTAAATATGTCACAGATAAGCAGGAATTTAAACCTTTTGTTACCGTGTCAAAATGAAAATCTTCAAGGGCCAGAAGGGACTAAAAAGTCATTTGGCCCAATATCTCCCAATTGTTGACAACTGCCCGCCTTTGCCCCATCACTTTCTGTGACAGCGGGAAGAAATTCCAGGGGCTCGGCATTCCATACCTTTTACTACTGAAGTGTCTTTTCCTTTATTGACTTCAATTATGTCTATGTCTCCCAGCCTGTAGTCCTAGTTTTACTTTTTTTCCCCTATGGTCTATGTCACAGGAAGGCTCTTTCTCCTTCTGCATGAAGACCCTGAAGCCTTGTTCCCCGGTGTGTTATTTTTTTTTTTTTACCCTAGGTTTAGAAGTCCCGGCTCAGACGCATGGTTTAATTTCTTTCCTAGAAATAAGGTCTAGTTTTTCTGTATCTTTCTTAAATTTCAGTGCCCAAAACTGAACAAAATTCTACTTATTAGTGCATTTTGTTGCATTAATATTAGTAAAACTAATTGTTAAAAGCAGACTGGGGTTTGATTTTAGTCTCAGGAAAACACACTTGTTGGGTCGTTCTCTTGCACTCTGTTTTGGGCACCCCGACATGTTTGTGCCTCAAGGCAGCATGAAATAAAGGAAAAAGCTGTGGATGGTTAGTCTGGGAACTCAGGGGAGTCCCACTCTGTTGCAGACTTACTCTTTTGCCTCATTTGTAAATTGAGAAGTTTGAATTAATAGTAGTCCTGTGTATTCAACAGTTGTTTTCTCGAGTTCTTTTTGAATATGTTGTTTCTCCCAACCAAAGCACATAGCTTTTTTTTGTTTTGTTTTGTTTCTCCCAACCAAAGCACCTAGTATTTTGAAAAGGGAAAAACCCATAGTCAACAACAGTGTTGTGGCTGTCCGTTCATGTTTACTGACAAAAATCCTGAGAAGTAGCCCTGATACTGTGCAGAAATAACTTTTTGATGTGGTATCGGCTGAGTGTAAGTTTTAAGATAGCCACTCATACAAGCAGTTCCAGGCAGTTTGGCTTCAGGAAACTGAAATAGATGTACAAGTTCAAGAATCATTAAAAAGTGTAAAGTCTTGAATGAATGAATGAATGAATAAAAAGTGGAAGTTGAGCTGCTGTTCATTTGATGAGATGCTGTATGGATTTTTGTTTTCTTTGATCTCCTGTAATGAATCTAATGCAGGGCTGGAGCTACATTGGTAGGGTTTACCACATAATCTATGCTCTGCTTTAAAATAATGCATAATCTATAAATGGAAGCTTGAGTTAATTGGTCTTAGTTTGAAACTAGCACATTATTTTTAATAAAATATGTGCTTTAAGAAGAAAATAAGGATTAACTCTAGGTAAAAGAAATCTAAGCTCCTTATTCAGTGTTGACTATAATATTAGCTAAGATTTTATTGAGTGCTTACTGTGTGCCCGGCACTGCACTGAACCCTCTCCCTGAGTAACCTCATGTCATCCTCACAGTGCCCCACCTCCTAGGTGCTTGTGATAACAGGTATGGGTATAGGTATAGAGGGGTTGGAAGTTGGCCGAGCATCACCCATCTCATGAATGGGGGGCTCTGGGTGGAACTGAGCTCATGTGGCTAGAGCCCCATGCTCACCTCCTGGACCACACTGGTGCTGGCTGTTTTCTAGAACATGGGTTGCAGACCCTGGAAAATGTAAAGATTTGTTGTTAAGGTGCATTTCTTTCCTTGCAGTAGGCTAGAGTCTTTTTTCATCTCTGTGGCCTTCCCTAGTCAGTTCCAACTTGCAGAGTGAAGGTTTTGAGCCCTATTCCAGGCTGTCTGTTGGAAAATCAGTTCTCTGTCTTTAGAATCCAAGTATGAAATCATTGTATATTTCTCTTTAGATCTATTTGCTTTTCTGCTTTTAAAGGTTCCATTTGAGCAGTGAGGCTTACTTGAGAATAAGGGTACTTTGTTGGATAAAAGTGAAGCAAGCTTTTATTTTGGCAGTAATGGAAATAAAGTAAATATCACTATAGCATAGACCTGTATTTCCAACTCATTTTGCTCAACTTTTCCAGACTTCCTGAGTAAACACAGATGGGTTTCCACTTATTTTTCAGTTTTATGTAGAAAGTTTTTTAGACTATAAATTCCACATGCTACTTGGAGTTTTCAATATTTGCTTGATTTCATGCCATTGGTAGGTCAGAAACTTAGATTTAGACATTATAAAGATTTAGAAGGTGTAGATATGTAGAAACGTGTGTTCATTCGGCTGTATTTTGTTTTTTCCTGGTGGTGATTCTCAATGTTTTCATTCAGATCTTCACTAAATGTTCTGGTAATTTTGTGACTGGGGGTTTTGAAAGCCTTCTGTTTTTAAGTAGCAAAATGGGGGGGGGGGTCTATGAAAAGAGGGCCTTCTGAATTTAATCCCTGTGCTGTGGCAGCTGGCTGTTACAATAAGTCCTGAATTGTTAATAAAATTAGAGAGGCCGAGGATGGCATGGAAAGAGGTCTGGACACTGGGGCTGTCCCCATCCTAACCATCAGCAAGCTCTGTGACCTTAGGCAATGCATTTATACATTTCGAAGCTTAGTTTTCTTATTTGTAAGAAAAGAGTTGTGTGTAGCCCTAGAATCTCAGGTTGCAGTTTTACCTCTTCTCATCTAGTAATTGTAGAAATCAAAAGAGCAGGGTGTGTGTTCTCCAGCATCGAAGGCTGTAGTGCACAGCAGAGATCCTGACCGGGGTTTGCGATGATATTTTGTTCAAAGATTAAATGCTGCAAAGCGGGAAGAGGCCCGAGCAGCCATGCTTAGGGTTTTGGCTTGCATCTAGTTTTATTGATAAAAGGTGTCATGCTTTCTTGCTGGAAATGTTAAACTATAAAACAAACAAACATTTTTCTTTTTTAAAGTAAAAGGAAATAAGATCAGATTTCCATTGACACTTTCTTCTCCCGGTATCTTCTGGCACTACTGTGAGGGGCATGTATTTATAAATACTGTTCTCCTTTGCCCCCAGCAAATTGTAGGAGTGAGGAAGGTTTTCAGGTTTCTAGAATGTCACCTCTTGAAGTTCTACCTAAGAAGTGTGGGTTGAGTACATTTTATTGCTATCATTGTGTAGTCGTGTTTTGGTCCTGATAGACCAACTTCATTTGCACTATTAATTTTTAAGTGAGAACATTTTGTGTGTGTTTTTTTTAATTTTCTAAATTTACTGCTAAACAAGAAAATCAACACAGTTGATTATTGCAATTCACCACTAATTATTTCCATGATCAATACTGTAAAAAAAAAAAAAAGACCTAGTTGTTTAGATTATCTGTCATTAGTAACTGTCTATTCAGAAGATAGAGTTCCACGTTGATCTAAAAAGAATCTTTAGTTAGAAATAGAAGCTCAACTCCCCCTCCCCGCTCCCCCTCACAGACAGCTCTCTTTACCTTTTGTTTTGTCTTATTTGCTTGCTTTTATAATAGCCTTATAGATGATTGTGTGCTTTCTAGACTGATAATAATACATACCAAGCAAGTGTTGAGAATTTTTCTTTTATTTTCCCACCTGTGTTTTCCCGGGAAAGAGTGGTTTCTCGACTCTCCATGACCACGGATCAAGCCATGTCTGTGGGATTTTGTTTGTAGAGCCCTTACACATGGGGTCCCTCAGATAGCTGAATGCAGTAGACAATTTTGAGGGTTGTTCATTTTTTAATTTTGTTGCATTTGCAGGGCTGATTTATATGTTAACATATGCATTTATTTGACACAGTAACATTACATCTTAGCTTGTTCTCTTATTTAATCTTCCGTAGAAAATTTAGAATGTGGCATGGTATGTGATATTTGATATTTATGAAACAGTTTAACTAGTATACTTTAGTGATAACAAAGTGTTTATTTCCATTGTATTTTAATTTTTACAACTATTTGTTTCTTACATCCTATTTCCTTTAACAAAGCAAACACAGTTAATAAAAATAAAAATATATCTTAATGCAGCTTTTATTTTTTAGAAAGCAAGAATCAGAAGGGAACAGTTTTAAATGCCTTGACTAGTGGATCTTTGTTTTTAGTCAATTTAGAGTTGCTTAACACCTGTTTTCTCACCTGCCGGTGCCTTGTCTGTCTGCCCCATGCCTTTCTTCCTGCTCTCCCTACCTGGACCCACCTGACGGCAACAACACATCTGCAGGAGCTGGATGAGGTACTGTGTTTTGGATATTTTTGCATGTGAGGTGATTTTAGTTTATAAAGTACCTCTTTTTCCTAAAGTCTTTGCTCATATATAAAATGCTAGTGGACGTTATATATGTTTTAGCATTTGTTTTGATTATAATATGTCTAACAAAGTGATGCTTAGATTTGTTGGGTGTCTTCACCCTGCATGAGCTGGTGATTAGAAGGAGGTGTGGGGCAACATTTGCACCTCTTGGGAGGTGTCTCACCATTGGAAGCAGCGAAAGTTGAGTGTTTTTTGAAATGTGAAGTTAGAGGGGAGTGATACTATGGCTCAAGTAGAGCACAGGAGGACATGCTGCCTGACAGAAGCCCAGGGAGGTGGGACTGAAGCCCCGAGAGGGTCTTCCACGTCTTCCTACTTTGTTGTATCTGGGATGACATGTGGAATGCGTTTCTGGAGCTGGGCGCTACATCTCGCCCAGCAGGTGGAGGGAGTGTGTGCTCAGGCACCTTCCTTCTAGCTCTTCTAGAAAGGTCGAGGGAAATGAGATGACACTGCTGCCACCCATCCATCTCGGCACTTCTTACCAGGGATGACTCTTGCAATGAGTGACTGCGGGGAAGGGCTCTTTGGTTTTAGTTATAGACTTGTACAGTGAGCTGCGAACAGGACCACTGCCTTCAGAACATGTGGGGTCCTGAGAGACTTAAGATTTATGTAAAAATTCAGAAAACCTTAACTAGTTGCTAGTACACAACTGAAATATCCTTCATTAGGAGCCCATTAAATAAATCCTACAATGTCCTCAGTCCCCAAGCCACACTGCTTAGTGGGAAGAAAGCCACAGGCAAAGCAGTTTGGGTAATGTGAATCTTACCTTTCACCCCCACCCCACACTTTTTTTTTTTTTTTTTTTTAAGGAAAATAACTCACATTTATGCTTGTATGTACTTTAAAAAACTGAAAAGATACACACAAAACCACTAGCAGTGAATATCTCCCAAGAGAAGCTGGGACTGGAAGGGACATTCCATTTCTACTGCACACCCTTTTTTGGGGTGGAGGATGCATTCAACACGTGCACAGGTGACTTTTGTCAGTTGTTAAAGCATACTCTCAGCTGGAAGCTCCTTGAGCAGGTGCCGCCAGTCCTTGGTGGGAGTTTCCTGCCTTGTTCAAGAGCTTCCCTGCTAGCACGCGGCCTGGGTCTGCAGAGGGGAGATGTCACAATGAAGTTAAGGATATCTGGGGTACAGTGGACATGGATGGTTTTGCTGACCAAACTCCAGCACTGTTAAGACTCTGAGGCACATAGTGCAGGCAGTTTTAAAATAAGTGTAATATAAAATAGATGTTACTCCTTACTGAGCAGTTGGTAAGGTTAAAACCTGTGACCCTCAAAGGGCAATGTCTGATGAGGGACAAAAGCAAATACAGGAAGGACTCTGGGTGAAGGGGCATTTGCATGGGAGGCACACGGTGGCCCTGGTTGCCAAAGGGTCAGCCCTCTGAACCCATCTTCCCTTTCCCACTTCCTCTTCAGTCAGCAAGTTCAGAGGCTGCCTGTGTGCTGTCTGAGCTAGCGGGCCCTTTTCCTTTCCCAGGCTCAGCCTTTGGTGACCAGAGATCCCAAGTGCCTTTTCTCTGTTCATGGACGGAAGTGCAAGTGTGACAAACTCTTCCTGCCTGTCTTCCTGGGGTGCCTTCCTGCCTGTCTACCTAGGGTGCCTGTGGCCACTGTACCCCCTTGTGTGTCTCACTTGCCACTTTTTCTCCTCCTCCAGCACCATTAGGTTTTTTTTCATGGAGTGTAACTTCCAGAATTGTATGACTTGTTTTATTTACCTCATCCATTCATCCCATTCATTTACTGCTGATTCATCCAGCTAATTGTGTGTTCATCACTGTGAAGTGCCAGGTGCTGAACCAGGAGCTGGGATGTACTGGGATGGTCTACTCAGACTCCTCCTGGGCTAGGGTAGGCTTCACCCTGGTGTCTCTCTGCCTGAGCCCCCACAGAAAAGGCCTCTGTCTACCAGAGCCTGTTCCTTCCAGGGCTTTCTGTAGGTGACTCTGACAGTTGGTCACTCTCCTACTCAAATCAAGAACCCTGGAGATACCACCTTCATTCTCAGAAAATGCTCAACAAGATGTCCTCTGAGGAAGAGATCCAGTACTGCCATTCTCTCTGCCAGGGAAGTGCCTGGCCTCTGTTTTGTCCTCCTCCTCTCATCTGCTTATGACAAGTCATCTCCCAAATGGCTGGATTTTTAAAATTCAAAATAGAGACTTTAAAAAAAAATCACAAGATATAAATGTCAGGCCCCCAAACCACATAGCTTGGGGAGGGGCAGGTGGTATATTGGTGTCTGGGTCAGGTCTCTGGTCATGTCTGTGTGGCCTTGAGAAAGTCCTTGTGCCCAGGCTGGTCCATTCCCCACCCCCAACCCCGCTCCTTAAGGGTTAAGGGTTAGTTAAGAAAAAAGAATCAGTGAAACTAATGATGTTTAATGTCAGGGTGGGTGATTCCCAACTTTTTTATTTCTATATTTTTATAGTTTAAAAAGTATTTTGTCATTTCATAATCTGGAACAGTATTGTTTTTAAATCAGCACATGTTGAAAATACACAGCGCTGACACTCAATTCTCTCATCCCTCTGCTTTTTCACCCCTCCAAGAAGCCAGGCTTTTAGCTTTGGAGTTTCAGGATGGTGTTGCTGCTCTGCAGTGTGCATGCCTCCTGTAAGCCGAGTGTCTGGGCTGCAGTCTTTAGTGTCCTTCTGGGCTTGGTAAATGGCCCTCTTCCGGGCAGCTCAGAGTTGTCAGTGTTGTCCTCATCCCAGTATATCGTGGCCGGGCTTGTTTTAGTTTTTAGCTTACTGACTTTCCCTATCCCTAGGAGGCTGTGCTGTGTCCTTAATCTTATAGCATACTAAATCAGCCTGCACGCAAAAGTGGGATTTAGAGAGGGAGTGAGCATGTTCCTTCCATAGATCAGGAAGTTGTCTACACTGTGTTCTTTAACAGAACTAATGTCCACATCTGAAGTGGATCAAGGGCAAAAGATGAGACTAGCAAGAAAGTCACTTAAGTGTGCTATCTGAGCCTCTGCTGGACTTTTTCTGCATTTCCACAGGTTAGGGTAGTATACTCCATGGTTCTTGGAGGACAGCCCCAAGTTAAAAGAGATAGGCATTCTTAAATTCTTAATTGTCTTAAGTACAGCTCTTCCCCCCCACCTTCATACTTGTGTTTAAATCTAGGACCTTGAGCATGCTAGAAATATTCTTAACCATTAAGCCACATCCCTGGCCTTTTTTATTTTGTTTTGAGGCAGAATCTTGCTAAGTTGCCCAAGCTGGCCTTGAACTCTCAATGCTCTCAATCTCCTGGGATCACAGGCATGTGCCACCACACCCTGCTCTACAGCTTTTGTAACAATTTTTTCTTATTTTTAAAATAAGGGAAGGTTTTTTTTTTTTTTTTTTTTTTTTACTTAAGAAGTACAAGTTAATTAAGAAAAGCTTTAATAACCAACATCATATTTTTAGAGAGAGGGATCATGCTGAAATTAGGCAAGAATAAATAAAATGAAAATTGACAGTTTTTTAAGGTCTGTGTGGAATAGGATGGCAACTGAAAGTGGAAATGTATGCTGGAATTTCAGCAAACAAGAAAACGTGTTTTTAAGTGGCAAGTGAGATTTTTAGAAGTTGAAAGGGTGACTATTTGAGACTTAAAATGTATTTTTATGTTCATATTTGTTTCAAGTAATTGACATTTATTCTCAATTGTTTCCCTTCCCAAAATATCCTGTCTTCTTTTATAATAGTACATTATCAATTGGTACTGATAAAAGAAATGATACATTTCTTCTCAGTAGGGCAGCATTTCTATCATGGTGAGTTATGGCTGTAGATGCTATCAAAAAGGGGACAAATTGTTGGCCATTTGAAGTTTGCTATCCCAAAGAATGAGCTGTTCTCTCATTGGCAAACTACTGATGTGGTGTGCAGGAACACTCACATCCAACTGGGTGGGCTGGTGACCAAGCTTTCCTGGAGGGACTGCCTCATTAGCCAGCTTCTTTAGGACCCTTAGAAAAGTACATTTGCCCCAGGTTTGATTTACATCTAACTTGGGGAGAACACATTTCTTGTATAAATATCGCTTAAAATAATTGGATCCACTTTAGCTGTTATGTGTGGTTTACAATATTTTGTTTAGATAAAACAGTATTAGTCACAGTACAGGTAAATTTTAGCTTGATGTATATTTGTAAAAGTGTAAACAGGTCAACTTATTTTGTTCATTATAAATCATTATAGAAACAGAATCATTATGTATAAATATAAATCGTTATTGCTGTATTGAAATATGGCATAATAATAACATATGGTAGATTAGATAAGTGGTATAGTGGAAAATCTGTGGCTTATCAAAAGGTATGACAATTTTAGATTTTGCTTAGTATAAAAAGCTGGAGTATAAGTTCAGGTTATTATTATAAGTTATTCCCTATTCAACACACACCGGCAGTGTGCCGTTAAGTGACCATGTGGTTTGTCCCTCTGCCTTAGACAGTGTGTCTTTCACAAAGTTGGATGCCCCTCTGTGGCCTTGGATCAGGAACACGTGGAGCAGTCACCAGCACTGCCCCTGATTGTCTGCAGGCAGGCCACCTTTGTGTCTGTTCCACAGCCTGTCGGTAGAAGAGACCATTTTTTTCCTAACAGTTATGGAGCCTGTGCAGTTGCTGGGGAATGAATCAAAGTTCTGGGTTTTGTTGAGCTTTAATCTGATGGCTTGTCCTGATTCATTTTCTTAGCAAATTGCAGTTATATTTCATGGACCTGCCAGAGTGATTGGCAGCTTGTAGGGTGGAAGGGTCTTCTGGATTCAGCTGACCCAGGTTTTAATCTGTCACATAATAGCTCTGTGGCCTTGGGCAAGCTACTTTTCTGAGTTTCAATTTCTGTATTTATAGATTGGAATAATAGTTCCTAGCTCACCTAGTTTTTGTGAGGATTGAAATAATAAAAGGAATGTGAAATTTCTATTAGTGAACTCTTAAAAACAAACAAAAGGTGGTAATGGAGGTGATGGAGAGTCCACCACTTCAACCCCAGACAGTGCAGGTTTGGGTAATGCACCATTTGTTTAGGAATGGAGGCAACCCTGGGCCTGTGGCTCTAGGTCTCGGATCAATGCAGTAGACTGAATCCTTGCTCCCTGGCCTTCTGGGCTAGTCCTGGGGTCTGGTCCTGTCTGTGTGTGGTCCTTGCACAAGACTCATTTCCTGAGTGGATATGGTGCCTGTGGTACGAAGGATACCCAGTGCAGAGCAAGGCAGGCCTGGCTGCCAGGTTGGAGAGGCATGGGGGTCTGGAAGGCAAAGACACCAGTTTGCTTTTAGGCATTTTGCTGTGAGCCCTGTTCTGTATTTAGGGCTTATTACTTGAAGAGTTCTTTTAATCTAGATTTTTTCCTTATGTGATATTTGTTTTCTTTTACCTATGGGTTTTTACTTGTCTTTACTTTTTTATTGTTAGGTAAGCAAATAAGTTTTTGCCAGATGAATAAAAAAAAATGAATTTAGATAATTGAAGGGAAGAGAGAAAGGAATAGAAAATCCTCACCTAGTTCTACAGTATGATTTAGAAATTTACAAGAGTATTATCTATAAAGGGCTTTTATAGACCATTTTCCAATATTTTGATTTTCATTGGGATCTTCTGAAATTGCCATTTAAAAATTCTGAGCTCCAGAGGTCACCTCCAAATCTTTTCAACCCATTCACTGCCTCCAGCTCCCCCCCCCCCCCAAAAAAAAGCTTAACCTTGAAAATCTGCGATTTCTTCCCATTCTTAAAACGTGAGCAAGAGAGAGAGAGAAGAAAAGGAATATTGATATCATTTCAAAATAAGGGAGAATGTTGCCTCTGGGTTTCTAAGTGGGGAGAGAAATGACCGGTGAGACTGCACTGCGGGTGGATCGCTCTGGCCTGTGGGTGACTGCCTGGGTCAGGCAGCTCTTTCACATGCTTTAGCACATGGTTGATGATCTCATGACTGAGCTAACTGGATCAATACTATTTACAAAATAAGCTAAATGGATGTAAGTAAACCTTGCTACTATTAAAATTTTGTATTAGTTCCGTTTATAGCCTAGGATTTCTTTTTACTTGTATCTGTTCACATTAATTGCTGAGGTTCATGCCGTTCTATTGTAGTTTGGTACTAAGAGGCCTTTCTTTTAAGGATCTTCTGTTGACTTTTTCATTACATTTCTATAGCCAGATCAAGTCAGATTCATGTTCACAAGTATGCCCAAGGAAATTAAGAACTGATGCATGAAAAGATAGGAAAACAGTTCCAAATCCTAAGTGTCAAAAGCAAGTTTATAATACAGGCAAGTGCATTTACTCCTATGTTTCTATAGCTCTTTAGGGAGCCACATTTAAAAGGGAGGAAGAGTTTCCTTACCTAAACTGAATCCAAAAAAGAATTTTAATGTCCATTTATTTTCCTGTAGCTTGCTGATGACCGTATGGCACTGGTGTCAGGCATTAGCTTAGACCCAGAAGCAGCAATTGGTGTGACAAAGAGGTCACCTCCGAAATGGGTGGATGGAGTGGATGAAGTAAGTTGAATGAGAGTTTCTCAGTATCTCTTTTTTTTTAAAGTAATAGTAACATGTTTTAAGATATCTGCCATGTAAACTACTGTGACTGTAGATGAAATACTTAAGTATTGGGTTTATTCATTTTACATACCACATAAGAAAAGTATGTGTTAATGATTTGGCTTTAGTTTTTTTGTTTGTTTGTTTATTTGTTTGTTTTGTTGTTTTTTGGTTTTGGGTGTTTTTTTTTTTTGTTTTTTGTTTTTTTTTTTTTTTTGTAGTTGTAGTTGTAGGAAGACAGAATGACTTTATTTTGTTTATTTTTATGTGGTGCTAAGGATTGAACCTAGTGCCTTATAGGTGTGAGGCAAGCACTCTGCCACTGAAGTATAGCCCCAGCCCTTGGCTTCAGTTTTTATGTTGGTAGTAACCACCTGAATTATAGAAAGAAATTGAAAAGTTATTCAAGGACAATGTTTAATTTTGGGGTAACTTGAAGGCCCAGTTCTGTTCTGAGTGTAGTTGTCTCAGTGGCCTAGACACCTGCCAGGCATCATGGAGCTCTGGTGACTTCATTTATTCAGATACAATACGATGTTGGCCGGATTAAACAGAAGATGAAGGAATTAGCCAGCCTTCACGATAAGCATTTAAACAGACCCACCCTGGATGACAGCAGTGAGGAGGAACACGCCATTGAAATAACCACCCAAGAGATCACACAGGTGAGACCACAGAGGATCCTGGGAAGTTGATGGCCAGGCCAAGTCTCCTTGAGGCCATCTCAAAAGCCACACAGTATTGCCACTCTAAACCAGCTAGTGGACCATTCTAGAGTTTCACTTCCAAGCCTGAAGTTCTCAAAGGAACTTATAGAGGCCCTGAGGCCCACCAGGTAGCAACATATGGGTGCAGTGACCTGAAGATGTGGGGACTATTTTTTAATTGTTAGTATGTGCTACTATGTATTAGTTAAATAAAAATTAAATTCAGAATAGTGTGGAATTCAATCTTTATTTTTAAATATACAATTTCTTTTATATACTAATGCTTTAAAAATTTATGTTAAAATACAGTTCTCATAATTGAAAAAAAACAGCATGCTAAATTTTTTTATTATAAATGTTAAAAAAATTGGTATATATAATTATACACAATAGTGGGATTCATTATAAAATGTTAAATCTGAATAATTTTTAACTACCATGGGCTGTGTTTAAGCATTAGTGTTTGTATTTTTATTTGTTTGAATCTCTTGCATGCCTGTCTTCAGAGGAGGAGTATCCTAACGTGGGAACACTGGTTTCTCCATGAATCCCTCTAACTCCACCATTCTCCTATAAAAGTGGGAATGACAGCAATGCTAGTACCTGCCTTCTGGTGTGTGTGTGGGAATTAAAGGAGAAGAGGGCAGTGATAGCAGGGTAGCTGGTAAAAATGGCATGAGGTCACACGCAGTGTGGGGCGCACCACAGGCACAGGGATGTGGGAAGGGGGACCCAGTTGCATCCTCCTGGGTGTACAAGTGAAGCTGAAGGTGGTTTCCATCCTGGCAGCTTTCCCTGCGCTGCTACATGGCACAGCACTGCCCTCCCCCACTTTTATGTGGCAGAGGCCTTCTTGCCTTGAGCATGGCCATTCTCTCAGCTTTTCCACAGGTGCCAGCGTGCTGTGCAGGCCCTGCCCAGCCGGGCCCGCAGGGCCTGCTCGGAGCAGGAGGAGCGGCTGCTGCGCAATGTGGTTGCCTCCCTGGCACAGGCCCTGCAGGAGCTGTCCACCAGCTTCCGGCATGCACAGTCGGGCTACCTCAAACGTGAGTGCTGCCTGCCCTACTGAAGGGACTTGGAGAAAAGAATTACTTTTTGTTCTCTTTGTTTCTTTTTTGTAACTCTTTCTCTATTTATTCCTTGTACCTTTTCCATTCTTTGTAACAAAAGGAGGTCCCCTCCCCAGGTTAACCAGAGGATCCTAGAGTAGTTGACATCTAAGCAAACGTTTATTCCATCTCAAACTTGAGGAATTTGAAAATCATCCTAGAGTGTTGAAAAAAAATTGCTATTTTCTAGCTGTTGAAGCTTGGGAACTGCTCATAAATAGGTAAAAGAAATAGTTGTCATCACACGAAGCCACATATTTGCATAACAACTGAGTATTTGAGAATGCCTAACAAACCTTCTGAGAATAGTTTTTAAGTACTTCCTGCCTTCACCACCACTTGGTTCAGCGTACCTTTTCTTACCAAATAGTTCAAAGCCAAACAGTCATATCCTCATTCTACTTACCTTGGAAATGGGGTTTTTACTTTGCCATTGCAACCAGCCAAAAAAGTCCCCACATGCTTAAAAACAAAAACAAAAACACCTCTCTTTCCCTTCCCTCTGACAACTAACAATATTTGTATTTTAATTGTATTGCCTCTGAAATTTGATTAGGGTTATTTGAGATTCTCAATAGAAATGCTCCTAGAGAAAATATTGATTTGTTGTTGTTAATGTTTTGTAACAGCAGTTAGAGTGACCATTTCTGTTTTACTTAGAGATTCTCAGATGGTTGTGTCGTTTTGTCTTGGCATCAGGTGAGCTGTGCACAGCTAGAGTGGGACTTGTCTTGAAGGTCTCTCAAGGCTGGCACACCCTCGCATGTATTAATGCCCTCCTCCCCTCCCCAGAGCTGCTTCTCTGAAGCTTCTAGGAGATCTCCACTTTGACTGTTGAGTTTTACTCTAGATTTCCCCTTTTTAATGGTGGAACAGTAACCAGAATGGTTTACATATTCGAGTAAAGTGGATTCCTATCTATGATAGGCATGAAGAATCGAGAGGAAAGATCCCAGCATTTTTTTGATACATCAGTACCACTAATGGATGATGGAGACGATAATACTCTGTATGATCGGGTACGTGAAGGGGCTGCAAAAGTGACTGCTGTGCATAGGCATTCCTCGGTTTCCTCCTGTCCTAGACCTCAACTCCTGTGCAGTGCAGTGCAGATGCAGTGTGCTCTCGACTCCCATGTCCACCAAGTAGCCTTTTCAGCAAGCGGAAGAACAGCCACACTGTTTCTTCCTTTCCAGAACCTGCAGAGAGACCTTGTAGTCTGCTTTCCAGAACTGTCAGGAAAGCAGTCTTACCCTGCTTTCTCAGGAAGAACCCAAGGAAGCACAGGGTCATCCCTGAGCCCTTGCATGGCTACAGACTGGGCTTCTTTCTGTGTCCCCTGCTTTGGTGACAGTGCCATAGATCCCGCTGCTTGGGGGAATTTGGATCTTTCCTATTATGGAAAAATAAGTGCTTATTGTCGTGTGCTTTATAGAAATATTTTCAGAATTTGTTTTCTTTAAATGATATCTGAGCTGGCATGCCATAGCTTTCCCAGTGGGGAAATTCCATGCTGTTGTTTCGCTAGGGCTTCACAGACGACCAGCTGGTGCTGGTGGAGCAGAACACGCTGATGGTGGAGGAGCGGGAGCGAGATATACGTCAGATCGTGCAGTCCATCTCTGACCTCAATGAGATCTTTAGGGACTTAGGAGCCATGATTGTAGAACAGGTATGCAGGTCCTCCTTCCCCATCTGTGAAGTTTCCTGCTGTGATGTGCATCTTCTTCGAAGTCCTTTGAATCCTGTATTTCAATCAGGGAAAGATTTGATCTGTGCTCTGCGCATGCATGTATACAGATATATACATAGTAGGTATATACTTACAAATGATTTACATTGGCTGCTGTCTTTCTCTATAAAAATATTAATAAACTTTTTTTCAGATAAAAAGAAATAAGTAGAAGTTGTAATATTCCCTGCCCCTGCCCCAGGGCATTGATATGAGCCCACTACTACTGTGGGGACCGAGCAAGCAATAGAGAAGATTTCCTCTCGGATTTTGGCGGGTTATTGTGTGATGGCGCTTAGAATCACCAGCTTCCAAGTAGAATTAAATTGTCGTTCACCGTTAAAATCTGATTACGGCATTTTATTATCTTGCCAGCAGGGATTTGGGTCCTGATCCCCCTGAAACCAACTGCAGAATGGAGTGTTCAGGCTACACGAGATCCAGTTACATTAATTACTCCCGTGCTTCCCAGTGAACCTCCATCTCTCCTGATCTAGCATGTTTCCAATAAGAGTCCTGCCCTCCCTGCAGCCCAGTGTCCCTTCTTCCTATAGGAACCAGGAAATTAAACAATTAAAAACACTTATTTTTGAGACTAGATTTTAAATTTTAGTTGGTAGATTGGAGCTTTCCGTATTCTGCTCTGACCTGTGGAGAATCGTGTTCACTTTTGTAGATATAATGGTCAATGAGCAGATCTAGTCATGACTGGGTTGAGCAACAAAGTTGTCTCTTTGCTGCACAGAGCTTATTTCCATTGAACTCTGTATTTTTTAAATCCCTAGTAAGTCTGAATACAGTGTATCAGACATTGGCTAAATCCAAAAAAATAAAATCAAAAACAAAAACCTCAAGTTGTCAAGTCTTTCTTTTCCATGAGCTAGTCTTCATTGAAACTAACCCTGCACTCTGGGCTGGAGTACCTGATGTTGCTTGAGGGTCGACTCCTGCACTTCCATTGTGAGCCCCCTAGCCACACAGTTAGGTGGTCAGAACATGCAGGGTGGATTCTGTCTATAAATTTGCATGTCTTGTATTCAAAGTTCAGTTCCCCCACTGCGACTGTTGATCCTGCATGTCTGTCCTTTGTTACTCAGGGTACGGTCCTTGATAGAATTGACTATAATGTTGAACAGTCCTGTATCAAAACCGAAGATGGCTTGAAACAGCTTCACAAGGTAATATCATCTTCCGTTGGTTGGGAGTTTTTAGGAAATGTCAGCAACTCTGGAGAGTTTGTGAGAGAATTCACAGATGTCCACCATGGCTACTGTTGGCATTCCAGTGCATGGCCAGCTCTCTGTGGTTGTGTCAATGCACACCACCATTTCATTCCAGCTGCCTTGCGGGGTACTGTTGCCATTTTGCTGCAGTTAACTGATCCAGAAGTGCTGCAGTCTGGGGTTACATGTTGTTGTGACAGTAAATCCTGAAGGGACTTGGTTTTCCTTTCCTGAGTCATCTCTTATTCTCTATGGGGGTATCTGCCTGGGAGCAGCTACTGACTCCGGCCCCCTTGCTGGTGGAGAGTCCCTCTGGAGAGAACAGAGGTCTCACTTTCCCTCTGCTGACTACGCCAAGTCTTTGCATTACCTGGAGAAGAGGGAGTTTGTGGGAGTGTGAGCGCTGGTGCTCTCATTCTTTGCTGATGAGGTGCCTGTTTCAGAATGTTTTCATGATATTTGTTCATTTCTTTCTGTTAAAAATCAGTGGGAAACATCTTAGAAGTCTCATGCCACGAATACTACGTGCACATGTTTTCTTTTAAAGGAATATAATAGTGCTTCACAGATAAAACAAATTGTGTCCACTTCCTTGTATTATGAGACCCAGTAGTGTTCCTAGCCACACAATGAGCCTTTTCCCAATTCACTAACACAATACGATATTACTGTTCTAAAACCAGTCGCCAGACAGCCCAGATGACCACCTAACACGAATGACAGGTTCACAGAGCGCCCAGTCTATAGTCTGCCTCAGGTGCTAGCCATGGCTGGCACAGGAGGGACTGAAAGCAGCACCCAATGAGAGGGAGGCATGCCCTGCCCTTGCAGAGACTATTTAAGCATTTAGATTAACCCAGTTGCCAAGCCCTGTATATTAAAGTGAAAATCAACTTTAGTTCTTCACAGTGTGATACCAGGTTCTGATATGCTGCTGCATTATGCATTGTTTTTGAAGTTTCTTAAATAACAACGAGTGGGGCATGTTTTGCATTCTAAAAAGGACGGGGGAGGTGGGGAACCTCCCCTCAGGAATAAACAGATCTAGACTAGAAATGTCCTCATGGGTTGTATTGTCTGCCTCATTGCAAGAGGCCTTCTGGTATGTTTTGGGTATTGGCCCTAGGCTTGGGTGTACTCATTAGGACAGTAGGGGTGCACCCTGGTCCCTCAGGCCTCATGTGGGCAGTGGGATCAGGCAGCTATGTTCTGGCACGTGGCTCCTCTGAGGATGACTGAGTCTTAGTAGTCTCTTCACTGTCCTGCCATTTCCTCTCAGTTGAGAAGGGGCTTCACCAGTGAATGGGGGGCTCACCAAGGAAGAAGGCAGGAGGCATGGAGGTGGGACAGAAAAAACTATGTCCTCGCCAGTTCTCCTCGTCCACCTGGGATTGCAGACCTGGAGGGGGCCTGTACTCCCTGGAGTACATGTTGGCCCCTTGCCTTCCTATCCTGCATAGGAAGAGGTTTTCTCAGGGTCTGTCAGGGGCAGTGGCATGGGGCATGCTGGCATTTCTGCACCTCAGGCATGTTGGGTTATGTAGTGCTCCCTCTGAGCTCTCCCAGATGGGCCTCCCCAGGCTGGGTTTTTGGGAGCTCCTCCGTTTTTCTGAGTAGCACCTGGCACTGGGAGGGCTCGCCTTAGGTGGGCTCTACTCAAAACAGCCATGGGGCACATTTAACCCATTTCTGTTTCAGAGGGTGTTTTTTATTTCTAAGTTTAGAGGAGGTTGAAAATGAGCCTCAGCCGTCTGTTCTGTACCTCCTGGTTATGGGAACTGTACCTTCTATTCTCTTTCACAGGAAAGGCGATATGCACCTGTGTCTAGACATGGGACTTTCTATGAGGCTGAGGAAGCCAGAGTGGGGGGAATTCAGGTGCACCCAGATCCAGAAGCTCAGTCTTTGGCATCTCTACAGCCTTTGTCTTAACAGCAGTTCCCAACAATGTTTCCCTGAGTCCATGATTAAACCAAGGGAGGGTTGGTTAATGTGGCCTGGTCTTTAGCAAACACATTGCTACTTGCTATGCAGAAAGTGTCAGAAGCCTCTCCAGAAAGCAAGGCTACTGGGTTTGGGTTCTGGGGAAATGACTGTCTCTTTCCTCCTCTCCCTGTAGGCAGAGCAGTACCAAAAGAAGAATCGGAAGATGTTGGTGATCCTGATACTCTTTGTCGTCACCATCGTCCTCATTGTTGTCCTCGTGGGTGTGAAGTCTCGCTAGCAGTGTAGGGTTCTCACACCACTGCGCTGATTTCCTGGGTGTGGGGGCTCAGCCCGCACCCCCGGCTACTGCAGAGCTGCATCCGTGGACTGTACGGGCACCAGGTGCAGGGTCCACCTCTGCTGCTGCCCCTCGCTGCACTGGCGCCCCGCGTGGGGGCAGTGGGCCTTTGTTTTCATCTCTTTCAGGGTGCGAGGACCTTTACTCTTGTGACAGGGTGGAGGTTGGTTCTGTGCTCAGTTATAATTCATATTTTTTACAAAGTGAAGGTGAGTTGAATGTTTCTGGCACTGCTGTGGCTGCTCAGTGTGGTACGTCTACGTGCTATTTTTTTAGCAGTCAAGTCTGAGCAGCATGTTAAAATAATTTTTTGGAAAAATTTTTTTTAAACCATGTGGTTTTTAAGAAATTTGGTACCAAAAATTTATGAGTAGAGGCAAAAATGCCTCTTCATCTTTCTCTCTATATTTTCCAGTTGAAACAAACCAAGAAGTCCTTTAAGAATTTATAATCTGTTCCCCATTAACTTAATTTAGCTTTTCCATCACTGCTAATGATCAGAGTAACAAAGTGTGAAAAATAAGAAACCATCATTGATGTTAATTAACACATTTAGATGGGCCAGTTAAAACAGCTTCATAAGTTTAAATTAATTGTAAATAGAATATTCCTCATTTAAAATTTTTGCACATTTCTACTGTAAACCAAAAGGGGTTACTAAGCAAAACCACCTCAGTTAAAAAGTTGATGATTTGAACCAACCTCCCATTAAGAGGAAGCTTGACTGTGTCATGAATGTCACAGACTGAGCCAGTGTGTCCTGGTTGTCCCTGGCCGTCCTCACTCCATCACTTACATACTAACCACATAATGACCTGTTCAAACCAGACTCCATCTAATGAACTGTGAATTTACACAGAGGCCATTTTAAATGGGTCACCCCATTTAGGATTAGTGGATCTCAAATTATTAACCAAACATCACTCCATTTCAAAGTAAAATCTTCCACCAGTGGTTTGATTTATGGGCTCTTCCGCTGCCACTCAGCAATGCTGGGAAAGTAGTCCTATTCCCGAGGGTGGCAACTGGGAAACCCTCACCCGTGGGAGTGGGACTTGGTTTTCCTCGCTGTGTCATTGTAGTGTCTCCCTCTGTGTTCCAGGAACTAGGGCCGGCGGGGGCAGTGATAACTCTGAAAACTGAGGCTGTTTGAGTTTTACTTGCCCAGTTTTAATTGATACCAGTGTAATTTTACTGGCCTTTGTGTAATTTTTTTATAGCTTTTTCATTGTTTTTGCTTCTCTTAAAATTTTTAAGAAGAGCATGACCCCATTAAATGTATTACATTTTACTTGAACCGGTCACATAAAATGCCTCTCTAGAATTGACTTTGAAGTGGTTTCCAGAAATATACACTCAAAGCTATAGACTCCAGTCATCCAAACAAATCGTGGGCTTACCACCCAGCCCCAGCCTGGCCTCCCCTTCTCTCATTGTGTCTGCCTCCAGGCGGCCTCCGGTTTCCTCTTTCTGAGGCAGGGTGGAATGAGGGGCTGCCACAGGTGTGCCTGCCGTTCCCAGGCAGATGTTTACGAAGGAAGAGGAATGGGTGCCTCCCCCGTATCTCCAAGGTGTGGGACTCTAGAGACCTCTGGGACCCCACAGTCAGATGGTGGCGGGGTGGGGTGGGATGGCTCTCCCAGTTAGGGGTCTTGCCTCAAAAGCAATCCACAGAGGCTGTGCTTGATGATTGTTAAAAGTTTTTAAAAAGGTAGGGTCTTTGCAACCCTTGAAGCAAATTGACCCTTTAAGGAAGGCTCTCCACATATTTATAAATATTTATTGCCCTGAATAGGGTAATTTGGGGTCTCCCGTAAACCATAGTAGACCTGGTTAGAACTTATTTTCAGGACCTCCTGGAGAAGGGGAAACTGTCCCCTTCTGCCTGCAGCCAGGGCAGTGCTGGCCAAGCCCCAGCTGTCTGCTGCTGTGACTGGGGTCCTGGAGGCAGAGGCGGACAGGCCCAGCCAGGTGCTGGCCCCAGAGCTTGTGCACTGACTGTTGGTTCTCAAACCACTGTGTTTTTTGTTGAGCCTGTTGGGGGTGGGTGGAGGGGTGAGGGGGATGAGTAGCATTTGAGGAAGTTAAGAGAAAACCAGTTGTTATGGCCTGGTACCTCAGGGCAGCACTTTGCCTTGCAAAGAGGTGGACCTTTAACTGGCCACACCTCCTGTCAGTGGTTGGGCCTTGGGGGTGTCAATTGCCCCGGCCACTCTCCCCTGGCCTGGGAAGGGCCCTGTGGGACCCTCAGGCCTAACCTGGACACATGCCCTCTTCCAAGTGTCCAGGGCCAGTTCAAATGGAAGTGGTTGTGTCCGTTCTCCAAGCTTATGGTCTTCCCTGAGATTGTAACTGAAAACTGCTGTCTGTTGTTCTTGTTTGTCTGGTTCTGGTGGTGGTGGTGGGTGCTGGCTGGGCCATGCCACGTGAAGCAGTACGTGTCTCTAATTTAACGGATTTACCACTCTCTCTGCTAATTGAGAGAGCATTATTTATTTGTTTTGACACAAGTGCTTGCAGTGTTTTATCCCAGCTAATGGCTTCTTAAAGGTAATAAAACCCTTCAACCTAATTGGTCAGATAAGACTTTTTTTCTTGTTTGCTTAAATAAAGCAATTAGTGAAATGCTTCTATCCAAAATGACTTTTTTTGTCCTTTTTTAAGAACTAATTTACTGTCACTGGAAACTTTTTGTACAATAAAGCAGTCATGTAGATTAAAGAACATCCTGCAGTCCTCGTATTAATTTTAATGGCGGGTTTACCGTTTCCTTCAGATGCATTTGTGTCAGGGGAGCGCCTGGCCTGGTCTGGTCTGTGATCTTTGGGGCTAGTGACTGTTTATCTTGTGCCTGAGGCCTTTGCCTGAGTGTCGGAAAGTCAATCTGTCTATCAAATGAAAGCTTTCAAAGGGACCAATCTATTTGCTGTCCAATATACAAAAAGGGAAACTGCCTTAAAAGGAGTTAATTATTTTTGTTTTGAAAACATTTTATACACATACCAAGAACCATTTGGAAATTTTCACATGAAACTCTAGTGTTCCTGAAGTAATTCTTAAAACACAGGATTCGGGACACTTGATTTTCTAAATGGCCTTGCGCCTTTCCCATCCTGCTGTACTGAAAACTTGAGGGACACTGTTTGTCAGTTGGACTCAAAGCTGAGACTATTTGGTCCTTGCAAGGCTGGGTAGCCCTTTGTCAGGAAGTACTGGCTTACAACATGGATACTGCTGGCAGAAGGTTTGCCAGTGAATCAGGATGGGGTATGAGCTGCTTTTAATATCACAGTCCAGGTAGTGTCCTTGGTACTGGGCATTTCATCCTGAGACCAAAGAAGCAGCAACTGCCACCCCCGTACCCTTGCCCTGTTCTTTGACTAGAAATTAGAGTTCGCCCAATTTGCTTGTCAGCCATGTCTCTGCCTGAGAGTAAGATACACTCTCAAAGGACAGACTTCTGCTCTAGATTTGAGGATATCCAAACTAATGGTGATCACATTAAAGAAGTCATCCATTCTGACATGGCAGGAAGGTGGCTGCAGGCTCGGCTGCGTGTGTGCTTCCTGAGTAGCAACCTCTTGGGTTATGTTCCCAATGGAGTCCTTGCCAGCCCAGTCAGTTAAAACCCAGAAGGTTGCTCTTGAGCAGAGAACTCCAAAGATTTAGGCCCTGGCCTGAAGGTGGTGGAACATTGACTCATCCCATCTGAATGCTCACCTTGACCGTGGGAGCAAGGCTGGATGTAGATTTACTCTGCCAAGTGTAGCAAACAGCCTACACGTTTAGTTGTCCAGTCAACCCAAAGTTAGCGCAGTCTTCCCTGGATGGCTACCATTGTGTAGTCACAGAGAAACAAGTGCCCTTGTCCAGCATGACCTAAATCCACACACAATGGCCAGTGTGTTTCTCCACATGCTGCCTCAGGTCATCAGGGTCCCTCTTTTTCATCAAACCGTATGGGAACCATAGAGAAAGACCTTTGCTGGGAAGGGGACGGTCATTAGTTGGGTACAGGGAAGAATGCCTGCTTCTTGGTGGTGCACATCACTGATGAGTACGGGAAGTTTTGATTTCTTCTAAGACTGGGGAGGCAGATGTTAGCTGCACCCTGGAACTTGGCACTGTGCACACACTCCAGTGTCAACCTTGCATTGCAGCTCTCCTTGTGCACACCCGCCTTTGAAACCCCTAGCTTTTCTATCTGCAAATCCTCTTGACCACCCAGATGGCACCTTTAACCTTATGCCTGGTGTTTTTGTTTAGTTCTGTTTTGAAACTGAGGGAAAACAGCCCCCTTCAAATTGATGGGTATCAAAATGAGCTAATGAAGGCCCTGGGTGGGCGCACAGAGGTTTCCATTTAGGACTCGGAGTTAGTGGGCACCAACTGTGTGCATCTTGTCCCCAACTCCACAACACCTCAGATGGTTGTCATTGTACCAGTCTGTGGGTTTTCTTGCCACACAAAGAGACATTCCACAGAGCCAAATGGCAGAGACTTGCACACACAATTATCTGGTCAATTGAGGCAAAAGAAAATAATCGTTTGTCCAATTGTCCAAATTAGCTCTCTGGACTGTCCTGAATGCTCAGGATAATTGTGTGGTCCTCCACTTTCGTTCCATAATCTGGCTAAAATGGACCATTTTAGATGAGGCTCCATTCAACACTATGCACATTGAAATCAGACTCAGTTAAAATAGACCACTGGGTTTAGCATTTTGTTTGTCAACTGTAATCCTATAATTGCTTTTAACTAATCATCCAGATTCTACCGTTAGTAATCACTAGATTTCTCATTTTATAGATGTCCTCACAGGGGTAGAGGGCTCTGGTATGTGCTATTGGGTCTTTTTCTCAAAGTAGGTGCGAGGAAATCAAACATTTTTTCCTTAATTGTTTATGTTTTAGCCTGATCTTAGCTATGGGTCACCAGTACAGACCTCCATTTTCTTTTTTTCTTTTTTTTTTTTTTTTTCCTGTGGTGCTGGGGATTGAGCCCAGGGCTTAGTGCATGCAAGGCAAGCACTCTACCAATTGAGCTATATCCCCAGCCCTAGACCTCCATTTTCATCAACTCAAACCCCCAAGCCTCTCCCTTTTCCAGATGGGGAAACTGAGGCCTGCAGGAGGACTCACCAAGGTCACGCGGAAAGTGTAACTCAGAGCTGGAACTAGAATCATCAGCTCTCTAATTTGCAGACCAGCACTATTTCTGCTTATGCCATTTTAATTGTTCATTTCTTTCCATAAAATTAAATGACCTTCTTCAAGAAAGATTTAATGGTCAAGATGTGATTTGGTAAAAAGCTTCCTCAAGGATTTTTTTTTTTCTTATTACAAAGATGAGGCCAGGCTGCAGCTAAGAGAGATTTGCAAACAGTGGTGTGTCATTATCCCAGTTCAGTTTTTTGTGTAATTGGTGTGAAGAGATTGCTGCCGATGAGTCAGCCCGCTGCTGGACAGAAAATAATGATTCTTTTGTGACGTGACTTGGTGTACATACACGTGAGCTTGGGGTTGTTTATAAAAGGTGTATATATACACAAAACGCTTACCAAGATGGATAATGTCATCATGAAGTTGTAAATAATAAGAAATAGTCTTGAGCAAAACTGATTTAATATTTGCCTGAGAATGTAGCACTTCATTTCAACACTACGCAATGGCTAGAAATTGATTTTTTTTTAAATCCAATTAAGCCTCAAGGTTGGTTATCCATTTAAAAGGTCGGATGAGTTAAACAATGACAGTACCTTCCGTTCACGCTAATAATTAGATTTGCTCAGAGCCTCAGCACTGGCATGGTGCCTTGCAGAGGCTCACATTTTGTACCTTTGCACAACTGTGAGCCACCCATGTCCCCAGCCACGCACTAGCTATACCAGCAAAGCAGGGACCCCCAGCTGGCTGCCCATCTGATTCCCAGCACCCACCCATGAGTGTGGGAACCTCAGCAGACGGCTACCTACTCTCCTTTCTATGGTCCCAAGAGTATTGAGACATGGAAAGTCACCTTTTGGTTAAAGGGAAAAGAAAGACGCAGACATCACCTGGTTGTGTGTGCTACCTAGTTTATAATAGAACAAATTCAGCTTTTAAAATGGTGCTTTTTATAGCACAATTTACTATGTGCTTCTAACAGGTTAAGAAAAAGACTTCAAAATGCCTTTTTATGGTTTTTGTAGGTAATATTTAAGTATTACTGAATTTATGAAGATGTTGGGAAAACCACGAGCCTGATTGGAATGCTCTTTGCTCTGTGTGAGCTGTAATGTCACTCATGTTTTGTAAATTACTGGGAAGGGACAAGTGATCTTACCTCAAAGCTAGCATTTTAACCTGCATTGTAACATAAGGTTCATGTATTATAGCACTTTGCATCCATAACCAAAATGAGGCACCTTCCAGATTCAGTAAGAAAAAATATAGAATTTCCTTTGCATCTCAAAAAAAAAAAAAAAAAAAACAATTTCTGGTTTATTTCTGCCTCCCCACCCTTTCCTTATACTGTTCAGCTGCCAAAATCCTCAGCAACAGATTTACGATTCTTTTTAAAAGATCTACTTCAGATACCACAGATAGACATGTAATAAACACAGGGGTGTTTCTGGGAAAAATGTGACGCACACTGAAGATTGAATCACTTTCAATGCACCGCGGAAACGTACTATTTAGCAGGATCTATAAGTGAAGGTTTTCCTTTGACAAAGATTTCACGATCCAAATAAACGTTTCCCCCCTGCTTTGGCTTTTCCATCTGTCTCCAGGTTGAGTACGCTGGAAGGAATGTGGAGCCATGTCTGGTCTGTTAATTATTTCTCTTTTCCTTCCTGCAGCCTCTGCATCCCAAGGCTCCAGGTCTTCAATACGCCCTTGAAAACTTTTGCAACTAAAAAATAATTTTGCTGGTGTTCAGAAGTAAATAGGAATTCAGTTCCCGAGACAGGAGGGTTATTGCTGTTTTACAGTGTGGCCCTTCCTGGGAGAATAATTTAGGCTGCTGGGAGGGCAGGAGACTCTGAGAGTGTGGCTTTGGCCCCTCATTTTATCGAGAAGTCCTAAAAACTGATGTCCGAAGGAGCGCTTTTTGTTGTTAATAGATGGTTCTGCTAGTACATTTTTATTAACCTGTGCGCTCTCCTCCCGCCATGAGAGCGAGGAGTGAAGACGCAGAGCTTGCTGATGAGGTCACAAAATGCGCTTGTCAAGCCAAGTGCCAAAGGGCACAAGCAGCGGGCTGCCTTTGGTGGAAGCTCCCTGAATGTGTGGAATCTTATTTTTCCCAAAAAGAGACAGAAAAAGATAAACCAAAAGCTCATCCAGTGGCCGCCTGTGAAGGGCTAAAAGTGAAGGCGAGCAGCTCACTCCTTTGTCCGGTCTTGAGCTATGTGAATGTTCTTTTGTATTCAAAAAAGAAAATGGAAAAAGAAGGAAAATGGCAAACCATTAATATGGAATACAAACAGAGGACCTAAATGTACTTGATAAGCTACATGAAAATGAGGTTCTCACCAGTGGATACATTCCCAGGATAAAGTTGCAGGATTGTCTCCAGGACTGGTGTTAACCCAGAGGGTGGTTGGGAGCCTGTCATCTCCCAGGTACAAACAGGGGAGGTGGGCAGGCGAGGAAGAGCCCTGTGTGGGGTTGGATAAAAGGAGTCATCATGAGCTCATGCTGTCATTGGACCTCGGCCCCCCAGGAGGACCAGAAGCAGCTAGCATTCCCATACCCTCGCTTTCTGACCAAGCACTACCCACTCCGGAGAAATGGGTGACTAGATTTGGGCCAGGGCAGGAACAAATCTTATTATTGCAGAAAGGAACAAAGTCGTCAAAACCCATTAGAAGGTGTCAAGATGACAGGGGGCCAGCCTGGTTGTTGGCATGGGGACGCTAGAGCAGAGGCACTGAAGGGCACTATGCACTTCCACATGGGTTCGGAGGTGCATCCCAGGGCAGGGCCTGCTTCATGGGTGTGCAGCCACTGCAGTTATGTGGCCCTGGGCTTGGTTTAATGCCCTACTGGGGCCATCTTTAATTCTCTTTGGTTTTTATTTTACACTGAACTCCATGAATCAGCTCGCCAGCCCTGGGGAAGCAGAGTGGTCTTTGCTAAGGAAACCCACGGTAATAATGTAGAAGGGATGACAGTAGAAAACCACCATGTTGCAGCCATCACTTGATCCAGGCCCAGGTCATCATCAAGAGTAGAGAAAGCTCGCTGGAAACCAGGACATTCTAATGGTCTCCAGCTGTCGCCCCATAGGTTATAAACAGAACATTGATTTTTGTCCTACCCGTTATAAAGAGGGGAAATCACTTTTATCTTATAGAGATCTGGCAGTCCCCACTAACACTAAGAAAACAGCTTGAGCCAGTGATGGGGGACCCATGACTAATGAGGCACGGTGGGAAACGCAATAAGCATTGGGCCAAAAACATTGAACCCGAATCTAACCAGGAGGGAACAGAGGAATCCTGAGTGTGAGACTTCCTATAAGACATGTCAATGCCAGGAAGGACAAAGGCAGGGATTGTGCTGGACTGAAGAAGACCAGAGGCCTGGCCATCCAATGGAATGCCTCATCTCTATTTGGATTCTGGATTTAAAGAATCCAGGACATCTGGGAACAATTAAGGAAATTTCAGTGTGGGTGTATACTATGATAGCGTTAGGTCAATGTCAAATCTCCATGGGTATGATTGGGACATTACTGTGAACGTGTGGGCAGTGTCCTTGTTCCTAAGAGATGCACTGAGCCACTTAGGGGTGACTGTATGCAACTTACTTTAAATATATGTGCACACATACACATGTGCCGGTGAATATATATGTATATGAATGAATCTAGCCGAAGGGCATGCGAGTGCTCATTATACTAGTTTTTCAGCTTTTCCATAAGTTAATGAATTTTTCAAAAACCTTTCTAGGGAAATGTGCTTTTCATGGCAGTGAGTTCTTTTTCCTTCCCTCAGGGAACATTTAGTGCAAATCTAGGTGGCACGTCTGGCGCCACCAGTTACAAAATGTAACCAAGGCACTTCCTGATGTCCAGGAACCCTGGACGTGGTGTGGGAAGGTGCAAACATCCACTGCCCAGGGCAGTGCTCAGGAGGTTCACACGCGTGTCCCGGTTGGCTGGTCGGGACTCAGTTCTAGGCCTGCGGCTCCGCACAGTGTGATGGAGGGAGGTCATCGGAGAGACCCAGCCTCTGCTTCCTCTGTGCTCACGAGGTAGCAGGTGATTGTCAACCAGGAATGAGACCTGCCCTCATTTCACATTAGTTCTGACTGAGGTGCTACTGGCTTTCAGTTACCCGCAAGGTCAAGTGCAAACTTTACAGCTCAGTGTATATCTTAGGCGCTTGGGTGCACTTTATATCCTGCCATGTGAGCTTTGGACAATGCCCGATGGATGACATCCTTTTCCACTTCAGGACTTTGTGTGAATGTTTCCATAGGCAGGGGTCAGATGCTTGGTACACTTGAACTAATTAAGACCCAAGTCAGAGGTCTCATCCTAGTCCATGGGGCCTTCTCTATCAGCCTTCTCTTAGTGGCTGAGTTTCTGGATTTTTATCACTGTTTGCTGTGTGTGTTGGGGAGGGGGTGCGTACACACACACACACGTACATGTGACCCCCCAAAGTTTGATCAGGCCTGGAGCTATTCAAAACTCATGTTCAATAAATGTATGTTGAGTGTAAGAAGAGATGAATGAAAATGCTAGAAATCATGAAACCTTTTCTCATAGTGGATATAATGGAACTGGGAACCTCCTGGAGCTCAGCGGTGTCTAAACAGGCATTAGATTCTATGTGGGTGGACTCTGGCATGAAATTAGCATATAAATGCACATTTCAGATACCTGGAGCCATCTTACATGATGTGATTGCAGAAACCTGTCCTAGAGCTATACCAAAAACACTTCCTAATAAGTCCCGGAAACCGTGCTCTGATTTCTTCCAGAAGTTTCCAATCTTTTCCTCTGTTTCTAAGTTAGGTCTGAACACCCGGTAGAATATGGAATGGGTCCCAAGTCATCAGAAACCTAAGTTGCTCCTTGGGTTGTGTTAAAGATCTGCTCATTTATTTTAAACTTTCATTTTTTCAAAGAAAATTAAATAGAGGTAAATTTTTCATTGACAGTGAAATATATACTAAGTTGTGGATTATACCTTTATAAAAAATTATCTAAACAACGTGCTGCCTGTCTTGTTTATGTTAGAGCCTGTGAAGTCTGCAGGGAGAAGGGGCAAGTACTTTCCTGGAATCTATTTGTATCTGTCACAAGCTGCATCTTGAGGAATTGGCAGGCATTTGAAGTGGAATAATTCCTTAGCGTTCTGTTTGGTTTGGATTTCTTCAATTCAGGAGTGGCTTAAAACGAGAATCAGAAATAGTTTCTTCTAACCATCGAACAACATTTTCCTCTTGCATTGTGTGTAATAAGTGTTCGACAAATATTGGTTGAATTGAATCATCTTGTTCCTTCTTGCCTGGGGGCATTGAGGTTACCCAGTCTATTCTTAAATATGGGAGAATTCTAGAAGGAAAATTCTCCAACCTGATCTCCACTGACAGCTTCTCTCTTCTCCCAACTCCCTGTGCAGAAAAACTGTCAGACCTGGCTTTCTGAATTGCTTCTGAAATCCCTCCTCTGTTTGCAAAAGTCGTTAGAGTGAACCAGACTCCCGCACTCACATCCACCACCCCCCTCCAGCTCTGCCCTCTGGCTTCATAGCCCTGGACATACTCTGCCTTTGTGTTTTCTCTTGGGGTTTCCAGAAGCCTGGCCTGTGGAAAGTCCTGCCTCACTCATGGGGACACACTCTGGTCTGTCACCCTCTAGGCAGATCCCCCAGCTGTCTCAGCCCCCTCCGGAGTGCCATGCGCCTGTCTGCAGTGTATTTGCAAACAGAAAAAAAGAGTGATAGATCTTCATGCCGTTCTTAGTACCCTTTACAAATGTGTGAAAACATTCGGCTGCTCTAGAATCTTTTGAAGAAAATAAGACCCAATTAGTGTTGACTTTTATGTCAGAAAAGCCTGGGTTTCAAAGGAATTCCTTTCACTCATTCCACAGCTATTTGGGGATGCCTGCTCTGAGCTGGGCACTGCAGGACAAAAGCAGACACAAAGGCCTGGCTTCAGGATGCTGCCACTCCAGCCTCAGTAGCTGCTAGGAGGTGGGGTGGGGGTGGCCCAGCCTCCTGGGAAGTAGGACAAGAGGGTGCAGACAGGGAAGATGGAAGGTGGCTCCTGGGCCATGACAAGAGGGGTGGGGCAGCTGGGAGGTCAGTGGTGGAATATCATGTGCCGAGTTGCCTTTGCTTTTTTGTTTGTTTTCAAGATGGATGAAGAAGAAATTCAAAATAAGAGGAGTGATGTACAGAACTGAGAAGGGTGCCGACAGCCCTGAGCAACCAGGCGGAGGGAAGGGGGGGGGGGGTAACAGATGGCTATTTTAAAAAAAAAACCCTGAACCTTGTAGAAGTCAGGACCTCCACCTCCACCAGGTCTTCCTATTCCGTCACCAGGGGCCCTTGCACCACTCAGCAAGTGCTCCCAACCCATGCAGAGGGCCTTTCCTTCCCAGAGAGATGACTCAGGTGTGGGTCTCCTCTGCCCAAGTGGGGTAGAAGGCTGGAGGGGCAGCTTGCTCCCACTGTCACAAGTGGTGGGCTGAGGAAGGGCCCCCAGCGGGCAGGGCGAGCCTGCATTTCTCCTTGGCCATTTAGAAGCAGCGGCCTGGAAGGGAACCCAGGTCCACATCGCCCCTCTCACGTGCATGGGTGTGACTGGCAAAGTGGGGTCTGGTCACCGTCGAGGAACCCACTGTTTGGAGGGCAAGGCCTCGAGAGCAGTTGGGCGCTGGCCTGGGGCCAAGACCGCGGTGGGCCGCCCCGCCTAGGGCCTCGCGTCCGCGCTCCCGGGGCCTGGCCAGGCCCTCCCGGAACCTCGGCGCCCCGGCCCGCGCCCCCTCGCGCCCCGGGCGGGCCCTGCACGTCTCGCGCGGCCCGCGGCGGGGGAGGCGGGGCGGGCGCGGGCCGGGGCGGCGCCGAGCGGGCCGGAGCGGGGCGCGGCGGCCGGCGGCCGGCGCGGGGAAGATGGCGAGCGTGGGGCTGCAGTTCCAGGCGAGCGCGGGGGACGCTGACCCGCAGAGCCGGCCCCTGCTGCTGCTCGGGCAACTGCACCACCTACACCGCGTGCCCTGGAGCCACGTCCGCGGGAAGCTGCAGCCCCGGGTCACCGAGGAGGTGAGCGGGCCGCGGCCGCCATGCGCCCGGGAGCCAGGCCCGGCGGCGCGCAGGCCCCGCCCGCGGACACAGCCCGCCCCGGGCCCCGCGGTCCCGGACGCCGGCGCCGGCCTGGCCTGCTGCGCCCGCGCCTCCCGGCCTGGTTCCCCGGACGGACGGACGCGCAGACCTGGCTTGCAGAGCCGGCCTTCCTCGTGGCATCTGGCCCCTGACCCCGTTCAGTGGAAACTGGCCAAGCCCTACCGAGTTGGTGTCCAAGTGTTGAATCAGAGGGGCCCCTGACCGTCTCTCAGGCCCAGGCTTGATCCCACGAGGGTGGGAAGTGCCAGCCAGGGACACACAGCTCCCACTTGCAGGGTGGGGCGCCTGGGAAGTGCTGGTGAGGCAGGCAGGGCCCGCTCCCGCGGCTGTTTGAAGTCTGGTCTCTCTTGTCTCCCTTATGATCTAGCTCTGGCAGGCCGCTCTGGCCACACTCAACCCCAACCCCACGGACAGCTGCCCCCTCTACCTGAATTGCGCCACTGTGGCAGCCCTGCCCTCCAGGGTGAGCAGACACAACAGCCCCTCCGCCGCCCACTTCATCACCAGGCTTGTGCGGACCTGCCTGCCACCTGGAACCCATCGTTGCATTCTGGTGAGTGCCTCTGAGAAAGGGCTGCTCTGGGAGCTCAGGGCCCTCTATGGACAGCAGGGCATTCTGGCCCCTGGGACCTCATATCACAGTCCCTGCCTTGTAAAAGGTCCCAAGAGACCAAATGATTTACCCCAGGTCAGTGATACCAATCAGAGGCTCCAGCCTAGATTTCCTGAGGCTAAGCCTCATGTCCATGCTTCCCTGTGTCTGGTAAGCTGGTGGCCAACATCCTCTTGCTTATGGAGCGAGAAGTGCTTCAAGTCACTCTGAAGGCACCTGAGGAATGGGATCACTGGGGCACCCATTCTGCAGGACTTCATCTGGAGCTGATGTTGGGGCTGCTCTAGAAAGCAGCTATGGGTGGCCCCGTGGGGCCCCCTGGTCCTGGGCCCCACCTGCCTCTCTCCCTGTACTGCAGATGGTCTGTGAGCAACCAGATGTCTTCGCCTCTGCCTGTGCCCTGGCCCGCGCCTTCCCTCTGTTCAGCCACCGCTCAGGGGCTTCTCGTCGCACAGAGAAGAGGACTGTCACAGTGGAATTTTTCCTAGTGGGACAGGACAACGGGCCAGTGGAATTGTCCACTCTGCAAGTGGGTGTCTGGAGGTGCATACCCTGTCCCTGGGCCCCCAGGAGCTCTCCACCTGAGAGATGCTGCCCCCTCCCAGAGGAGGACACTGGGGCTGCTGCCATTTCTGGGTGTCCCCTGGGGGCAGTCACTGGGAGTCCAACATGGGAGGCACTGTTTTCAGGATTCTATTCTGGCTGGGTTTACACAACCACCCCCTTATGCCTGTATGGCGTCACCCTTCCCAGAGCACTTATACAGATGTTATTCCACTTGGTCCCAGGATGGTTCTTTGCAGGCCAAGCTGGAAGCACTTCCAGCCTCTGAGCCTGTGTATGGGCCTGACCTGAAGCCCCTGGTCCCTCATAGCTGCCCTGACACCACTGCTGTGGCCTCGCCTCACTGGGCCACCTGCTTCAGCAGCCAGACCCAGTCACCTGCCTCCTGCTCCAGAGCTTCCCTTTCACTTCTGTCTCAGGAAGGCCATCGCCTTCAGCCTGGTGAGACTCCCTCTTGGCCCCCCGCTTTGTCTGCAGCTCCTCTCTGAGCCCTGTAACGTCCCCTCCATAGAAGGAGGGAACATGCTTCTGTCTCTGCCATTGAATCAACCTTATTTCTCTTCATCTCCAGAATTTTAAATGACATAGTCCAATTGTTTTTCTTAATTCCCTTTATTTACCCACCACCCAAACCTGGGTTTTGCCCCCTTGCCAATGTTTTTAAGGGTCCTGTCTCTGGACCAGAGCCTTGTCCCTTGTCCTTGAGGCCCCCACCTGTTGGGAGCCAGCTTCCCATTTCATGCTGGGTGGTGTCAGGCACTCTGGGCCCCCCTTGCTCCCTGCTCCCTCTGTCTCCAGGGAGTTCTTCTGAGCTCCAGGCCCACCATCCCGCAGACCTCAGACTGGATTCCCCTTTCCCTCCCCCTCTCGCCCACCCTGATCCTGTGCCCCACACTCCCATCTGCCTCCTGCTCAGCTGTCCCTCAGTTGTCAAATGTATTCAGGGAGTGACATTCTGTAGCCTTTACACAGCTTTCTCCTTTCTCCTTACCAGGGAACCTCCTCAAGCCCCCCCTGCCCCCCGCCCCCGGGCTCTGAGTCCTGTGGTTGCCCACTTGTCTGATGCTTTCATGGATTAGTGTGTGGTCACCTGATGTGCTGCCCTTGAGTCCCTTAGGCATCTTTGGACCCCCAAAATCTAGGATGATGCCTGGCACATAGTAGGTCCTTACATAAGTGTGGACAGAATGAATGAATGGCCCTGCTCTTGTGATAAGGAGATAGGCCTGCATGCTGTGCCCTGCCATCCCTTGCTTTGCGCCAGAGCTGAGCTTGGTGGGGCCTGCAAGGTCACGGCTGCCTCCCTTGAGGCCAGTGCTACTGCACTGACGCACTTCCCAGACAGGACAAGAGCTGCTGACAGGCGTCAGGGACCGCACATCTCATATCCGAGCTGTCAAGTCCCAGGTCTCTACCTTTGAGGCTTCGGGGTTTAATTACCTGGGACAGGCAGTGGCTCAAGCAGCAAGCAGACAGGGCGGGGGCGGTGGCCAGGCTATTGGAATCGACCTCGCGCCTGCCCTCTGTGACGTGCAGGGCCCTGGGGGAGCTGATGATGAACTCGGTGGCCTGCACCTGCAGGCACCGTGCTGCTTTTCTCTTAATATCCTTTCCTTGCGGCCAGCGAGGAGGCCCTGATGCAGCCAGCTGCCTGAAGCTTCTGAGGCTTGGGGTGGGCAGTGGGAACCACTGTGGGGCAGGGGTCCTCCAGAGTCTGCTGTGGGCAGACAAGAGTGAGCAGGCGGGCGCAGGTGGGAGAGCAGCAGGTCTCTGGCCTTGTGACCTCTGCTTCTGTGTTCCTCACCGGCCCCTCCCAGTGCTTTCTTGGGTGCTGGGTGGACACATAAGGTCCCTGTGGTAGGGCTCAGTCCACTTCCTCTCTCCCAAACCCTGTACCCAGAGCATGCTGTCCAGTGACAAGGAGAACAGGGCAGTCGGAGCTGCATGCCCCCAGGAGCCTGTGACACTCACATGGGGTCCCTGTGGGGGTAGCACCTCCAGTGACTGGGGAGTGGGTACAGGAGGAGGGTGGCCGGAGTTTGAAGGTGAAAGAAGGGTACTGAACCCAATGAGGCCAGAGGTGGCTGTGCCCAGCGTGCATTCAGTGTCCTTCAGATATGGCAGGATGGCGGCAGGGGGATGGAAGTTTTGGAAAGGATCCTGAATAGGAAATCAGGGCGTTGGGCCTCAGGGCTGTGCAGTGCTAGGGGTCTGGGTGGTCACCATATAGAACTCTCCATTTGTGGGTCCCAGTCTCAAGGAAGGGCAGATGGGCCTTCCTCTGTCTCCCACCTGTCTCCTGTGCCTGGGAACCTCTGGTGCCTTTGGGCTCCTGGGGAAATGGATGGGGAGAGGGTATCCTCTCCCCCCTCCCCCCAGGTCCCCAGCCCCTGTGACAGTCTTTTTCATTTTTCCTAGTGCTTAACAAATGCCACGGAAGGTGTGCGACTGGCTGCCCGCATTGTGGACACGCCCTGCAATGAGATGAACACTGATGCCTTCTTGGAGGTTTGTCCCTGGCCTTTGCAAACGGTGGGGGCAGGGGGGCAACTGGGGTGGGTGTTGTAGACCCCAAGCAGAAGCAGCGAAACCTGGGGCTGTCCACACTCTCTGACCTGGCCCTGGAATCCTGAGGCTGTTTCCCATGAGGTTATTATGCTGTCCACCCAGCTCCGAGACCGCAGCCTCAGCAAAGGGCACTGGGAGGACAAGGCCTGCCTTGAGACCCCAGCAGGCCCACAGCCATGAACTGCAGGGAGCTGGCGAGGGTGGAGGGTGCGACTTCATCACAAGAGTCCCAGCCGCTGGCCTCCATGGCTGGCTCCTTTCCCACCACATGGGTGTTGGCTCATTGCAGGCCCCAGCCTCGCTTTAAGGCCAGCCTCCTCATGGTCTCTATGCTGTTGCTTTTTCCGTGAACGTGTCCAGGAGATCAACAGAGTCGGAAAAGAGCTGGGGATCACCCCAACCATCATCCGCGATGAGGAGCTGAAGACAAGAGGCTTTGGAGGTGGGTGCGGGCTGCAGCCCCCAGGTGGGGGCCTGGTATGGGTAGCCAGAGCCACTTGGTAGCAGGGGGCCAGCGAGTCACATGGTGAATTGTCCCAAACTGCATCCTGTGTCTAAGCCCAGGCCAGAACCTGGGAAGCAGACCATGTCTGGGGGAGGGAGGGGCAGCCGTCCAGGTTCTGATGCACATTCTGGAAGCCGCTAGGCCCAAGTCCTTCCCTCCAGCAGCCTCCACACCCTGTGCATCCCACTCCCAGGCCAGCTCAGCAGGGCCTCTCTGTTCCTCGAATACACAAGTTCACGTCCCAGTCAGGACCTCTGTGTGGGTGGCTCTCCAGTGGGAATCCTCCACCCAGGACATCCTGCGGTGGGGGCTGTCCTGCCTCTGTCTCTGTCCCGCCTCGCTTGCAGGAGCACTTCCTCAGAGGCCTCCCCTGACTGCTCAGGCCCTCCTCCCACTGCCTGGGAACCAGAGAAAGGCCTGTGCCTGGGCTGCCCGGGGGCTTTCCCAGGGCTGGGGGCTGGGGTTCCGATGCTGTAGTTACCTGTGGCTGCCAAACAGATTAGCCCCCAGGTAGCTGGCAGCGGGGGGCAATAGACAGCTTCCCACACCTCCATGGGGACTTGGGGATGCCTCCGTGGCCCAGGGCCTCTCCCTGCTGTGCCCTGTGCCTCTCCACGGGTAGCTCACAGCACAGCAGCTGCCCTCAGAGCTGGGCTCTAGGGAGAATGAGAGGTGGGAGCCCGCTTTCTTGTCATCTCATCCCAGGGGAGGCATCTTGTCACCTCTGCTGTGCTCTTGGTTAGGACTTGCCCATACTGCACAGGACGTGAATACCCAGTGGAGGGGTCACTAAGCGCACCCACAGACACATAAACCAGGAGGTAGAAGCCTCTTAGGTTGGAGCAAGTTTCTCAGAGGTGGCGTTTGCCTTGGGTTCTGCGGGAGCTTGTCCGGCAGCCACCATGACCTCTTGACTCAGTGGCCCAGGCACCAGGGGATGTGGCCTCTGCCCTTGGAAGTTCTGTTTTTCTTGGGAAAAGTGGCATGTAAACCCGGGGGGTGAGCAAGGCATGAGTTGTGGGAGTGGGCTGCGGCAGGCAGTACAGGATTCCCAAGCAGGCAGGCTCAGGGCCGGGGGATGAGTGTGGGCCGGGTGGCCTTGAAGCATCATGCAAGAATCATTTCACTCTGGGAGCCTGTTCGTTTCCTTTTGGAAATGATACAGTGTTTTTTTGCTCAGCGGATTTTCTTGCCTGATGATACTTTGCACAGGGTCACTCGTAGCCTCAGACATTGGAACTAATTTGCACTCCCAGGTCCCTTGCAGGCTGGGGCAGGAGGGAGCTGGGCCAGGGCTAGAGCAGCACAGCTGTCCAGGAGAGTATCTGTGAGCCAGTATCCGGGGTGGATGTGCCCAGGGCCTTCTGGAGTCCCTGCCTGTGCAGCCTGCGCTCACCCTCCTCTCCCTACTCCGACAGGGATCTATGGGGTAGGCAAAGCTGCCCTGCACCCCCCAGCTCTGGCGGTCCTCAGCCACAGCCCGGACGGAGCCACGCAGACCATTGCATGGGTGGGCAAGGGCATCGTCTATGACACCGGGGGCCTCAGCATCAAAGGGAAGGTGAGGTGGGTCCTAGGGTTGGGTCCAGGCCAGCTCATCCTGCTCCCCCAGAGCGGCCGTAGGGAGGTAGCCAGGTTCCCCAGAGCTCAGAGTTGGGCTGATTTAGGGAGGGAGTCCATGAGTCTTTTCCTTTTCTGAGAAGGAGCAGTTTTGTGGGGACATTTGGAGCTCACGCTCACACTTGGTACAGGACACAGGAACAGCAAACCCTGGACAGTCGCCAGAGGGGAGCCACAGAAATGGTGAAAGGGTGAGAAGCAGGGCCAGGGAGATCAGGCTGAAGAGCTGGCAGGGGGGTCTGCCATGTCTCCTGGTCCACCCCAGGTTTCCATGAAGGAATGCTGTGTGGCGGGGCTGAACAGGGCCTCTCAGAAACAGGTGCTCCACAGATGCGAGGGAAGTGCTTCTTATGGGGATGTGCTGAGTGGCTGTCCATGGAGAACCTGTGATATGGCTTCTCGAGGGCATCTCCGGATGCCTGAGCAATGTCAGCGCTGACCTCCACCTGTGTGGCCAGCACTCTCCACACAGGTGTCCATCTGGGCAGCTGACTTGGCACACTGTGGACAGCCACTGTGCCCAGGCCTGGGCTGGGCTCTCAGGGAAGGTCTGGGAAGGAGCCAACTGGGAAGGGAGTACCTCGACTCCCTAGGAGACCCAGAAGAGGGCCTAGGAGAGAAAAGGGCAGTGGGGAGAGAACAAGCTCTGCTCATCCAGAGAAGGCCTCAGGAGCTGGCCACAGCCAGAGGGCCCACACATGCATCCCCTTGACCATATGGTTTAGAAATTGAACACTTCAAAACAGGAAAAGTTCTCATAAAAGACTGGATTCATCATCATTTGTAAACTCAGAAGTTCTGGATTCTCACCTGGTACATTCCTCCGGGACTGAGTGGTGGCTGCCTCGTGAGCACAGCCTCGGTCCCTGGTTTGCCGCAGGCCCCTCCACTCCCTGTTGCCTCCCTGACATTGATCCAGTGTTGGTTGGTGTTTAGGGTAGAGACTTGTGCTGCTGTGTTGAGTACTTCCTGCATACCTAAAGTATTTAATACCTGGAGTGGATGATTGTTTTTTAATATCCCTCCTCTAAAAAAACAAAATTATTTTCAGGACTAATCAGGAAATGAAACTAATAATAATGGTTTAAAAATAGCCCCACCAATAGTGAACACTCTTTTATTGAATTCCATACATATTAATATGCTAGTAAAGAAATTAAAAAGAAAATAAATATCCCAGTACAAGTAAAGAAAACAGCAATGCACAATACTTTAAATATCATTAGTGTATTTTTTTTTATTTTTTTGGTGGTGCTAGGGATTGAACCCAAGGCCTTGTGCATGTGAGGTGAGCACTCTACCAACTGAGCTACATCCCCAGCCTCTCATTAATGGATTTTTTAATAGAAAAAAACCTTAAGCCTCCACGTTGGTCTGTTGTAATGGACACTGTGCTCGAGTGTTTGGGCCTCGGCTTCTCCGGGCTTACCTTCCTCACATCAGCCTTCTCCACTCATCCGTGTCCGACAGGCAGCCCCAGCTCCTGTCTGTCTTTAGTCATCACTGGTGCAACAATGCTGCTAATTAGATTGTGAGGCATTTGGGTCAGGTGAGGTGATCGAGGTGCAGATACTGAGGTCCTCACCACAGGACTCAGCGGAGATTGCTGGACATCCTGTCCCACAGGACATTCCACAAACTGCAGCGCTGGCCATGCTCTCGGTTCCCCAGGATCCACTCTAACAGCTTTCAAGTGTCTGTGGACAGAATGGCAGAGGGAGAGGGGACCAGCCGGGGCCCAGTCAGCAGAGCCAGTCCCTAAAACCCTTGCCAGGAAACAATCTTCCAGTGGCTGGCAGGTGGGCAGGGGTGCAGCTGGCCAGCGTGTCCTCCTGTAGGAGGGCACTGCCCAGGGATAAGTGAGGAAGAGATGGGCACAAAGCTTCAAAGACATGGTTAAGATGCGGCAGACACCAAAGCAGTTGTTCACGTTTCGACCAGCCACGGGTGTTCTTTGAAAGAAGTCTTTGATTACTGACACCTTAGAGACACCAGTGCTCAGTTATACTAACAAGGAGGCCCACCGTGAGCCCCTCACAAATACTTTTAAATCCTGCACAAGCCATGTGCCCCCACCGGGTACTGGCTGCCTGCCCTGCACCCACACTCCCTTGCTGTTGCCCTGGGCAACTGCTTCCGGGCCTACAGAGGGTGGCCTCTCTTCTCCTGGGATCCGATGCTCATTCTTAAGGTTGGCTTGTTGGAGGGCCAGAGGAAGACACAGGGTTTCTTCCTGGGAACATTCTCCTGCCCATGGCTCTAACTCTGCTCCTTTGGGCGCCTAACTCACCTGTTTGGCCTCAGACAGGTGGTTCCAGGGAGGCCTTGGTCTCAGGAGAGCTAGAAGAGAAAACATCATGGGGTACCTTCCATGGCTCCAGGTCATTCTCCAAAAATGAGACAGCCCCAGCCTCCTTCTAAGGTCAGAGTACTGTGCAGGCCCTGTGCTACATGGAATGGCCCAGTGCCCAGAACCATCCACTTTGAACTTGTCCACCTGAACCCTGCACTTAGAACTGTTAATGAGTTGGGCTTTTCCTGAGCCTTACTAGGCTGGGCTCTGGGCTACTCACTGAGGCAGATTCAAGTCAGGACCTGAAGGTACCCACAACCTCACCTAAGGACTGGTACAAAACTCAACACAGGGAGCAACATAGCGGCCATCTCAAGAGCAAATGGTGCAGCAGTTGCCCTTCTCAAAAAGCAAGCTGGTTGGGGCCAGCAGAGCTCCCAAGTTTGCAAGAACCATTGCAATTTCATTTGCAGAGATTTCAAAGGCAAATCAGGATCAGCATGGAATAGCAAGTCTCAGATGTTACTCTGGACCCCTTTATACTCTTAAAAAGTATTAAGACCAAAAGAGCCTTTGTTTATCATGTATCTGAAACTCAAGAACCAGTAGACTTTTTGGTAGAGCACACTATTGACATTGATAGTGACACCTATTAATACTTATTAATATCACTGTGCTAGAAATTAAAACTGAGATGTGTAAAATATCTTTATAATTCATCTGAAAACAACACAAATCTGTTACACATTAACATAAGCAGAATAATTTTATGAAAAAACTCCAAAAATTTTTAAAAATGTAATAATAAGGGTAGCATAATACATTTTTGGCAACTCGCTAGTATCTGCTTAATAGAAGTCAGCTGGGGTCTGTATCTGCCTCTGTGTCCAGTCTATTGCAATATGTTTTATTCATAATATATTAAGAAAATCTGGCCTCACACATTTTATGATTGGAACAGGGAGAAATATGTCAGATAATCATAGACATTCTCTGCTATTACACCAAAACTCGACAAGTGGTATTTTCTTAAAGGTTGGTTATGACATGAAATCTCTGTGCTCTCATCTGCTAGTTGTTGAGCCTTAGATGTGTGTTTGTCATATCATGCATGGGTCATTTGGAGAATATGGGTTCACAGAGGGAGTTTTAACACATCTAACTGTATACTTTCAAAAGCTCAGATTTGCTGATGTCACTGCCCAGCTCATCAGAAAAATCCTTGTGTCAGGGGGAGCCCATCAAGTGGTACGTGGACGTTTTCCAAGGTTCTGATCTGTGCTTGAGAACTCAAGAGTTACCATTGGTGATAACCAGTGTTGGCTGTTTGCTGGAGATGAGAAGCTCACTTTGTTCACTTTAGAAAATACCTGCCAGATACCTCCATCTGAGTGCCTCCCTTGTCTGTTGCCCCTGGGCAGAGTGACTGGTAGAGCCCTTCTCAAACAGAGGCCACAGAGCTTCTGCTGGGACCAGCCACCCTGGCAGACACAGCAGCAGTGCCTTGGCCACATAGAACAGTGATAGTGCTTGCACTTGGGGTCGAGGTCTCGAAAATCAACTGCACTGCTCCAGCAAGGGACTTCCTCAGTGAAATTTCTTTTCCTGGATGGCCTGGGGAGGAACCCAGTGACTCCTCATTCTCTTGGGCTGTGGCTGTGATCCTGTGGGGGGCTCCAGCTCTTTCACCCTCCCTGGACTTCTGCATCATTAGTTAATGAACAAAAAGGGTGAATGACTCTAAGCATCACCAGGAACATCGCTTCTTTTATAAAGATGGAAAGGACACTCAGGGGCTGGTAGAACTTTGTGCAATCAATCGAGCTATATTCGTGAACCTGGCAGTTTTCTGCCTATGATTGGGAGGTGGCACAGTGACACCTGTGACAAGGACATGCGATGTTCCAAGGACATGTGATGTTCCGAGGACATGCGATGTTCCGAGAACAGCCGTCTGGAGATGGTTTCTGTGCAGGTCGTTTTGAAATGGTTAGATTCCAGACCCAAGGCCCCGTTTTTCCATTTATACAGCCCCGTGCCTGCCCAACAATTAGGGCGGAAAGACAGTTTGTTTTCAGTAGTGCTAGATGGATCATTTCCACTCAATTATAAAAGCAGCTCAGTTTATATCTAAAAATACTTTCCACCAAAATTCAAGACTCATGTAATACAATCAGGGCTCAAGAATCACTCAGTGAATTTGAAGTTCAAATCTTTATGTCTGAGCACCTGTTGTTAATTTAAAATATGAACTTGTCAGTTACAGCTGGGAACCTATAAAATGTAGACGTGTGTAAGTACTCTTGCGGTTGTAGTTTATGGAAGTGGCTCTCCCGTCCTTGTGGGGCGTGTCTCTACCTAGGGCTCCAGGACCCAGCTCAGTCAGGAGATGTTGAACTGTGGAGGAAGGTGGAGCTGGCCCTTTCTGATGGGATGCACTGACATTAGGGTGACCAGGTTGTGCTGACAGCTAGAGGTGGGGACCAGGGACAGGAGGCACCCACCCAGAGAAGCAGCAGAAAAGGGCAGACAGCCAGGTGGAGGTGGCGCCGGGAAGGTGCTGGTGGCGGGTAGGGGCAGGAATTGAGAGGAGTGTGAGAGTGTGTTGGGCTGGCAGGTCAGAAACCAGGGTGGGGTTCTGCTCAGGACAAGTAGACAGGCTGCCGTGCACCCCAAGCTGTGCCTGGAGAGGGAGAACCCCCAGGGGAGCCTTCAGCAGCCTTGAGGCTTACTCTGCCAGGGCTCTGCTGCTGGGAGCCAGAGCTATGCAAATGCCAACTGCCAGGCTGTTGTACGGGGTGCTGGCTGGGCAGCAGCCTTCCCTACCCTAAGTGTGTGGGGCAGGAACCTGCAAAGTATGGAGAACACAAGCGATTTGGCTCATTGGTGAGCTCATCACCTCAGGATTCCGAGTCCAGGAGGGACCATAATTCTGATGGCCACCTGGAAGCCTGGTCCAGACCCTCCATGCTGACCGGTATCCCCGAGGGAGCCATAGAAGCTTCTTGCACCTTGGTTTCTTCCTCACAATTCAGGTGGAGAAGTGGATATAAAGAGGCCCTGCCGATAGACCCAGGCTGACATGGGGGCTGGGTGGCTAGATCAGTGTGGTGCTGGTGTGCGTGATGCTCCACACGGCGAATCCAGAGCTCTGGGTGGCTTCTTGATCTCCCTACCACCCAGTTACCACTTGGCAGTTCCAAACTCTACTGAAACAAAAGGGTGCCGTTTCCTCCTGCTGCTTAGAGAATAGCTCCTTCGAGAGTCAGTGTCATGCATCCTGGGCGCACTCCATGGCCTGGCCTCAGGTTCTCGTGGGCTGGGAGCCCTGTGTGGGGCTGTGCAGGTGGGGTGGGGGCTGCAGGGGCAGCTGCCAGCTGGACTGCATGTCCCCATGAGTCACTCTCCTGCCCCACTGTTGTGCTACTGCAGACCACCATGCCTGGGATGAAGCGGGACTGTGGGGGTGCCGCAGCTGTCCTGGGGGCCTTCAGAGCTGCCGTCAAGCAGGTGAGTGAGACCCCACCCTCTGTAGGTGCTCGTTCTGGGCTTTCCTGTGGGCTCTGCCCTGCCCTTTCCACTCCAGCCCCAGCCAGGGTCCCTCCTGTGTCTGCACAACTGGGCCCGTCCCTTCTCTGCACTTGGGTCCTTCATGGGTCCCAGAGCTTCTCTTCTTTTATCAGGGCTGCTCTGGATGATCATGTCTTCCTCAGACTGTGAGAGCCTGAGGACAGGTCCACCCTGCCCACTACTCAAGGCCTGGCTTGGATTGAGGGAGGCTGGCCTAAAGCCACGTGGCATGCAGTAAGCATGATCCCAAAGAACGGACCCTGGGCTGAGCCCCCCGCCCAAGTGTTCCAGTCATTCCACCCACAGCCTTCTGGGCGTCGACACTCTTCTAGGAAATGTCTCCCCAGGATTGACTCCCCCACTCCCATGCCCAGCCTGCTTCCTCCCTCACTTTGGTAGAAACTCAAGACTTGACCTTGCCTGCTGGCTGTGATCACTCTTGGGTGACATCCTGGGAAGCCCAGAAGTCCCAGAGCAGTAAAACATGCTTATTAAACAGAGTGTGCCCTGGGTGTCCTAAGCCATAAGCTCCTTATTGCAGCTTTTCCAAGGCAGCTTTTGAGTCTGAGCCCTTTAGTGACACTAGATACAGGATGTTCTTCTCCCTTAGGCACAACCTGAGAAGGCTGGTTCCTCGGGGTAAACTTAAAATTGAAAAACAAAAACCCAGAAGGTCTTGACACAGTTGCTGGCTCAGACTGGTCAGGTGTTCCACCTGTAGCCTGCATGGGAGAAGAGCCAGAGGCCAGTGCGGGGCCTCCTGGTTTTCTGTGTGCCTCCCGTATGGCTTAGGTGGCTCCCTCTAACAGTCGTGCAGCCCGGTCCGTGGGTACATGGGAAGTACAGGATGCCAGAGGTTGGAACATCCCAGAGTCCCTGCTCCACTGTCAGGCTGGCTCTTGCCTGTGCCCTGCTAGTGCCACATGTGGATAGGGTCTTCTAGGGCTTACAGGTGAGCACTGCTGTCCTGCGGAGCCCAGGTGGGGGTTTTGGAGAAGGAGCAGGTGTCTGTGCTCCTTGCTGGCTGGAGACTAACAAGGAAAGCGGCCAGCATTCAATAAGGCCCTTGCCTGGCGCAGCTGCTGGGCTGCAGGTGGTGACACCAGACTCCTACTGCCTGGCCCTTCCCTTCCTCCCCACAAGACCTCACTGGCACATCCAGACCTCACTTCCCTGGAAGATACGCATATCGGAAGGGAGCTCAGGGAGCCGGCCCAGCTGTAGGGTGCTCACTGTGGGAGAGTTGGAGGGATCAGAGGGCCATTTACCCTGACTGCTGCTCCAGCAGGGTGCCCTCTGGCACATGGGACAGGCTGGCTGGAAAATGCCGCAGGTAGACTCTTTCCAGTTTGAATTCCCTTTTCACAGGAAGCCGCTTGGCAGTTCACACTGATGCGTTAGTGGGCAGCCATGAGGGGTGCCAGTCCTTCTCTACCTGCAGGGGCCATAGCCAGTGACCTAAGGGGTGCCAAGGGCCCTGCTGTAGATAAAAATCCCCCTCCCACAGGCGCCCTGGATACAGGCTCCATGTGGACACTGCCGTCCACCTTGTTTGCAGTCTCCTGCCGGCCTCAAGAAGGAATTGCCTCAGTGAGAGCCATGAGATAAATAATGATTTAGTGACTCAGCCCACAGAGCAGCCTTGGAAGCCCCATACCCACCCTGGTGGGGATCAGCAAATGAATGGAGAATAACCAGGGACCATTTCTTACAGTGGGATTCTGATCACTAACCATAGAGGGAACAATGGGAATAGGAAATCATCTGGCCAACACCACAGTGATCATTCTTTCAGGGACAAATGATCAACAGGTGTTAAGAGTGGAGCGAGGAAGCAGGTGGGAAGCAGGCTGGTTAGAGGCCCGTGCTCATTGGAGCATGGCACTTGCTGTAGCCATGCGCAACTCCAGAACAGGGACACAGTCGAGGTGTGCCTCCTGATACTGTGCTCCGAGAAGGACACAGCTCTCCGGTGGGAGTCCTGCTAGAACACATGACTGCAACGTAGTCATGAGGAAACCCACCCCAAACCCCGGATTTAAAGTGCCAGACCACACAGGTTCCAGAGGACAGGGGCTCAGGAGACGTACCCATGAGTGCACTGGTGGAGCAGGTGGAATCCCATCAGGTCTTGCCTGGAGCTGCCTGCCGTGCACCTGGGAGCTTCTGTCTGTCCGTCTTTGAGTCTAAGAGCTCCTGGCTGGCCTTATCCCTCCTAAGCCTCCAGCTGTATCTGAAGCCTCTGCCCACTTCTCCCTCCAGGGTTTCAAAGACAACCTCCATGCCGTGTTCTGCTTGGCTGAGAACTCAGTGGGGCCCAATGCCACGAGGCCTGATGACATCCACCTGCTGTACTCGGGAAAGTAAGGCTGGACTTCCCCTTCCCTGGTCCCTTGCTGCCTTTACCCTCTAGTGTGCACTTGTGGCCTTCTTCCCAGGGTCAGGCCAAGTCAGCCGTAAATTCAGCCCAGGGTGGCAGGAACTCCACCCTGATGCCATCTGTGCTGCCCTGTAGGGGGACAGGGTGTCCCTGCCTCCTAGGGAAGGATGGGGATGGTCAGGAATCTTGAGGGACCAGGAGCTCTAAATGGAGTCTCTGTGGGGCTGGGGTGTGGCTCAGTGGTAGAGCACTTGCCTAGCATGTGTGAGGCCCTGGGTTCAATCCTCAGTATCAATAAAAATGATTAAAGAAAATAAAGGTATATGTCCATCTACAACTAAAACAATATTGGAAAAATAAATGGAGTCTCTGTGGTCCCAGAGGGGAGTCCCCCTCGTCACCCCAGAGAGCTGCATTCCTGAGTGGGCTCTCTGCTGACCCCCAGGACAGTGGAGATCAACAACACAGACGCAGAGGGCAGGCTGGTGCTTGCTGATGGCGTGTCCTACGCCTGCAAAGACCTTGGAGCAGACATTATCCTGGACATGGCCACGCTGACCGGGGCTCAGGTGGGTGCCCCAGGCTTAGCTGTAGCTGCTGAGAGGCTGAGGTGGGGAAGGCAGGTGGGCTGGGGCTGCTGGCACCAAACTTCTCACCCTCAGCTGAGGTGGCAGGAAGGGTTTGTGCCACGTGGGTGAAGAGGTCAGCTGGGACCCTGACCCCTAGCCTGTCTTCCACAGTCTCCAGCTCACATTGCTGTTTCTTTCTTTTGGGTTCTCACACCTCTCTGTTGGTTTCTTTGTTTCCCTGTCTGCCTCTCTGTCCCTCTTTTGTCTTTTGTGTTTCTCTCCTGCCCTCCTCCTGATTGCTCCTGTGTGACGCTGGCCCAGGGCATCGCCACGGGGAAGTACCATGCAGCCGTGCTCACCAACAGCGCAGAGTGGGAAGCGGCCTGTGTGAAGGCCGGCCGGAAGTGCGGGGACCTGGTGCACCCCCTGGTCTACTGCCCGGAGCTGCACTTCAGCGAGTTTACCTCAGCCGTGGCTGACATGAAGAACTCGGTGGCGGTAGGTCTGAGGCTGGGGGCTATGCCCAGACAGGTGGGCAGGCCATACCCCCACGGGGCTCATGCTCCCTGGAGACTGTGCCCGGAGCTGCAGAGCAATGCTGGGGCTCCTGTGAGGTGGGTCAGGGTACAGTTGCACGTCCAGGAAGAGCCTGTTCAGTTCGCAAGGCAGACGGGCCTCTCGCTGGCCTCCCTGCCACTTGTGGGCTCTGTACTCACTCCTGGGTCTGAGTCAGTTGCCACATTGGGTCCCCTACTGCTCCCCCTGTCCTGGAGTGGAGCTGACTCCTCAGCCCGTGGCTAAGGCCCTCCAGCTGGACCTTAGCCTCCCCTCACATGTGCTGCAGGCCACATGGGCTCCTTACAGCCATGGGGGGGCTCAACCGAGGGATGATGGGACAGGGCAGACAGGGCGGGAGACCCCACAGGCACCTGGGAGCTACCCAAACCCCTCCTGCTGCTGGGAACAGGAGGTCACTGTGCATCTGGCCTCCGCAGGACCGTGACAACAGTCCCAGCTCCTGCGCAGGCCTCTTCATTGCCTCACACATCGGCTTCGACTGGCCTGGGGTCTGGGTCCACCTGGACATCGCCGCACCAGTGCATGCAGTAAGTGCCTTGGGCCACCCCGGTGTCCTTGCTAGGATACTCCCCTGCCCCACCCCTCCTTGCTGGCCTGAGCCAGCCCCTCCTCTTGTCCTTATGGAGCCTCTCTGTCTCCAGAGCTGCTGACGGAGCTCAGTCTGTGTCAAGGGTCACATTGTCCATGGCCCAGCCTCCGGCCAGCTGTGATACCCCCCCACCTCTGGTCTCTTCATCCCTGGGAATAGAGTGTTTGCCTTGTGTTGTCCCTCCTAGCTACGCCATGCTCAGCAGGGAGCCCAGGACTCTCCTTCTGACTCCTCCCCATCCTGAGCAGATCTGGGGGTTCAGGAACAGCACCTGGGGGTGTGCCCAGGGCCTCACCCATTCGTTGGCCCTGGGGGTGGCAGGACGCCACTGGGAGGCCCAGGACTCTGGCTGTGCTCCAGGATCCCCTCACCAAGAAAAGGCCTGGAGGAACCTGCCTCAGTAGGCTGGTCGGCCAGGGCCAGGAGGAGGCTGTGGGAGCTCAGGGTTTCTCCCCCCTCTGCCACAGGGTGAGCGAGCCACTGGCTTTGGAGTGGCTCTTCTGCTGGCACTTTTCGGTGGAGCCTCTGAGGACCCCCTGCTGAACCTGGTGTCCCCACTGGGCTGTGAGGCAGAGACACAGGAGGGTACCGTGGGTCGGGACTCCAAGAGACGCAGGCTCGTGTAAGACCAGCCTCCCGCCTTGGCCTGGAGGCCAGGCTTTTTACCTCACTTTGCACTGATTAATTTTAAGCAATTTAAAGATCAGACCTTAAGATGGGCCTTGGTGGGTTTTTGTGTGTGACCAGGTGGCAACGGAAACAGCTCCTTCCCACGTCTTAGAAGATAGCTTGGGGCTTGATGGGGTCCAGGGAGGGGCTGGGGTGGAAGCATTTGGGGTTTGTTTCTGTTCGAGCTATCTGCAGGTCTCCTCTGTCCGCTTCTGCAAACTGTGCTTCCCCTGCACCCGGGGGCCCGTAGCACCACCTGAGCCCAAAGGCTGCCCACCTCTGCCTGTGCTAAGTCTGGCCCAGATCCTGCTCATGGCAGCTCCATGCTGAAAGCTCAGGCCCTCGCTCCAAGTGACGCCTCAGGGGCATTCAGCCAGCCCACCCCCAGAAAGATGTGACTGGCTGCCAGGGACCCCACTCTGTGGGGTAAGAGGAGTCCTCCCTGGCCCTGTGGAACTCACTTGAATTTTAAATAAATATGACCACACCACATCCTGGCTTTGTCTCATTCTTTCTCCCACACCTATGTCTTAAAAGCAGACCTGGGGTCTACTGTGGTAGGGAGGCTCAGGCCACCACCAGCTTCTTCCACTAGCTCTGGCTTTTGAGATCCAGCCAATCAAGCTCCTTCTGCAGACAAGAGCCCTGGAGTCTGGGGTGGAAGATGGCGGCTGTCAGGTCCAGCTCAGCTGTTCAGGTTGTCTGAGCGTGTACAGCACACACTAATGTGGAGGCTCTATGGACTTTTAGGGCTCTTCCAGGGTCCCGCAGCCTGGAGGGTGGGCTGTTCTGGCTCCCTGCACATCCCAGGCTGTGTTTCCTTGGCTCTAACCTCGCTCTGAGCACAATCCTAAGCAATGTAGGCTGGACTCCTGGAAACCAATCCTGGATTCAGAGTCTGTCCCTCATACCTGGGGCCCAAGGAAAGCAGATATGGAAGCCAGGTTCCCACAAGTTTGGATGACAAAGTCTGTTACCTTTTGTCTTCCATCCCAGTGGAGCTGGGGAAGAGATTAGAACTTAGGTCCTGACAAATGGGGAGGTGGCAGCCACCTTTTCCATGAGGGTCGTGGGAATGAGGAACCTGGCTGCAGGTCTGGAGGGCTCACATCTCTGGCTGTGTCCTGAGCCCACAGGCCACCTTGCTCCAATCGTCTCTGGACCCCAGGTCCCTCCACAGCTCTGGAAATCAAGGTGACTCTGGACCTGGCCTCAAGCAAATATTTATTAACTGCCTGCTGTATACACTTCCCTGGCTCCAAGGCCCAATCCTGTCTGAGAAAACGCACCCCCACAATAATAGTAGTTGTGGGCAGCGGCCACGTGAGGGGGAGACAGCAGGCTCCTGAGCACTGGGGAGGCACGGCCAGTGGCTGGAGGGGCTGGGAGCCTTCACGGGTCATTAGCTTGCTTAATGGCTTGCAATAGGCAGCTCTTGCCCGGCTTTCCTGAGACACCCCAGAGGAGGCAGAGGTCACCGAGGTGGTCTGGCTCCTTCTCTGGGGCAGCTGGCATCATCCGCTCCCCCCGCCAGGGGGCTGCTGCTGCATGGATACAGGATGTAGGGTCAAGGAGCAGGGGAGGAACTCAGTCTCCCTTGTGTGGACACAAAGGCAGCCTCAGGGCCGGGACCCAGCTGGGGACCAGCTGCAGGCCCAGGGTCTGGCCTGCGTGCCCGTGTCCGGGAAAGTGGGAGCCAGCCAAAGGCCTTACTTTCCTGGGGGCCAAAAGGCTTTAGGATGCAACGGCTGCTTGCCCTGGCTCCCCTGGAGCCCTGGCAACAGGGTCACAGCAGTTGGGCCACTGGCGGGAGCATGGACGCCCTCTCGGGTCCACTTGACTGTGGATTCCAGCCAGCGGCCTAGAAAATGAGCTTGGTACTTGGGGGCTTCTCAGCTCCTGCCCACCCAGTCTGTAGAATGGGAAGCTGTGTCGGCTGAGCAGGCCGTCCACACTCCACAGAAATTCTCATAGGGGCGAGGGGTGCCAGGGAAGTGCCCCTGGGTGAACCAGGCCATACCCACCATCACCAGCAAGAGCAGCCCACCACCTGTTCTTACTCCTCTCGCCTCCGCACACTGTGTCCCTCCCTGGGGCGCTTAAGAGCCCATTGATTCCCCTTCATTTTTCTGTGCCACCGAAAATGGAGGAGACAGAATTATTTCAAAGAAGCGACTCAGACAGAGTGATTTTACCAGAGAGCGCTGAGGATGGGCCTCTCAATCATCTAGAGAACAAAACCCCAGCTTATGCTGTAGATGAAGGTGCCTCCAGGCCCTGCAGGCTGTTCTCAACACAGCGCCTCCACGGGCACAGCGGGCCCCCTGTGCCCCCAGGCCCCCAAAGTGCCCCTCCTCGCCACCTGCTCAGGGTCCTCTACCTGGGCCCTTCCCCCACCCTCCCACCAGCATCTCCTGCGGTCCAGGGCTTGAGGGCTGCTGGGAAGGACCTGTCTTGCCCCCAAAGCCCTCGCTCAGGAACTGGTCTACGATCCCCATGGGCCCCCACCACCCAGGAAGCGCTGCCGAATGTTCTACCGCCAGGCTCCACCCAGAGCCTCCGATCAGACTGTGTACCCTGGTGAATTAGTGTTCGGCTTTTTTGTTTATTTGTTTGTTCTTTAACAAAAGATTGTTTTGGTTTGAGATTCAGCAAAAACAGACACTGCATTCAGCTTCCTCTCCATTCAGGACTCAGTAAATTAGTTGTTTTGCAGTCTGCTTCAAGTCCTTGCCTCAGATGAGCCTCCAACAAGATAATGCGTTTAAAAGCCCTTGGAAAAATACCAGCCCCACGCACACAGAGGACACTGTCATTGCGGGGCTCTCAGAAGACAAGGCCTGTGGCTCGCCACCCCCACTCTGGGTCCAGAAAACAGTCTTCCATGTGGCCCTGGGGAGGGTCCAGGAGGGAAGTGGGTGTCCTTCATGTTCTTCTGTTGCCAAATTGGTCCTCAAAGCCCAGGCTGTCCACCCCCAAGGTGTGGAGTCTCTTTGACCATGCCCAGGGCTTAGGGGGCAGGGGTAAAGCCAGCACTCCTCCGGGATGGTGACCACGCCTACCCGCATCCATCCTATGAGTCATTTCTGCTGCTTTCCATCCTGTTGTGGCCCTGAGGGCTTTGGGGTCCATCAAGGGAGCACGCCAGTCAGGAGAACAAAACCCCCAAATTTAAAGCTTCAAAGCCTGGTTTCATTCCGCATGAGCACAGGTAGCCTCCAGCCGGCTTGGAAGAGGCTCAGGCTGTCTGGGGCCCCCCTTCCTCGCCCTGCACCAGACGCAGGAGTGATCAGGGAAGCCGCTTCACCACAGCCCTCCTCCCAGGTGTGCCCTTTCTTCTTGCAAGTTGAGCAGATTTCCTTGAGACCTAATACTGGGCCTGGCCCAATAGTGATGGCCTGAACTGGCCCTCATGCAACCGTATTTATTAGGTGCCGCCTGCATGCATCCCCTGAGATGCAGATCTGTCTTACGGCAACAAGCCTATGGCTGGAAACTCAGCTCCCAGGAGAAATCAGAGCAGCCCCCTTGGAGAAGGAGTGAGAACTCCCAGACGCACCTCAGGGCAGGCTTTCTTGTACCTGTGGTGTCCCCAGGAATCCCCAGGAGAGCTAATGCTATACCAGCAGTCTGCTAGTGCAGGGAACCCTGGGCCACACGCTGTGACACTGCTCCTGTGCAACAGAGGCACAGGCTTGAGGCCACATGGCCAGAACAGATTCTCAAGGGGAGACAGGGCCTTCTAGCCTGGATGGCCTGCGCTCTGTGTGACTTCTGTCTTCTCTCCCACACTCTGCCCTTGGAGACGGCTCATCCCCCCCTGGGTCAGGACAGGGCACATGCAGCGTTGGGCAGGTGAGTGTGTCTTGGTGGATGTAGGAGCCAGTTCTGGAGAGCTCGTCACCACTCAAACACCTAGAGAGCTGTATGTGGCCCCAGCTAGGGCCTCAGTTCCCTCCTTTGTGAATTGCACGGGCTCCACAAAACTTCATGACATCAGACTTGGCAGGGATTTCTTGAGTGTGGCTCCAAAGGCATAGACGACAACCAAAAGACAGGGAAGCTGGACTTCATAAAAAATGGTGCATCAAGACATTATCGAGAGAGGGAGAAGGTAACCGTAGAATAGGACACACTTGCAAATCAGTTATCTAATAAGAGGTTGCTATTCAGAATACGTAAACTCATAAACCCCAACAACAACAACACAACAAACACTTGATTTAAAAATGGGCGAAGGATGGGAACAGACATTTCTTGGAAAAAGATACACAAATAGCCAACAAGACACAAAAGAAAGCTCAGCGTCACTAACTGCCAGAAAAACACAAGTCAAAACGATGGCGAGGTACAACCTCACGCCCATTAGGATGGCCGCTGTGAAAAAAGAAAAGAGGAAGACAACACAACAAACACCAGTGTGGACACAAGTAGGGACCCTTGGGTGGGGTTGGGGTTGAGGGATGATCCTCAAAACGTTGAAAATAGAATTACCTCAGGGAGCAGCAAGCCCTCTACACACATCGCCCAGGGATGGAAAGTGAGGTCTCAAAGGGCGTTTTGTGTACCCAGAGCCACAGCAGCACTGTTCACATGGCTAACCTGTGGCAGCGAGCTGGATGTCTACGAAACAACGAGCACATAGGGTGTGGTGGGAGCCCAGGCCCTGGGCCCAGCAGATCTGGCTTCAGACCCCGACTCCACCACCCTTGCAGCTTTGTGACCTGTAGCCAGCCAGCAAGCCCCCTTCCCTGCGCCGTGGGCACCCTGACATGCTCGTGGAAACTGAGCCTTTTGGTCATATGCTAACTTCCCACCTTCAAGACTTGTGCTGGCAGCAAACCCTGGTTGAGGCACCTCCAGAACCGGGAGGGGATAGGTACAAGGCTCTCTCCTGCATGGGTGAGCGTTTGGACCAGTTGGTCGGTGGTTTCCTTCTCCGTGTCAGACACCATGTGCCTGCCGGATGCCTCCACATTCTTGACCAGAGGCACATTCCTGAGGGGGTAGGGAAATCGAAGCCCAGACCCTGGGAAACAAAGGCTGCCACAGATCGGCGTCTAGGGCCCTCTTCCTGCCTCTCCCAGCCTGTGCCCTGCTCGGCCCCTCTGCTCTGTTTCCTCCACCCAACCCTCACTTGGGCCTGAGAATTCCAAACAGGACACGCACGTGTGGCTCCTGTTGCTAATTTAAGGGCCCCAAACAAAGACATCATGGCCTCCCAAGACAGGGAGACGCCTGCCTACCCTAACCCTAACCTAACCCCAACCCTAATGAAGAGCCCCCATGTGCCTCCAGGCAGGGGCAGCTGCAGGTGCCCACCTCACAGCTGTAAAGCATTTCTTTATTAGCCCATCCGTCCAACAAACATCCACTGTTTTCCTCCTCTGTCAGATGCCAAGAGACAATGGCAGGAAGAGATGGCCCTGTCCCACAGGGCTTGTAATCTGCCCAGAGCACAGGTGCTCTTCAAATTACCACCCCAAACAATACACTACAGACCGTGACCAGCACCATGAAACACAGGCATGCCCTAAGATGGGAACAATTTGAGGAGAGGCTGGCCTGGCTGGGGGTGGCGGGGAGGCCAGCTGGGAAAGCTTCCCTTGAGGAGTAGACAGCCCAGAGAGAGGGCAATGAGGAGGGTCAAGTGGTGCTGGAGATGGCAGAGATCAACCCGGGCAGAGGGAATCTCACGTGTAAATGGCCTGGGGTGGGATAGGCCACAAACAGCAAAGAAGCCACTGTCATTGGAGAAGAGAGGGATGAAGGGATGGGAAGTAGGCTGGGTTGTGGACGGGAGCCTGGCAGGCTGCTGAGGGAGTCGTTTCGGTGTAAGAACAGCAGGAGCCATTGAGGATTCTTGAGCAGACAAGAGCAGGATCTGCACCTTCAGGAGCCCCTGGCTGTGGCTCTCCAGATGCCAGTGCCTTCCTCACATATCCCCAGGGATCCCACTTCCGTGTGCAGAGCAGCTGAGATGAAGTCAAACCCCAGCCAGTGTCCCTGGCTCTAGGAGAAGGTCGGTGAGGGCAAGCCTGCCCGGGGCTGCGGTTCCCAGGCTGCGGTTCCCGGGCATCTGACCCTGAAAACACAGCTCCCCACGACTGCAGTGAAGATGTGAGACGTGGCTTTGCCACCCAGCAACAGCTCTGTCCTGGCCATGCCCCTCGGCGTGCCACTATGCCCAGTGACTTAACCATTCCCAGCTTCAGCTCTTTCACTGGTAAAAATAGAGAAAATGGTACTAATGTCCACCTAGCAGAAGGCTAGGAGGGCCAGTGCCAGTGGCCATGGAAAGACCCACAGAGAAGGGATAGACTCTCAACCAACACAAAACCAGCACCAAAGGCACCAGCCAGTGCTGCAGCGGGAGCTGCGGGGCCCCAGCCTGCAGGGAAGTTTAAGGGGACAGCCATGTTGCAGGCTTACAGGCTGGCTGGAGGTCCACAGAGGGATGCAGGCAGCAGGAGGACCACTCCGGCATGAGGGCATCGAATTCAGCTGCTGGGACAGGTGACGTCACACATACCACCACTCCAGATGCAGGCGAACCCCTGGGTGGCACATGAAACAGCATAACCAAAGCTCCAGGTGCTGGGTTGACCCTGGGTCACTCTCCACAGAAGGAGAAGAGACCTGGCTGGACCCATGGCCTGCTCAATAGAAGGAGGAGGAAGGGGAGGGAGAACATAGGAGCACCATCCAGTCTTCTAACATAACAAAACAAACAAAATGTCCAGGATAAAAACTCGATATCACTTGGCATACCCAGAACCAGGAGAACTTGAGCTATTCTCAAGGGAAAGTCGATCAAAAGATGGCAACTCCGAGGTGATCCAGATGCTGGAATGATCAGATAAGGACATTAAAGCAGCTATTATAATCACCCTTAATGAGAGAGCACTGAACAACCTCAAAATAAATGGAAAATAAAAATCAATGTTTGAGATAAACCTTCTTAATTCAAATCCATCCCATTTATTGATTCTTGATTTTACTTCTCGTGCTTTGGGAATCTTGTTAAGGGAGTCAGATCTGAGGCCAACGTGGTGAAGATATGGGCCTATCTTTTCTTCTATTATGCACAGGGTCTCTGTTCTAGTGCCTAAGACTTTGATCCACTTTGAGTTGATTTTTATGCAGGGTGAGAGATAGAGGTTTAATTTCATTTTGCTACATATGGATTTCCAGCTTTGCCAGCACCATTTATTGAATAGACTATCTTTTCTCCAGTGAATGTTTTTGGCACCCTTGTCTAGTATGACATAACCATATTTATGTGGGTTTGTCTCCGTGTCCTCTATTCTGTACCATTGGTCTACAAGTCTATGTTGGTGCCAATACCATGACATTTTTTTGTTACTACAGCTCTGTAGTATGTGAGGAGAGAACCTACAGATTGGGAGAAAATCTTTACCACATCCACCTCCAGTAAAGCATTAATCTCTAGGATATATAAAGAACTCAAAAACCTTAATACACACACACACACACACACACACACACACACACACAAAACAAATAACCTAATCAATAAATGGGCTAAGGAACTGAACAGACACTTCACAGAAGAAGGAATACAACTGATCAACAAATATATGAAAAAGTGTTCAATATCCCTAGCAATTAGAGAAATGCAAATCAAAACTAAGATTTCATCTCACTCCTGTCAGAATGGCAATCATCAAAAATAGAGGCAACAACAAATGTGAGTGAGGATGTGGGGAAAGGGCACATTCATACATTGCTTGTGGGACTGCAAATTGATGCAACCACTATGGAAAGCAGTATGGAGATGCCTCAGAAAATTGGGAATGGAACCACCATTAGATCTAGCTATCCCACTCCTTGGTTTATACCCAAAGGACTTAAATCAGCATACTACAGGGACACAGCCACATCAATATTTTTAGCAGCTCAATTCACAGTAGCTAGACCAGGGAACCAACTTAGGTGTCCCTCAATAGATGAATAAATAAAGAAAATGTGGTACATATACTCAATGAAATATTACTCAGCTTTAAAGAAGAGCAAAAATTATGGAATTTGCCAGTAAATGGATGGAGCCGGAGACTATCATGATAAGGGAAATAAGCCAATCCCATAAAAACAAAGGCCGAATATTTTCTCTAATATGCAGATGCTAATCCACAATAAGGTGGGGGGCACTAGGGAAGAATAGAGTTACCTTAGATTAGTTAGAGGGATGTGATGGGAGGGGAGGGAAGGGGATGTGGGGATAGGAATGATGGTAGAATGAAACATTATTACTGGATGTATATATGTGACTGCATGACCAATATGATTCTGCAACATGCACACTCAAAAAAATGAGAAATTATATCCCATCCATGTATGATACATCAAAGTGCATAAATGCATTCTACTGTTATGTATAACTAATTAAAACAAATAAAAAAAATAAAGTAATGAAATAGAAAAAAATCAATGTTTGAGAAAGAAAAAGAAATTATAAAAAGGAATCACTAAAAGTGATGTGGTACCCTACGAAAAGCAGGGAGGGAGGCCCCAGGTGTAAAACCTGGTGACAGTCTGGAGGTAATCAGTAGCAACAGAAACGTGGGCTTTTGGTTATGGCAAATATACCCTGGTACACGATGGCACAGATGCTCACATGAGGGAAAGCTGGGTGGGGAGCACACGGAAATGCTCTATATTAACTTTGCAAATTTCTTTAAATGGGAAATTGTTAAAAAAAAAAAAACTACTAGAAAAGAAAAGAATCAAAACTAAATTTTAGAACCAAGAACCAAAGTACCTGAAATAAGAATTCCCTGGGTAGGCGCCCAGCGAAACGGGGAAGAGACAAAGGGAAGAGGCCGACTGGATAGCAGCAGAGATCCCAGGTGAAGACTGAGGGGGGAGACCAGCGCCTCAGGAACTTCTGGGGCGATACCTAAATACCTACACCGAAATCCCTGAAAGAAAAGGGAGAGTGGCACAGGAAAAAAAATTCTGAAAGAATAATCGCTAAAGTTCCCAGATATGTAAAAGACGTAAATTGGTAGGTTTGAAAAGCTTAGAGGCCCTCAAACCTCCAACAGATAAATGCAAAGAAACCACATGCAGACATATCATGATCAAACCATGGGAAAACAAAGGTAAAGAACAAGCCAGAGGAAAAGGACACTTTACGAGGTAGGGGGAACAATGACTGAAGATATCTTATCAGAAACAGTGGTTGTCAAGACTAGGAAAAAACACCTATAAACATAGGAAACAAAAGAACTGTCAACTTAGAATTCTATAGCTAGCAAACATCTCTTCCATGAGGAAAAGCAAAATAAAGACATACTTGGAAGAAAAGCATGAAAACCATTTATGACCGGGGGATCTTCTCTAAAAAACATATGGAGGATGTTATCCACACAAAAGGAACATTATCCCAAAATAAAACTCCTGGGAGCTTCAGGAACAAAAGAAGCATCAAGGAAAGGGTAAATATCTGGATAAGCAACAATGGACTACTTTTCTTCTCTACAATACCTTCAAACACTATAAACTGTAAAAAGTAAGCATTATGATATTGTCACGAAAGATCAATGTACGTAAATGTCATACACATGATGATTACAACGTGGAGAAGGTGAAATATGACATAAACAACATAAAGAGAATTATTTAGTTATAAGACTTCTATGTTTTACATGCAATGGTAAAATACTAACTCTAAATACATTCCAAAAAGCTAGGTATACATATGATCCTTAAAGCAACAATTAAAAGGTAATGCAAAGAGATAAAGCAAAAAAGACAAAGCAGATAGAATGAATAAATGGAACACTAGAAAAAAAAATTCAAACAATTTAAAAAGAGATAGAAAAAGTAACAGAGAAAAATGAGAAAGATAGAAAAATAAAATAGTAGACCTAAATCCAACTACATCAATTATCATATTAAACACAAATGGTCTAAATATGGCGATTAAAAAACCAAGAATTAGAAAAGTTATACTCCATGTACGTATAATACTTCAAAATACACTCTACTGTCACGTATATCTAAAAAGAACAAATTTTTAAAAAGTAAAAAACAAAGATCATCACATTGGATTGAAAAAAAAAAAATAAGACCTAACAGAAGCTGTCTATAGAACATGCACTTCAAAATTATTTGTGTAGATTAGGGATTAGCCAACTATGATGCAAAGGCCAAATTGAGCCCACAACCTGTTTTTTAAAAATGGATGTTACATGTTTTAAAGGTTGTGAAGAGAAGGAGGGGGCAGCCGAAATCAAATGTGGTTCACAAAACCAAAAATACTCACTTGCTGGCCCTTTGTAGAAAAAGTTTGCTGGCCCCTTGTCTTGATGGATTAAAGTCACAGAGCAGACAAGATAGGCCAAGCAGATAGTTATCGAAGCAAAGCAGAAGTGGGCTATGTTAATATCCTTCAGAACCAAGAAAATCACCAGTTACAGACAGGGCCATTCCACAATGACAAGATAAGCGGTTCACGGAGGAGACATAGCAGCCCTCAGTGTTTTCTCCAATGAGAGAGCTTCAAATGACACAAGACAAAAACAGAATTAAAGGAAGAAACACACAATTATATTTGGAGCTTCACTTTTTTCTTAGTAATCAATAGAATAAGTAGGCAGAAAATCAGCAAGGACGGAGGAGACCTGAACACAACCAGCTAAACCTCATCAACCATGCCAGCTTTGCTCTTTGACTATTTTCTTGAGGACTTTTTACACTTATATTCGTGGGGCCTGTGACAGAACAAAGAGAATGTGTACTCTTTCCAAGTGCACATGGAACACTCCCCAAAGGATACCACATTCTGTGTCATTAAAAGTTAACTATAAATTATAAAATGCATATTCTTATGGACTTGGACTAGGGATAAAACACAGAAAGATATCTGGAAAATCCACTAATATTTGGAAGTTAAACAACACACCTCTAATAACTGATGGACCAAAGAGGAAATACCAAATTAACAACCTCGGCTTCCATTTTAAGAAACTAGAAACAAGAGCTAATTAAACCCAAAGAAAACAGAAGGAAAGAAATAATAAAGAGCAGAAATTAGTATAATTGAAAACAGAAAAATATATTCACCCCAAAGTTAACTCTTTGGAAAAAAAAATCTATACTCCTGGGAACTCTCTGACTCTGGCATCCTAACTAAAAGAAAGAGATGTTTCAGATTATAAATATCATAAATGAAAATGAGGATATCACCACAGATGCTACAAATATTAATAAGTATAAGGTGACAGTACAAACAACTCTATGGCCATAAATTCACAGTTTGTGTTAAATGGACCAGTCTATTGAAAGATACAATGTCACAAACTTTACTCAGAAAGAAAGTGATAACCTAAATGTGGCTGTATCTACTAAAGAAATCACATTCTTAGTTTAAGACCTTCCACAAACAAAGCTCCAGGCCCAGATGATTTCCCAGGCAAATTCGACTAAACATTTAAGGAAGTGATAATATCAATTCTACTCAAGAGTTGAACACTTTCTAGCCCTCTTCATGAGGCCAGCATCAGTCTGATACCAAAACCAAAAACACCAAAAGAATAGAAAACTAAAAATCAACACACCCCATGAATATATGTTCAAAAAAATCCTCAAGAAAATAGTAGTTAAAAAAACCTCGCAATACATGAAAATGTAGCCCATCATGACCAGTGGGGTTTATCTTTGGAATGCAAGGCTGGTTCATAGAAAATAGATCAGCTCAACACTCCACATTAGCACACTGCAGAAGAAAAATCACAGGATCGTTTCAGTATGTGAGAGGAAAGCACTTGACAAAATTCAACACCCCAGCAAACCACAAGGTGCTTCCTTAACCTGCAGAGAACCTGCACACAAACTAGAGCTGACACCGAGTTCCCCGCAAGATCAGAAGCAGAGCAAGGGCATCTCCTCCCCACTTCTACCCAGCCCCAAGCTGGAAGCCCCCAGAAGCTCTCTAAAGCATGACAAAGAAATACAACAGAATTAACAAGGAGGAAATAAAACTCTGCTTATGGCAGCTGACAAGACTGTTTACATAGAAAACTCTGATGTCTGTTGGAGTTCACGGAAAAGCCCCTAGCATGCCAAATGATTTTACAAAGGTTACAGGACCCAAAGCCAACAGACATAAATGGGTTGATTTTTATGTATTAACAACAGCATTTGAAATGCAAATTTTAAAAATCAGTGTCACACTCGTGTTCGTCGCAGCCTTGCTTGTCATGGCCAAAAGATGAAAGCAACTCACTTGTCCACCAACAGGGGAATGGACCAATAAAATGTGATAGGTGCTTGCAGTGTGTGTACGGGCAGCCTGAAGAGGAAGGGATTCTGCACATGCTTCAATATGCATGAACCTTGAGCACAAGATGCTAAGTGACATAAATAAATCACAACAGTACCAACGCCACTAGGATCCCACTTACGTCAGGGGCCTAAAGCAGTTAGGTTCACAGAGACAGAAACAGAATGGGAGGGAGATGGGTGAGAGCTCATGTTTAACACAGTTTTGGTTTTGCAAGATGAAAAAAAAAAAAAACCTCTGTGGGTGGGTGGTGGGTGGATGGTGGTGTTAGCAGCGCAGCAGCGTGAATGTGCTCACCGCCACTCAGCTTGCACCTACACGTGGTAAGATGGTAAATCTCATATGTGTGTTTTACCACAGCTTAAAAAATTTTTAAAAAGATGTAAATGGAAGCTACAGAGCTGAAAAGCTGTGAAAAAACATCTCACATGGAAAATTCACTGAATGGACTTCCATGGCCCAGACTACAAAAGAAAGGGTCAGTGGAGTTAAAGGTGAACAGCGTGACACAGAAGAGAAACCCGAGAGAACGAGAGGAGCCTTAGCAACCAGCCAGACAATTGCAATTGGATTAGCATATATATAATTAAAGGGAGAGAAAAGAACAGGGGGAAAAAGGTGGAAGAAAAAATAGCCAGAAACTTCCCAGAATTGGGAGGTCCAAAACGATCAGCCAAACAACTGGGACGGAAACAAGCGAAACTCAGGGGTGTTGCTGAAATGCCAAAATGAAGAGATGTGGAAAGCGGCTGAAGGTGAGAGACATGTCACCATTGGGGGACAGTGGTGCCAGCAGCACTATGTCCTCAGGAGCAACAAAGACCAGGAGATAAGAGAACAGCCGTGAATATAAATCAGGGACATTTCTGGATGTTGAAAGTAACCACGACAACAAAAACAGAATTCACGGCCGCAGACCTGCCCTACAGGGTTTTCTGAAAGGGTGATCTGGCTAGAGGTGAGACAGTGGGCGAGACCAAGGCTGAGGGAAGGGACCAAAGGCAGCCAAGATGGTAGACATACAGGTGGCTTAAAATGTTTTGTCCTTTGGGGGCTGGGGTTGTGCTCAGCGGTAGAGCATTCTCCTGACATGTGCAAGGCCCTGGTGTTGGTACTGTGACCTCTCTGTCCTTTACCCTTGCTCCCGCCTTTGAAGTGGATTCTCGCGGACAGTGTGGAGCTGTCACATAAAAATAAATGTATTTAAAAAAACAACAATAACTGGCGGTTTAACCAAAACTTAGAATATTGTACTGTGGGTGTATGACAGAGGCAAACGTGGACCATTTGACATTGGGTAGAGGATGGTATGGAGGGGAGAAGAGAACTGTTCTGTGGGAAGGGTTATATTTTAAGTGAAAGGTTCAGTAGGAAACTCCAACTCACATGCTCTCACCATCCTGGCCTCCCTAACCTCCATACTCAGCCTGTCGGCCCCCAGAGATCCTGGACTCTTTGTCTTCCCACTCACCGGGCTGTGGCCTAGAAACTGTCTCCGGGCACAAAAAAGAGGGAAAGACAAAGGAAAAATAAATTAGGAATCTAAAAACATGTAAGTAGTCTAAACACGCCAGTTAAAAATAAGAGGCTGTTGGAAGCTTGGATACAGAAACAATACCCAGCTCCACACTGTCCACGAGAATCCACTTCAAAGGTGGGAGCAAGGGTAAAGGACAGAGAGGTCACAGTACCAATACCAGGAAAAACTAGGGGCTGCAACGTGAGTATAAGATCCCATGGGGAGGCTGGGATTGTGGCTCAGCAGTAGAGCGCTGGCCTAGCTCGGGCGGGACTCGGGTTGGGTCCTCAGCACCACATAAAAATAAAGGCATTGTGTTGTGTCCATCTACACCTAAAAAATAATAAATATTTTTTTAAAAAAAGATCACATGGGTTAAGAGCAAAAGATGCTACCAGGATAAGGAGGGTCATTTTATAATAACAAAGGGCAATTCCTTGAGAGGACCAAGTCACCCCAAATATTTGTGCACAGAATCATCTTGCTTCAAAAGCCATGAAGTCACAGTTCTCCACATCCATCTCTCTGCCTGGGGATGTGGCTCTTGGTAGAAGGCTTGCCTTGCATGGCCCTGGGTTCAATCCCAGCACCACAAAACAAAACAAAAAAACCCATTTCTCCATAATTAATACAACAAGTAGATATAAAGTCAGTTAAGCCACAGAGAACTTGGACAACAACATCAACAATAGCAGCAGAATACACCTCCCTTTCAAGGGCATACGAAACAGTTGAGATAACTCATAGTCTGGGCCATAAAACTATCTTCATTAAACATAAAAGGATTGAAATAGGGAAAAAATGTTTTCTGAGTACAGTGGACTTTAATTTTGAAATTAGTAATAAAAATATTTGGAAATTCCCCAAATATATGAAAACTAAAGGGAATCCTTTTAAATAATCCATGGGTTACAGAAGAAACTACAAGTTGAAGGATAAAACATTTCAACTAAATAAGAATTAAAACATGACTTTAAGTTGACCAGATGCAGTTAAAGCTTAAAAGAAAATGTCAAACATTAAATGCTTATGTTAGAAAAATAGGAAAACCCCAAGTAATAGAGAAAACAGAAAATTAATGTAGAAATACCCCTCAAAGCAAGAGCTAATATTTTTATTATATCAATAGAATTGATAAATCTCTGGCCAGATTTTTTTCAGGGAGAAAATAAAGATATAAATTATCACCATCAGAATTAGAGAGGGGCCAGGTGTGGTGGGGCACACCTATAATCATGGCCACTCAGGAGGCTGAGGCAGGAGGATCACAAGCTTGAGGCCAGCCTCACCAACATGGGAGGAACTGCCTCAAAAAAAAAAAAAAAAAAAAGGTGGAGGCTGGGAATATAGCTCAGTGATAAGAGTGCCCTTGGATTCAATTCCTGGTTATGCAAAAGTGGGGAAAGAATTAGAGAATACCACTAAAGATTATATAGACGTGAAAAGGATGATGAGTGAATACTGTGAATTTTTTTGTCAATAAATTCAGCAACTGAGATGGAAGGTAAAAATTCCCTAAAAGACACAAACCACAGAAACTTACTCAAGATGCAATTTATAACCTGAATACCGCTATAACTATTAAGGAAATTGAATTTGAAGAATTTGGAACTGAATTTGTGCTTTAAAATTTTGTCACAAACACAACTCCAGGCCCAGGTTGCTTTGGTGATGAATTCTATCAAACATCTGAGGAACAAGAGATGCAATTCCAGGCTAGCTCCTCCAGAAAATACGAGAGACTTAACTTCCAAATGCATTTGATGAAGCCTGCATTACCCCAGACCAAAACCAGACCAGCACGTTACAGGAGCATGAAACTCCAGAACAGTAGATGTAAACAATAGGCACAAAGATCTTCAACGAAGCACTTACAATTTGCAAAAAAAATAAAATATGTATATTTAAAAATACATATAGTAAATATAAACATGTATATGTGCATATTTCTAAATATGCATGCACACATGTGTGTCTGTGTGCATGTGTATGTAAGTATATGTAAAGATGATCAAGAGGAATTTATCCTGGGAATTCAACAAGGCTGGTTTAATGGTAAAAGAATCAATCAACTCTATCAAATTGAAAATAGCATTTACAGGCTATTGAACAGAAGACATGTGATCTTCTCAATATGTACAGGAAAAGCCTTTGACAAAATTCAGTGTCCATCACAATTTTTTTTTTAAGTGAAATAGGAATAGAAGAGAACTTCTTCAAACCAACAGTGAGCAACTATAAAGATCTTGAGCGAACTTCATAGTTTATGGTACAGGCAGAACACTTCCTTCTCAAGTTTAAGACAACAGCAAAGACATCCACTCTCACCATTCTTCTGCAACCGAGTCCTGAAAGTTCCAGCCACTGCAGCAAAGCAAGGAAAAGAAAGAAAGAAAGAAAAAAAAGGATCCGGTTAACAAAACACGTGAAGGATCTCTATGCTGAAAAATATTATAGCAGAGGGAAGACACCAGAGACCTAACTAGATGGAGAGACATACCATATTAGTGGACATAATAGTTTTGAGGTTTGTGTTTGGTTTTTGGTGCTCAGGATTAAACCCAGAGCTAAGTACATGCTGTGCCCCTGAGCTACACCTCTAGCCCCTGATCTCTGGAATTCTTATCAAAATACCAGCAAGGTTTTAAACACATAGATAAGCTTATTCTAAAATGTATATGGAAAGGTACCCACCTCAGAAAAGCTACAATAACAAAGAAAAATAAAGTGCAAGAAATCATTCTGCCCAATATTGAGGTCTGCACTATAGCTGCAGTCACAAGGCAGTAAGTAATTGGTGGGGGACAAGCACAGACCAATGCAGCAGAACAGAGAACCCAGAAGGGGGTCATGCAAATGTGCCCACAAATGATTTTTATGCATTATAGTGTTTACAGAAGTATTGCTCATCAGAGTGGTCAAACTGGCAGCAGTCCAAATGCCCATTAAAGGCAGGGTGTACAAATAAAACTGGCCCAAACCCGACGTTAACAATGGCATGAAAGCTGTTCAGCGGAGCCAGCCTGTAGCTTTTCTGACAGTGGATGTTGGAGCAATTGATTATCCCTGGGCAAGAAAGTGATCATCTACCTAAATCTTACACTGCTTTTCAAAAATTAACTCAAAGTGGATTAGAGACTTCAGATCAAACAAGCAAAGACTTTTAGAAAAACACAGGAAAAAAAATTTTTAGGATCTGAGCAGAGTCCTTAGACTTGATACCAAAAGCATATTCAAATAAGAAAAATATCGATGAAATTGAAACTTGTCCAAATGTAAAATGTTTGCCCTGTCAAAGACCATGTTGAGAGAATAAAAAGACAAGCTATGAGAATATATAGACAAATCACATATTTGATTAATATACATGGAGAATTTTCAACAGTAAAAAATAAATAACCCCATTAGAATACAGGCAAAGGGAGGCAGGGACGCACATTCTGCTGGAGGATACAGGGAGAGCCCAGCAACGATTCAAACGCACAGCAGTGACAAGCAGAAAGGGGGACCCCAGGGGTTGGAGGGTGGGTGAGTGGGTGCGAAGGAGGGAGGTGCTCCCAGTGGCGGGGCTGGGGCACAAAGCTCCAGTTAGATGGAGAAAAAGGCTCTAATGATCTACAGCACACCATGGAGACTATGGTTAATAGAAATAGGTTATAGGTTTCAAAATTACTAAGAGTAGATTTTGGACATTGTTACCACAAAGAAATGATGAAATGTGTGAGATAGTGGCTATGTCAATCAGCCTGACTCCATAGTTCAACATCATGCACATGTGTTGTGACATCACATTGAACCCCAGAAGGATATACAACTGTTATTTTTCAATTAAAAATAAAATAACTTTTAAAAATCAAAGAATGAAATAAGAAAAAAGAAATGGCAAAAAGCAACCCACAACCTGGGAGAAAATATCTGCAGAATGCAGAACTGCCAGAGCACTGTTCTCCACAACACACAAACCTGTGCACTCCGTCAGTAATAAAGCAGAGAACTTAGAGCTGACCTAAATATTTGAGTGGACACTTCTCTGAAAAACATATTTAGGTGCCAAATAAGCCCACGAAAAGCTGCTCAATATCTTTTGTCCGCAGGTCATTGCAAATTAAAATTGTAACATGATACCATTACACATCTGATAGGATGGCTAAAAAATTTTAAGCTGTCCATGACATGCAGGAGAAGATGTAGAGCAGCTGGAACCCTCGTCCACTGTATGAACATATGAAAGTTTACAATTACTTTGGAAACAGTTGGATAGGATTTTTTTAAAAGTTAAACAAAAATCTACCATGCAATCCAATCATCCCACTACTGGGTATTCACTCAAGAGAAATGAAGTATTTATCCACACATGAGTGTTCACATCAGTTTTATTTCTAATGGGCAAAAGCTGGGAACAATGCCAGCCTCCAAGACCAGGTAAATGAAACAGTCGTGGGTATTTCTTCAACTGCAACTCTGCAGCTGTAAGAAAGAACTTGTGATATCTGAAATAATATGGATGAATCCCAGAACCACTATGGTGAGTAGAAGCCTGATAAAATAATATACTACACAGTATATAAATTGATCTACGGAAATTTCCAGAACAGCCAAAGTACCTAGAGAACGCATACCTCTAGTCACAGAGTACAGATCGACGGTTGGATGGAAACGGGGGTGGAGGGAGAATGAAATTTTCGTGAGACGTGAGTGAACTTTTTGTGGGTGAATTATCTTGAGTGGTGACAGTTTCGCAGTTGTCAGCAGTCACCGTATGTCAGCATTTATCAAACTGTATACTTTATATATGTGCAGTTTATTATATGCCAAGAGTGCTTCAATAAATCTCTGTAAAAATCCCTGGTAGGATTGATTAAGAAAAAAGGGAAAAGTCCACAAATTATCAATATAAAAAATTAAAGAGGAGATAGATATATTTTAGATGTTATAGACACTGAAAGGATAATAAGGGAATGTAAGAGACTCAATGCCAATAAATTCAATCATTCAGATCAAGTAAATTCCTTGAAAAAAACAACTTACCAAAACTGACATAACTTTAAACACAAGAGATTCAGAGTGGTCCAATGTCTATTAAAGAGATTGAATTTTTATTGAATCCTTCCCACAAGGAAATTTCAGGCCCCAAGCACTTTACTGTTGAGTAGTATCAAACAACAAAGAGAAAAATAGTACAATTCTAACACAAACAGTTCCAGAAAACAGAGGAAATACTGCTCAGGTCACCTTGGAAAAACCAGTAAAACCCAGATAAAGAAAACTGACGTACATGAAAATCACAAGATATCTGGCCTCATGAAACAAAAACAAAAATTCTCTAATATAACACTAGCAAGTTGGATCCAGTGATATCTAAAATGATATACTGTATCATTAGTAAATGTTTCCCACCCAAGGAATTCAAGTGTGGCATAACATTTAAAAACCAACCGATATTTAGGTTTCAATCTTTGTATTGTTCAATTTTGGGAGGGTTTGATAAATGCATAGCGTCATGTGTCCAGCATTATGCCCTTTGAATTTTTTAATATTTATTTTTAGTTACAGGTGGATGCAATATCTTTATTTTACTTTATGTGGTGCTGAGGATCGAACGATCTCAGGGCCTCACACATGCTAGGCGAGTGCTCTACCTCTGAGCCCCAGCCCAGCCCTATGTCCTTTGATTTTTATTGTTTGATTCTGTTAATGTGCTGAAAGTTCAAATGGGAAGAAATGTTTGCATAAGAGTTATTTCCCAAAACTTAAATAGCTTTTATTCTATTGCTAGAAAGACTTGCTTTAAGTCACATTGCTATGAAAATAAAAATATTTTGATAATAAAAAAACCAACCAATATAATTTACCATAAAATAAATGGGCAAAAACAGAGGATCATTTCAAAAGACACAGCAAAATGTTTGACTTCATGATCCATGCATGACTTCAAATGCCCATTCATGACCAAAACTCTCAACAAAACCTGGGCTCTAAAAAATTTCTTCAGCCTGTTAAGGGATGTTTATTAAAATCCTAGTAAACCATGTTTATAGATGAAACATGGAAGTCTTTTGTTCCTATGATTGGGAATAAGGCAAGAATGTCTGTCCTCGCCATCATTCCTCACCACTATATGAAAATTCTAGTGCAATAAGTCAAGAAAAGCAAAAGGCATTCAGATAGAAAATAAAGAATAAACCTCCATATACTTCTAGATGACATGACTGTTTGCATGAAAACATTAAATGTAAGAATAAATATAAAATCAATTGCATTTTTTATTCTAACAGCAAATAATTGGAAATAAAAATTTAGGACAATTTTATTTCTAACAGCATCAAAACCATAAACTACTTAGAAATAACTTTAAAGATGTACAAGATCAGTATATAGAAAAGTAGAGCATATTGCTAAGAGAAATTAGAGATCTCTGTAACTAGTATACAAGGCAAGAACATGCCTTGGAGAAACACGTTGTTAAGATGCAAGTTCTCCCCAGACATGTTTGTTTGTTTTATATGTATATAATTTCAGCATACTCCCAATCCAATCCAAATACCAGTAAGAGGTTTATAGAATTGACAAGTGATTTCTAAAATGTAAATGGAAGCTGGATATGGTGATACCCACCTGTAATCCCAGAGATGTAGGAGGCTGAGGCAAGAGGATCATAAATTTGAGGCCAGGCTGGGCAGTTTAGTGACACCGTGTCTCAAAATAAAAAATAAAAAGAACTGAGGACGTAGTTCAGTAGTGGAGTGCCTTAGGGTTTGATTCCCAGTACCACCAAAAAAAAAAAAAAAAAAAAAGCTTTTTAAAAAAATGGAAATGCAAAGCTTTCAGAATAGCAGAAACGATCTTGAAAATAAACTACAAATTTGGAGAACTCACTGATTTCAGAATGTAAGCAAAGGTATAATAAGGAAAGTGTGGTGCCGATGGAATCATAGACAAGGGGACCAAAGGAATTTAATGGAGAATCCAGAAGCAGATTCATATATATTCAGTCAATTGCTTTTTTTTTTTTTAATAAAGGTGTGAAGGCAACTTGATGAGAAAGAAACATCTTTTAAGCTAATGGACTGGAAAAAATGAGGAAAATGTGTTTTTTAAAAATGAGCCTTGAATCCTACTTCACACCACACATAAAAATTAATTTGAGTTAGATGGATACAGACCTAATATAAAATCTAGAACAGAAAGCTTATTGCAGAATACATAGAAGAATATCTTATCTCCACGAATTTAAGGCAGGTAAAATTTTCTTAGAAAGGACCCCAAAAGCACTAATCACAAAAAGAAATGTTGACAAATTTGACTTCAACAAGCTTAAAAACGTTTGCTCACAGAAAATCAACATTAAAAATATGACAAGGTAAGTCATCGTCTGAGAGAAAAGATTCGCAATCCATCCATCCAACAGAGACCTCACATCCGGAATGTTTAAAGAACTCCTACAATTCAATAATACACGAAATAGCAAACAAGTACCAGAACAAGATTTGAATAGACACTTGACAAAAGATGTACAAATGGACAGGAAGCCCATTTAAAGTTGGTCAGTGTCATTTGTTATCAGGGACCTGCAAACTGAAAGCACAACGAGATACCACTTGGTGCTCATCCGGTTGAACTTCAAAATGCTGGTGCCCACGGGGCGTGGAGCGCCAGGAATTGTCCTGCATTGCTGGAAACAATGCAAAAAAGCGTGGTCATGCCATAAAATGGTGCTCATCCCAGCTGTTTACCCAAGAGAAAAGAGAACATGTGTGCACAAAAACAGGCACAAGCTAAGCATCTCTTCCTAGATGGAGAGGAAATGGCCGTGTGTGTTTATACAACGAGATACCCCTTGGCACGGAAAGGAAAAAACAGCAAACCACACCACACACAGATGAATCTCGAAAACGTTATTTTGCACAAATGAGTACATATTCTCTGACTTCATAGATATAAAGTTCAAGGTCAGGGAAGATGGATAGATGGTGGTTACAATTAGAATGGTCCAGCCTAGCAAGCAGGGACCGGAAGAGGCACGGGGGATCTTTCTGGGGGAATAGAAATTCTGCCTGTCTTCATTAGGGTGGTGGTTACGTGGGTATTTACATTACTCAAAACTCATAAAATTGTACACTTATCTGTAAATTTCCTGCATGTAAATTTTGCTTCCCTAAAGAAGTAATCACGATACACACATTGTTTTTCAGCCTCCAGTTAACGTAATTACAGCCTCATATACTCCATTGAATGTTCCAAATTTGCTCCTAAAAAAAAAAATCTGCAACAAAACAAAATAAATCAAAAAGCAAAAAGATAATAAACAAAAAGTCTATTAACATAATGCCAAAACATTTTTGGAAAAGTAACATATTGTTTGCCCCTTTAGAAAGTCCATTTTTAAAACATGTTCTTTCTAGCCATGTAATTGGAAATAAAACAAATGCTATTTGTTTTATTCTGGTGTTCTGTCTCCTGAAACAAGCAAAACAGAGCAACTGATTAAAAAACAGGGACACCTGGTCCTTGCTGTTGGAAGTCAGGACACCTGCTTCCCTGGGGAGTCGGGGCCGCAGCACGGGCAGGATGGCCTGGGCAAGGCTTGTTTCTTGGTTTGGGTGGTAGACACACTTCTGTGTCTGGGCTGTCAGAAGGCAGCAAGCCCAAAGCACCTGCGCTCGGGTGCGCACACATGTATGCTGTGGCATTGTTTTCCTGGGTGCTTTCTCCCCAAGACTTGTACACAATTTTAAAAGACCAAATTAACCCTGGAAAAGCAACCATAGTGAAACAATGGATACTCTCAGAATAGGATTGTTTTGGGAAAGAGAAGAGGGATAAGAAGACGGAGGAAGGTTGTGTCTGATACCTACTTGATCCCCATTTCAAAGGCAGGCAGTAGGATGACTTTTGAAACACATCCAGGTGGGGACGTAGTAAGACTTCCAGGAGCACAGGTAGCTGGAGAGGGCTGTGAGGAGATGTGGGCAGGGTCCGAGTCTGGAGCTCTCATGAGTCACAGCACTGTCTGGCTTTTTACACATAGAGGAATATTCTAGTTCTTCTTGCCAACCTCCAAAGCCTCTCCAAAGCTTGCTCTGGAAAGGCCACGTAAACCCTGATGTCAGCTTTTCATTCACTTGGGGACAAGTTGCGTTTGAGAAGGTTAAAGTGTTTGGTCAGGAAATTGCCAAGGGTGGGGTTTGGGTAGCCACACTTGATCTGAGGCAGACAAGGGCAAAACAGAGATGTTTCCCCAGGTGCCAGATCTGAGCCACACGATGGGGTTTAAACATCCCACAGAGCCCAGGATGAATGATGGCTCCAGCCCTAGCAGGCCTCCGGGGCATGGTGGGGAAGGGAGGGCTTCCTCACTCACCTGTCTGGGACCCCAAAAGTGAGAGAAAAACTGTGTTATTCTAGCAAGAATAATTGTCATTTAGGGGTGAAAGGAAGAAAAAAATAAATAAAGCCACCATTTCCCTAATGATGTGGTTTGCAGGTGGCCTCTGGACTTAACTGGAAAAGGTGAGTTTCTTTCTTTTCCTTCATCCATGCAAGACAAAGGGGCCCAAGCCACAGGGCAGAGGTAAAATCTTACTCTTCAGCTGTCTGCTGCTTGGTGACCGATTCGTTGTTAAGATTGGCCCGAAATCTTCTTCTGAGGGTCAAGGGAGACCTTGTCTTGGGAGGTGGCAGGAAGCAGGGCTCAGAGGAGCTGAGGCCCCTGCTAGGTGGCTGCCATCTCTCTTCCTGGGCAGAAGTGTGGGTGAGGCCCCGAGGGGCTGAGCCACCCTCACTTGCTGCTCTCTCTGCCTGTCCTCTGTCTCGCGAGCGTTCCTGTCTCTGCCTCTCCCTTGACCTGGCCTTCAAGTCTTTGTTCTAATGTCTCTGGACTCCAGAAATCCCTCCTGACTTCCACCCTGCCTCAGTGGATGGTTATCTACCTGCCACCCTGGTTCTCTAGCTGGCTTAGAGCCCTGGGAGAGTGGTTTGTTGTCCCCATGTATGTCCTGTGTGCGGCTGAGTCCTCAGTCCCTGGTGGGCTGAGGTTGTCTTTGACACTTCCATATAGGCAGGACTCTTCTCCCTGAGGCCCTGGCTGGAGGGCCCCTGGTCATCTACTGCCACTGCCCCTCCCCTAACCATTGAGCACAGACTAGAGCAAGGGTCCTTCCTTCCAGTCCCACCCAAGCTGATGGGCATCTGGGTTCTTGCCGGGAGGGCCCAGGCCTTGCCAGTCCTAGACAGAGGAGGCGATGGCAGCAGGGCCCTGAGAAGAGCCTATAGCCAGCTTAGTGAAGGCTCTGTCCTTTGCACCACAGCCCCAGCCCTGTTTGTATCCGGCTTTCACCTTAATTAGTAGATTTTTCAGAGAAGCAATAAAACAACGACAGAGCAACTTGGACAGGGCACGGAAGGCAAGAGCCATTTCGGTAATGGAGTCAGTGGAATTGCTATTCTAAAAAGAGAGAGAGTGACCACTCTGTGCTATTAAGACGGCCGAGGGCAGTGCTATGCTGTCGTCTGCCCAGTTATTAGGGATAACTGATGGCCGCCCCACCCCCAACAGCAGAGGGAAATTGCATTTCCACGAATCCAGAGTCCTGGGCAGTGGTTCCCAGGAAACAAAGTGCTGAGCTTGGCAGTTTGAGGAAAGACATGAGAGCCAGGGCTTCTCACTCACTCCAAAGGCCTAGCACCCATGTTAAATCCCAGCACCCACCCTGGGAACCAGAGGACATACGTGTCGCATCCTGGCTGGCTGGGGTGGGGGAGCTGTGTGGAAGAACTGGTGGGTGGGGTGGCAGTTCTTCAATGTCCTGTAAGGACAGGGGAATATTGTGGCCACCCTCCTGTTTGGAACATACCTCAGTGCCAGTTGGAAGGATCCGGAAGGATGTCATGGCTGACTCCCTGGCTTGACAGATGGGGTAACTGGGGACAGCACACATGTCTACTTCCTCCCAAATCTACATTTGCAAAGAACATAGGGGGAAGCTACTCTAGTGTCTCCAGGTGAATGGCTGGCTCCCTGGTGGATCTCCAGCTCCACGAGCACTGGCCATGGTGACCAAATGCTCCATCTCCAGCACAACCACAAATTCTTGAGGGTCTCACCCAAGGCAAGATGGGTGCAGACTAGAGAAGAGAGTGGCACAGTAGGACAGGTACAGGGTCTAGGGTTCAACCTGTGATGATCAGGAAGCCCTCTACTTCTGAGTCTCAGATTCTTCACCTACTAAATGGTGGTCCTGAGCCCCAGCCTAACCCTATCCCTAACCCTGTGACTGTGAGAGAAAATGCTATAGATATGAAGCAGCAGTTGTCTGAGAAGCACAAAGTACAAGTTGATTATCTGTGATAGACAGTGGATCCTATGGATGGGCAGGACGGGGGTAGGTGGGGGGGGGTGGGTGAATGGACGGATGGGTTCATGGGTAGATGGATAGGTGGATGGGTGGATGAAAGAAGGAAGGAAGGGTGATTGGACCAAGACATGATGGACGATATGAAGGGGAAAAGGAAGAATGGAATAAGTGAAGCATGAAAAGATGGAAGGAGGCTTGGTGGTAAAGAGACAAAGGTTGTTAGGCAGATGGAGGATTGGGTAGATAAAAGGAGAGACCAAAGCATGAAGTGAAAAACTCTTGGGCAAAAGCAAAGCTCCAGGATCTCCTGCAGTCCCAGGTACGGACCAGCAGGTAAGTAGCAGACTGTGTGGGACTTGGCTCCCACACGGGCCAGCTCCAGTCCCGTGGTGTGCATGCAGGTCTTCCATGCGGGAGTACATGGATCCAGTCTCCACGTGGCGCTGCTGTCCCTAACAGCTCTGCCTGCAGCCCAGAGTTTGTCTGCGCAAGTGGGGGAAGGGCACCACCACCTCCTCAGCTTCCTCCCTGGCTCTCCCAGGCCACTGCTACTGAATGAGGGTCCCTTAATTACCCTTTAACGACCAGCTTCCTGGCTTTCTCCAGCTGTTTCTCCCATTCTTTTTGCTGAATGGCTTTAGGTTGAATGGGAATTTCCTGAGTAGACTCCGTCTGTCTTCTCCGGATCCTGGGTCTTGGGAACCTCTGGTAATACACAATGATACCGGCCTCCCCTTGACTTTTCTTCTGGAAGGTATTTTGATTGGGACCACCCTTCCCTCCCCTAGCTGGTTCCCTTCCTCCACCCCAGACTGGAGATGGAGGAAACTGGCTCCGTGTGGTATTTGTCAATGTCTTGGCCCAGGCTAGCAACTTGCTCTATAGTGTCCCTGATCCCAAAGTGCAAGTTCTAGAACCCCAGAAAGGAAGGCCTTATGGGGTGGGGACGAGCAGCCATGCATGGGTTGGGAGGGAGTATGTGATGGACTTAGGAACAAGGATCAACGGGTCACCTCCCAGTGCAGAGATCTGAGGACCTTAATGGCCTACACTTTTCTGGGCTCTGCAGTTAATTTGGGACTAATCGGAGTCTCCCCTATGGGGCCAGATCTTTGGGCCCAGGCTAAGTGGGTTCAGCCTGCCTCTGTGCCTTGCACCTCTGCCCCTTCCAGAGCGCCTGGAGTGGGCTGGCAGTTGTAACTACAACTCCTGGGAGTGGGGATTCAGCTAGGCCTGCCTTGCTGGGTGGTCACTCACCACCTAAAGCCATTCTGCTTGCTTTTCTTCTCTGCCTCTTACTTTTTATCATCCCCTCACAATGAACCTGGTCAGGCAGCAGCTGCTCCCACAGCTCCAAGTCCTGGAGGGAGGAGGTAGGCAGTGAGAAGTGGCCTGAGGACTTTCTGCCCAACACCACCACCCCTGCACAGTTTCCACCAACTCCTGCCTATCCCTAAGCCAGCTGGAGGGTGGGGATGGGAGGTACTAGATCCTACAGATGGCAGGAGGAGGAGCATCAGCCAAAAGTGTGCACAGCCTCCCCAGGCCTGGGGTCCAGCTTGAGGCTCTGACACCACTTTTGGAGGCAGACCTTGCAAAACAGAGGGGCTGATAGCTAGCCCTGGGCCTGGGGGCTACCTCCTTCTCTGGCTGCCACAGAGCCCACTCCTAAAGGGCCTGGTATTGTTAGAGCAAAAACTAACAATATTCCAAAATGTGTTGACCAGAGGTCACTCCTACACCAGAGAGCACATTGGGTCACAGGAAGTGAACAGGGTAGAAGATTGTGTGATCACTCTCCATTCTTAATCTCAAGATTGGCCAGTCCAATCTTGAGATTAACCCTCAGTACCCTCAGAGCAGAGGGTTAGTGGCACTCACCGGACACTCCTAGTGCCTAGAACTGCACTTGTGCAGGGGAGTGGCCAGTGAGTGCTTAGCAAAAGCAAAAGGACAGGAGCAAGCCAGATGAGACACAGGACCTGGCCAGGAGCTGACCCTTCTGCAGTCTACCTTTCAGAAAAGAGGGATAACTCCCATGTGATAGTTACAAAGGCTGATCAACCTTTTTAAAATTTCTTTGAGTGATTACTCTCTCTTTAGTTTCCTGACATTTGTTGCTTGCTAAATCAATTTGACCCACAGTTTTCTGTGAGATGGCATTGGACAAACTGATGCCTGGAGCCTCAGCCTAGATCATGGCCCTCCAGCCTTCCATGAGAAGAAAGCAGGAGAGAACAGCAAAGGAGCATACAGGATGTCTGGGAAGGCCAGAGAGGTGATGTGGGACAGATTTGTGCAACATGGGGCAAGAGGAGAAGGAGCAGTCCCTGAGGCTGGCTGAGGGGAGAAGGGCATACTTCCACAATTATTTGCTCTTCACTTAGAAAGGCACCCAGCCTCAGGCGTTTAATTATGGTAATGAAAAACAGGCTAATAACCCTCAAACTGAGAACAAAATAGTGAGGACATTTTATTTGCCAGTTTCTTTCCATGTGATATCCTTGGGCAAGGAAGAGACTCTAGCGGCAATGGGAAATCTTAGTTTCCACATCTGGACAAATGAGAGAGTTGCTCCAACTTCTCCTTATAATTAAAAATGATAAAGAACTAGTAAATGATGTCACATAGGGCATGAACATAAAATTTTTGGTTCTCTCTTTGGGGGTTGATGTACTTCCTAGTGGAGCAGAGGGAGGCCAGCATGGGCAACTGTAGAGGCTACAGAGGACATAGCCACCCTCTTTTTCAATCTTGGTTATGGGCAGCAGAGAAAATGGCCTTTCCCTATGTTGCCAGCATATCACTTTGCAATCCAGGGAAAGAATCCAAACTGTGAAAAATATTAGATCATGACAGTGGCTTAAAGAAGAGAGGGGACAGGACAAGTCATTGCAAATGTTAATGAACACACATGTGCACACATTCCTAATAAAAGTCAATGCTTAGAAAAGTGCTTTTGTACATGCTGATGTGCTTCACAAATATAAGGGATTGTTTGGTCGCTGGCAGAGATTAAAAGAAAATAAAACCTCAGAAACCACCATGAATGCAGAAGCTGGCCCCTATATGATGCTTCTGAACACTGGTCAACCTTTTTTAATTTCTTTGAGTGATTACTCCCTTTTTAATTTCTCCTGACATTTGTTGCCTGCTAAATCAATTTGATGCATGGCAGGCAGATTAAGATGGCTCTCCCAGCCAGCCCCTTCTCACAAGTGAGTCACTGGGTAGTGATCCTAAGAGATTGTCTTTTTATGCTGAAAGTGCTCAAAAATGGCTTTGTTTCTTTTGGCAAGAGGGAAAGGTCATCCAAAGTTCCATCCTTTTAATGTTGATAGATTATCAAACTTCAGGGAGAGTGGAGGCTTTCCAAACCCAAGAAGTGAACTGCAGGTTGTGCAGTCCTATGCAGGGTTGCTTTGCTTCTGTTCAGGCAGCGCTGCTCCATTTCACGGACTCCAGAGGCACAAGTTCTGCTGCCGGATAAGTAACCTGGTGCCAAGAGAGACCCTCAGGGCCAGCTGCCACTGCTTCTTTTTAGAAGCCATTAGAAGGCTACAAGACTGGAGGGGTAGAGGAAGGGAGCAATGTGTCCATGCACATCCACCGTAGGAACACTGGCAGTGAGTGTGGACTGACCCAGGGAGAATCCTTGTTTCCATGTGCAGGAGGGGCCAGGTGTGGGGCTTGAGTCTGCAATTCTGCCTCAAATCCAGGCCTTCTTGGTTTGCCTGTTTGTAAAATTAGAGTTTTGGACTCAATGGTCTTTCCAACTTCACTCTCTCTATTCTTTAAGCAGAAAAACATATTTTGCTAGTCAATGTGAACTGAGGAGGGCCAGCCATGTAGGTAAAGTTCTGACATTCAAGCCACAGCTGTCTCGACCGTTGAAAAGCCAGCCCAGCTCCACATCAAACGAAGGAACCCACGCAGACTCTTGTGTCTATGGTTCTCTGTCAAACCTGTCTGTAACGTACCTCAAAATCTCCCCTGCAGACGGAGACAGGAGCCCCAAAGGCTTGAGGCAAAGAGAACAAGTGAACAACAAAGAGAACAACAAAGAGAACAAAGAGAACAACATTTTTCATCTTGAGAACAAACTTGGGCATGACTCTGAGTGTCACCTGGCCTCTTGGGAAGAGGGCCTGGGTGGGTTGGTAATGTCTGCCATGCACAATGACTGAGAAGAGACCATGTGTGTACCACAGAATGTTCTTTCCTGATGTAGAACAAACTGGAGGCGGGAGATGTAACTCCAGTCTCCCTCTCTTTGCCGTCTGGGACAAGGCCTGGCCTGGCCTCCAAAGGGGCCCTATAAGATGAAGCCCATGGGAGATGGAGCCCATGGATTCTCCAAATGGAATCCTCTACTGTGCAGTGATACTAACTAAAAGTCAAGTTTTAGAAATGCTTTCAGGGAAATCAAATTTTACTGGACTCAGGTAGAAGCAGTAAATCAAAATAGGCCTGTTTCATTTGTAGTTAGGAGAATCTACTTATATTAAAAAAATGCAGCATAGACTTCAATGTGTGTTACTTCCAGTGGGTTAAAATCTTCTTTATAATGGCGGTTATTGCTGTTGATGGTGTTTTTTGACACAGATATTTCTTTTTAACTGTGATGTTGAGTATCTGAACTCAAAAGAAGCCAAATTGTGGGAGGCTACCTGTCTCTGGGTCACTTTTGGTGATCCTGAAGAAGGACCCAGAGCCAGGAAGTTTTCTCTCCTCCCTGTCAGAGCCCTCAGGAGCAGGAGAGAGCAATGACTGCCCCAGGGGGAATAGTTCATCCTGATGGCCTTGTGAAAATGGTGTGGCAGAGCCCAGGGACTGATACTTAACTTTTGCTCTAATTAATTTCATGGACAGGCTGTCATCAAGTTTACAAATGTTGCACTGAAGTCAGAAAGCTCCAGAGCTGGTGGTAAATCATATCTACAATGCAAATATAAAATAAAAAGAAAAAAAAATGGAAATTAAAAAAAAAGAAGCACACATTGCCAGAGTCCCTGGGATAAACCCACAAGAATTTACTATGTACCTACTATGTGCAAGATCACTCTCCAAAATCCAGAGTTTGGGTGCTGGAGGTGACAATGTTAAGCCTTCTGCTCCACCATGTCCATCCCTTGGTTCTAAAGCATGACCCAAGAAAGATAAGATGGGGAAAGCCACTGAGAGGACACAAGGTCCAGAGGGACTATTGAGTGGCAGAGCACCTAGTCCTGGCAGTGGCTCCCTGGTGAAGGCAAAGGCAGCTGCAACAGGTGTGAAGGGTCCCTGTCAGAGGATGCTCCAGCCCATCATCCTGGGGCATCCTGAGGAGAGGAAGAGACGGATCTGAGCCTGGGAAAAACTGTCTGACAGCCTTGGACGGGGAGGATGTGGACCTGCCTTGACTAAAACCAATAGGTTAAAAAAAAAAAAAAAAAAAGTCCATTTTTCCAAACTCTGCACAGGGAGCAATTTTTCACTTTCCCAAAGCACTCAGCCACAAGGTTTTCCATTTAACGGGCACTCCCTAGATGCATTTAAAAAAATATATGTGATTTGCAAAAAAGCTCAATTGCTCACAATTTCTCTATTGAGTAAAGTATTTTCAAACAAGTAATCAAATTCAAAGAACCAATTGCTTTCTCTCCTAGAGTGTCTAGCATAACACCTTTTAGCTTAACTTGCTAACCCAAGTACAGCAATTTGGGCTGCCGAATTGAACAAGAAAAATGTGCTGGTGCTGAAGCTGGGTTACAGATCATTCTTGCCTTTTAAGGAACATATTGCTAGTTGGCAACATCTTGAAGGGAGCTTTTCTGCTGGAGCTGCAGTTTTCTTGGTTCTTTGAATGGCCGGCATAGAGCAGGTGGGATGCTGTTGGTGTTGGGGGCCACTTGACATTGACAGCCCACTATCTGTAGGGAAAGCTACCATTCTAGGCCTCTTTCCCAGGCCGGCCCTTCTCATCTTTCTGCCTGTGTCTATCCCCCCTGGTCAGCTCACAGCAACTATGCATTACCATCTTGGTGACCTCCCTAGACCTCAAGGACATCATTTTTTAAAACCTTTGATGACCAATCGATTACATTTGCATCAAAGAGCATTCTAAATTTTTAAAAAAGACCTCATGAATTTTGATTCCACAGTCTTCCCATCTGGAATTTGCAGTCATTAGGGATGGTCTAAGATTTATTCCCACATGATCAATGAAGACGGCATTGATTTGTTTAGCAAGTCTACCAGCAGAGACTGAGCCTGCTGTGTACTAGACCCTAGACCTTGGCCTTGACTGCAGAGACCCAATGAGAGATCCAGCATGTTCCATCCTCCTGTAATCACAGGAGGGGAGACCGGAGAAGCCCCAAGGAAGGCAGAGTCAGGGCCCAGCACCTAGGGCTTAGTCACTTCAAGGGTGTGGCAGGTCAGAGGCAGCTTCAGGCTGTACAGCTGGATTAGGTCTCCAGATGAATGGAAACCCTGTAGGAATAGGCAGAGAAGCCTGGAGCGTGCACATTCCAGGTCCAAGTAACATCATGGGGAATTCAAAGAGCACTGGAGCTCAGAGTGCTTGAAAGCCTGTCAGTTTACCAAGGACCTCCCTTCCAGGCTGAGAGTTGAGATTCCATTTGAAGGGGTTGGCAAAGCCATTGAAGAACCCAATGGGTGACGAGAGAAGGTTTGGGATGAGCCAGGGATCAAGAGTAGACTGTGGAGGGGCTGGAGGTAAGGAAGACTTACTCCTCAGACAAGGGAAAATAAGGGTCTTACTGAGGCCATGGACACAGGGGCATATCCAGAGATGCCATGGCACACAGAGATGTGCCATGACAGAGCAGGGTGTGCAGTGCCTGGACATGACTGCAAAAAGACTCATTACAGCCCCAGGCCTCTGCGGATAGCACCTGAGGGCTGGTGAGAATTTCTAGGAGGCTCAGAACAAGGACTTGGGCCAGCAAAGCCCATGCTGGGGGCATGGGGAGCCAGGTGGAGAGGAGGCAATGCCAAGCTAAAGGTGCTTGGGGAGAGAGCTCCCAAGCCAGCAGGCCTCTCCCAGGACCCATGCAGGGGAGAAGCCAGGCAAGGGGTGTCCAGAACTCAGAGTGGGACACAGGAAGGAGTGGGGATGGCTGAGAAGAAGCCACAGAGAACGGGTCACAAGGAGGCTGTGGATTCAGCTATCATTCTCCAGAGTGGTCGCGTTGGAAGTCTGCACTGGGTAGATTACGGAGGAGCAGCCTTGGAGGCACAGCATGAGGATTGCCCTGCCCTTTCACCCTGAGGAAGTTGAGTTATGGGGTGACTTGATGAGGCCAGGGAGGACACCAGCCCACTGGGGGGCTAGAAGGAATGGAAGAGACTGTGTTGGCCCACAGAAACTGCTTCAACAGGGGATGCTCAGGAGGGGACAGAAAAGGCCAAGAGGAGACAGAAGAGGCTAAGAGGGGGCTACAGCTCCCATGAGAATCCTCCTCTCTGGGAGATGAGAAGGATTAAGATGTTAGGGCTGGGGAAAGGAGGTGGCCAGTGGCTTTCCTTCAGGGCTTCGTCTTTCTCCAGGGCTCATGCTCCTGGGGTGGAAGAGGGAGGCAGGGTGCCAACCAGTGGGGGCTGGACTGGGGCTCAACTTTGGACCAAGAGCCTCAGGAACAGCCATGGAGGCACAGCCTGGGCCCTGGAAAAGGTGATTCTGAGCAGCCTAAGAGTTGTACCTGCAGGGCAGAGGTGGCCCTTGGCACCAGCTGGTGGGCACTGGGACAGCATGGTGGCTTGGGACTGAGTCCACAGCATGGAAACCATGCCCACAACAGCACCAAGTCTTCAGAACATGGAGGTAGAGATGGGGTGAGGTTGAACAGCTGTCCGGTCTCAATTCCCTATAGTCTGAAGTGGGGACAATGATACTACCTTCCTCTTGGGGTTATCGAGATGGTTAAAGGAACTGATTGTGCAAACCCTCTGGGCACCTCTCCCAGCAGAAGGTGAGCATGGATCTTGGCTACAGGGCTGTCCTCTTTGCTTCTGCCCCCAGTGACTAGGACAGGGCCTAGCCAAGAGCACTGTGCACAATGTGCTATATATGATGACAGGTGACGCTGGCCCAGCATCTCTCCTTCTCTCTCCACTCTTGTTAGTTGTCCACGTGAGGCCTTCTTCATTTACCCCTCCCAGGTGACTTCTTTAGAGGGACAGATTTTACAAAGTCACAGCTTCCCTTTGATAATTTAAATTGTACAGAAAAAGGGACCCTGTCAATATCAACCAGTGCCACCTTCCACTTCTTTAAAAGCCAGGTTTCACACTCAACGAAAATGACTTCTGTACCTGCCGTGGGCCTCTGTTATTTGGCTCAGAATATAATTTCATGGCATTAGCAAAAATGATCCCTTTTACAGCTCTATAAATGTCCTTGGCCCACAAAACACAGTCTTGACCTTCAGAAAGACTGAGATTTCATGGGGTGCCCTTTTCACCTGGGCCCTTCCAGGGGTAAACTGCCCCATCATCATGGGGTCCTCCATCTCCTACTGGAGCTAGGAGGGGCTGTGGCCGAAACTGCATGTGTTTCTGTGTTGATCTTCCAAGTCATTTCTTTTTCCACTTCATCAGGCAGTCAGGTGACCTCCTGGAGTGGCTGTCTAGTTCCAGGTAACCCTTTGCTACCTGGTTGCTCTTGGTCCCCTTCTCTACAGGTTAAGGGTGCCTGCAGGGTCTCTGGCAACAGGAAATGGCAGCATCCCAGACTGCTCCTGGTGTGGCCTTTCTCCTCCACAGAGAAATTTCATATCTTCAGAATTTTAAGGGGGTGGGAATGAGGGCAGCAGATAAGGGTAAAAAGGGAGGGAAGGGAAAACCTGGAGGGCTGCTTTCCTCGACAGGAAACGGCCCCAACACCATTCTCTACATCTTGCGTCTCAGACACCAGCTGGGATCCCAGGGGACCCCCTGCTCTCATCCCAAAGGCTTCTCTGGGAATTGTGGACACAGGTGGCCAAGCACGGTGACTCCCACGGGCTGCAGCCGGAGCCTGCGGGCACGGGTGTGCAGTGAGGGGGAGGCCGGGGGAGTGGCAGAGGCTGTCAGCAGCATTGCGGGAGCTAATGCCAGGCATAAATCACCGGTCAGCTTACGGAGTGACTTTCAAAGTTGTCGGAATGGAATAATTAAAAGAAATTGATATCATCGGGAAGCCATCTCAGTCGTTGCCAGGCCTGCCTGCCTTGCTGTCAGCCTGCCGCCACACGCACTGCGCCTCCTGCAAGGCCACCGCGACACCACGGCGCGCTCGCTGCTCAGCTCCTCCAGACCTCAATGGTATCACCCTGCATCACCTGCCCCTTCACCCAGGAGAACTGGGCCCTTGGAGGGACCTCTGGGTTGTGCTTGCTGCGGAGAGAGAGAGCAAGAACCTTCCCAGGGGTACTCAGGGTGGCTGGTTCATTTCCCATCATCAGGGAAGAGCCCAACCGGCCGATGACCCATGAGAGTAACCGAGGAACACTGACAAGTCCATTGCTGGTGCTTTTTGTTCATTTGCAACATAGAGCTAAAGAGTAAAGTGAATCAAGTCCATCCACTACCCAAATAACACCAAGGAGTACTGCGTGAGAGGCCCTGCCAGGCTGGGAATGGGCACTCAGCAGATGGGAGCCAGGTGGAAGGGAGGGGAGCCCTGTCCCTTTAACCTCTGAGTGTTCTTACCCTGCCCACCCCCCTGTACCTGGAGGGGGGAAGTGGCCAGCATTTGTGGAGCACGTCTTCTGCACCATACCCTGCATAGATCCAGGATTCAACCCTGTGATCTTATAGCAATGCCTCGCTTAGGTTCTCCAACTACCCTCCCCTGGCAGATGGAAAAACTGAGGTCCAAAGAGGTTAACTAACTTGCCCAAGACCACACCAGCTAGCAGAGTGGGAGGGCTCATGGGTGGAGAAGTCCCTGGAAGAGCTGACCTGCGGGGAGAGGGGCGTGCTGGAGAGGAAGGTGTGTGGCGGTCTGGGACTGGCCATGTGCTGAGACGGTGCTGTCCCATTTCTCACCCAGACACCAGCACTGCTTGGCCGAGGGGCCTTATGCAAGTTCTCAGACTTTCTGTTACCATCTTTAACTTGGGATTGGCATCACGGCTGTATCTGGCCTACAGTCAGCCCTCGATGAGCGCCAGCCATCGTAGGGTGATGACTGTCATCTCAGTGTGAGTACATGCCTGTCCTTCCTGAGCCCAGGGGGACAGCTTCGGGCAAGCACCTTTCTTGTGAATTTTCAAGTGAAAGAAGCATTCTGAGGACATCAGGGGGTCTACTCAGCCCCTCAGAGAAGTCCATTTCCTATATGACGTTACCATACAGCAGAAATTCAGTGAATGCCATCAGAGAGCTCAGCAACTTCTCATTTAGAGTAGGGTTTTATGTATTAGATCTATGAACGGTGTCTACCCATTCCCCTGCGTGAGCTTGGCAGAGTATCTGCACTGAGTCACTAACACTTCTTCTTTCGTAGGTTTTTTTTTTTTTCTTTTTTTTTTTTTTCAGTTTTGGAGATGGCGGAGCCACTATACAAACCAGGTTCGTCTGAATTCTGTGCCTCGGCCTCTTCTGCACTCAAGAGTTGCCAGCTTCTCACCTCCTGAATCATTCCAAAGAAAAATAAAAAAGACATCCATTGGAAAAGCCCGTCTGTTTTCAATCTACATTTCTGTAAATGTTCATTATGTCCCAATGGGGTGTCTGTGTGTCCGAGGCGGGCGTGTTGATGGGACTGTGGAAATTATGATCCGCCTTAAACATATATAGCGTTGTGGGCACCTTTGGGGGAGCCGCGGGTACACTACAGGCATTAATGTTGAATCACCTGATCGTCATTCCAGACGCTAGGAAAGCAGGTCCGCGTGAAGAGGAAAGCCTCTCCAATTTGTATTGGCTTCTGGTGACTATTTGTCAGGGCCCCAGCTTCTCTCCAGTGAATGCCTCACTCAGGAGATTGGCCTCCCGACAGACCGCATATTTATCTCTCTCTGGGTCGGTCAGTGTGTTCCAAAGCTCCAGCCATTATGGAAAGCAGGCTTGGAAAATGCATGCCCCCCACCCCGTGGGTCCGACTAACAAGTTGCCCCTTCAGCAGACATCTCATTGTCCCGGGCTCCGGACCACCTTCATAATGCCCCTGCTTCATGCTGCACATAAAGCCTCCCTATGCTTCCTATACACACCCATGACCTCATCGCTCTACACAGTCCACTTGTTGTTAATGGACCTCGTCAAAAGCTAGAACTGTTTGACGCCAATGTTCCTTATTTGACCATCTGTTGATCAAAGTGGCCACACAAACCCCACTCTGAGCCGCCAGCACCATCACAGCGGCGCCGCCGTTCGCCCTCTTCCTCTCACACGTCTCCCCATCCTCCTTGGTCCTGCCTCCCCATCCCCAGAGCAGACGCGGAGCTATTTGTCCAAGCGTCATGTGCTGTAGAGAGAGAGTCATAAATCCCTGCCCTGTTCTTTGGCAGTTTCAGACACCGTCGGGCCCAGAGCCTCCTTTGCTTTCTTAAAGGTCACAAAATCTAATTAGAACCATCGCTAACTGTATATTCTCGTTGTCGGTAAGCCTTAAATAATAAAAATCAGACCAAATGAGACTAATCAAGGGAGATGGAAAATCGATGTCATATTTGTTCCAAGTAATTTCCTTTTAGAAAAGAAAAGCTCTTAGGAGTGGTTTGTGAATTTAAAAGATGTTTAAAGTTGCATCTAGACATCGGAACATCAAAGTCAACCCTAAACGGGATTTCACTGGATGATCTCTCTCCTTATTCCCGGAAAAGTCAGTGCTATTTGGGATAAAGGGCTAAAGCAGGGTGACAGCCTCAAGTCTGCCTTAAGTAGTTCTGGCTTTGCCAAAAATGTAAAAAAAAAAAAAAAAAAAAAAAGAATTCAAATGGATCCCTTAAGACAGGAGCAAAGAGTAATAACATATGGAATTCTTTCCCTTCCCTCAAGATATTTTTCTGAGTAATCACTTTCAACTATGCACACTTAGGAAACCCTAAATAACAAGAAGGCAAGAGACACCCACGTATGCAGAAATGCAGAGTGAAGAGGACTGATCTGCTTCTTCTAATCATTTGCTCTTTTGCCTGGAATCCCCGAAAGATGAAGTAGCATCTCCAGACAAGCACCACTGCCCACTTGGTTTTTTCGCGTGTGTCCATAATGACAGAAGAGTAATTGGCCTCCTTCCTCAGCATCCTGCCAGGTACCCTGGATCCTCAGGTGGGAGCACCAGCACCTCCTTAGCAGGGAGGCGTTTCTCAATGTCACCCCTATCCCATTAAACAAGCATTGAGCACCATGATGGCAGGCCTCCTTAGCAAAGGCTATTGTTTATCACCAGATAGTCCCCAGGAATCCAATAAACCCAGGCTAAGTCTTTGCCCTGGGCCTACTGTCCTGCAAAGTCTGACCTACTGTGTGCAGAGCCACTTGTACCTTTGGCACACAAGTTGAGGGTAAGCACACTTTCCCTTTGGCATAGAAATCTTCTGAGGGAAGGGGCATCTCCCATGGAAACTGGCAGCTTGAGTCCTAATCCAAAAAATGCCCTGGAAGTCTTCTTTGAATTTTGGTCTGTCGTGTCTCCCTCTTCTCCACAGTTTGTAACTGTCATCCTGGGTCACTTGAAAAGACACTCACAAGAAGACTGGAATGCACCACCTGTTGCTCACAGCCAAGCACAGGGCAGGTCTCACCTGAAATGTGTTTAATGTCCCTGGCACCTGCTGGGTATATGACTCTATGCATCAGGCTTCTTCCTTCTTGGCACATTTGACCACGGAAGTAATTGCTGTCCAGAGAGCTTTGCCTTTGTCCCCAGCTGGATCTGGAAGGTGTGTCAGCACTGGTGTTTCACACAGACACCCATACACGTCTGTTTCCCTCGCTGTCCATCCACCTGGCTACCCGTGGCTCCAGCTCCAGGCCCTCTTAACTGCCAGTGCTCAGAGTACAGTGTGTGTGTATTGTTAACGATACCAACAGAAGACAGCCCTTGGCAGATGGGGGAACCCACCACTCTGCTGTCATAGAGGAGGAGCTAAGATTTTTGTTTCTGGTTTTTGTTCTTGCAGTGCTAAAGACCAAACCCAGGCCTTCAAGAATGCTAGGCCAGTGCTCCTCCACTGAAAGGCCCCTAGCCCCTACACTTTTTGTTTCTCGTAGTCCTGGACTCGAACGGCAAATGCGAGTCACTGTCTGTGTCCTAGCCCCAACCCTCTTTAGGTGAACAGCAGACATCTCCTAAAAAATGGGCTGATCCTGGGGCGCCTCAGCTCTGGGCAGGGCCAGCTGTCCCACCTGGCCACCACCTGTTGTGCCTCTGGAGGCTGTGCTCCAAGGAGTTGAGGTCATTCTCCCACCTTCCTCTTGAAGGAAGGATGTGTCCCCTGAGGCTGCCACCCTCTCCTCTCTTCCTCATTTTCCATTGTGCTGAGATGGTCTGGACAGACGGAACTCAAAATCTATCATCCACTTCTGCTCAGAGCCAGGTTGTGCTCATGCCAACGAGGAGCTGCGCCAGACTGCGCCACTCACCTACCGAAGAGTCAGAACCAGCTCACTGGGTGGTTACCCCCCCTCCCTACAAAATGACTCCTTTGGGCAAATTAATTAGTGCAAATAAAATCTGAAAAGGAAATCTATCACGGACTTAAAATAATATGCTGTTTTCCCGTGTCTCCAAGTCCACTCAGCACATAAGCTCACAAGTGCTTTGAGTCCCCAGAGAGACCTCCCTGAGCAATGCTTTGGGAGACCAGACCTAATGCTTTCATGAATTTGAAAGTATAAAATGGAATATCTTTTCTTAAAAGCACCATAATTCAGTCTTGTCGCTAATTCAGACAGTGTGCCCCCCAATTAGGGAGGTCAAGCTATACATCACACCCTGCATCTAAATGGCCAGAGGACACGGCGTTCGCTTAGCAGTTGACAGCCAAGTGATGAAACCGAAGAAAAGAGAAAATCCAGTCCAATTTCAAATCACAACTTTAGAAAGATATTGTATTTGTTTCGTGACCGATAAAAAATGGAACGCCTTTCTCCTTGAGCCACCTGGCCCTTTGGGGAAGTCATGTTTTCTGAAAAATCTCAAAACTGAAAGGCAGAAAAGCCATTTAAAATAAATAACGCCGGAACCTGCTCCCAGGGAACCGGGGCCCAATTGAAAAGAACACTTCTTGACTGGGGTGCTTGTGTTTTGCAAATGGGGGAGGGTCCCTTCTGCCACTTCCGTGGGATTCAGAATTTCAACCCAGAGCACGATTCCAAATCTCAACTCTAAACGCATCAGACAAAAAGGCACTTCCATTATACCACAGTTCCGAGGGGAGAAATCCATTTTCCTGTTGGCACCTGGGTGGCAGAGGGATCAGTTTAATGTTCCTGTTTCAAGACCATAGGAGCAAGTCACCTCCAGGGGCCCAGGGCAGCAGCATCTCAGCCTTTAAGAAGGCCCCTCTCACGGTGTCCCCTCTGGGCAGGTGGCTTGTGCTAACGGCCAAATCGTCAGGCCTCCTGCGGGCTCTCTGCAGAGCAGCAATTTCCTTTTGCTTTGCTTTGATTTTTCTTATCCTGGCAATTGAAGACAAACAGAGAAAGCCATTTTCTCCTCCACCAGGCAAAATGCTTTGGTCATTTTGTTGGTTTCAATGCTGCCCTTCTCCCTAAAGCCAATGCTGAGGAAGGAACGCGTTCGGTTCCAAGTTCCCCTTAGTTACCAAGGGACCCTAGCCCTACCCTGGATCCATCAGACAAGGTCCCATGCACTGTGACAGACAGGTCCTGCTCCAGGTGGCTGGATGTGTTGGCAGTGAGAGGGACAGTAGGGCTAAGAAGACAGGACAAGTGTTACAGGTGGGGTCCAGTGACTTCAGATTACCACTGTGCTAATAAATGAAGGTGTGGGCTGGGGAGGGCCGGGGGTTCTCCAGCCAGCAGCAGAATAGCACAGCCTCAATTCCAGCCATTTCACACCAGAGTTTCTCCAAAGCTATTTAATTTCTGAAGTTGACTTCAGATCAATTCATTTAAAAAAGTTTCAACCTAAGCAATAATATCCTTGGGGTTGGGGATATAGCTTAGTTGGTAGAGTGCTTGACTTGCATGCACAAGGCCCTGGGTTCAATTTCCAGCACCACAAAAAAAAGAAAAAGGAAGAAAGAAAAGAAAAGAAAATCCTTGAAATCACACACTGAGGGTCTAGATATTTTTCTCTTAAAGTACATTAAAATAAATAGCGCACTAAGTGAAAATAGACTAATCTGTGTAGCCCCTTGGGTGTTTCTTGGAATAAACTGGGGGCATGTAGTATAACACGAAGGGCAGTGGGTAACACTCTCAGCAAGGAACAACTTGAATGCAGGCCTAGACCCCAGAAGACACATGGTCTGCTGGGGGACAGAGAACCAAATCTGCCAGAGCCCACAGCAGCCTCACATCCCCTTCCAAGAATTGTGGCAGGTGATGGTTAGTCCCTGGAGAAGCCTGGTCCTCATCACACTCAAGAGCCACTTTGTTCCTCAAGGTAGAGGAATCAACCTGCAATTTCCGCCACCTTCATCCACTGATTGACCCACATTTCTAGCTCATTAGTGCCCCACACTCCAAACAGTGGCACATTCCCCAATCTTGTTGCATGCTCTTCCTCCTGGTGAAATCCAAAAATAAGGCAAGGAACAAAAAAACAGTAATGCCTATATCAAAGAGACAAATAAGCCATCAGAATGTGGCAGGTCCTCTGGAAGGGACGTGTGCTTCCAGGAGAGAAGAAGAAAAGCAGGCAGGCAGGCAGGAGGGCAGGCCACCGTGTCATGGGGACCACTTGGGGTTTGTCTCATCTTCTTCATGGGGTTTCAACATGCTTAGAGACTGCGCTGACAATCTGGTACCTCTGTGTGGGCAAAAAAATAAATAACAAATAAATTATCTTAGTCTAGGTAGCATTTTGCTGGATCCTGTTGGGGAAAAGTCACTATCCATTTTGGCATCGAAACAGCTTGTGTCAATCGTTAACGAGACAGGTCTCACTAGCTGCTCAAAAAGAATCCTTCTCTTCTGTTTTCCCCAGAGACCGTGAACCTCCAGAGCATAAAGACCAAAGTGACTCAACAGATAGAGAACAGAACACTTGGTGAACCCTGGAAACCATGTGCTCTCAGATACTTACGATCAGCCTGAAGACCATCGGCAGCTGGCCAGGGCCTGGGGAGGGGGGAGCTGCTGAGTTTGAGGGGACCCAGTTGATCAATAGTGTCTCTGAATTCTGGAATATTGGTTTGCACTAGTGAAATAAATGGTATAATTCCCTTGAAATTGAATCTGTCCCTTCCCTTTGGCACAGTGTTAAAATGCATCGTGAGGTCTACTCCAGAGAGTGGCTCCCATCAATTAAGAAGAACAGCCCAGGGCTGTTAGATGATCAGTTTAGTATCAGATGAGGAATTTGTCACTGGGAGGGACTGTCAGGCAAGGTGGACCGGTGGACATTTCAACAAGAATGGAGGCCTGAGGCTGGGATGGGGACGGCAGCTGTGTAGAAAGGTTCCCAAGCCCCTGGAGCAGGGTAGGGTGGGGCTAACCTGATGATTCTGCCCAGAACTTGGGCAACTTGGCCCTTGACTCTAAGCTTACTTGGTTGCTCATGGCCAGGGGATTAATGTCCCTTATCCAAAGGCCTTTGGCCTGAGCTCTTCCTCTGGGTTTACAAACCCATAAAATCTCAAGGTCTCATGGCCTTACACAATCAAAGGCCCACAGGGAGACAAGCCAAACTGAGAAAGCAATGTGTGGTGGAGAGGACTGAAGAGGAGCTGGAGGTAACCCTCTGTCCCCAGCCATCTGAGCAACTCCAGAGAGATGGTCTACTTTGAACCTTAGCTCTTCCTCTTTTAAAGGGAGAGCTGAGATCAGGTGGTCTGAGGATTCTAAGATTCTGTGATCCTTTGAGCTAAAGTGTGCTGTCTCCATCCCTAGGTGTCCTGGGATCTTCTGTGCCAAAGACATAAGGATCTCCAGGTCAGTGACCATGTAAAAGTAGTAATGGCTCAGGCTGTATCAGCAGGAAGGAAAGGCACCAGTGGCCCAAAGCGTTCCTGCTCCCTTTTCTGGGGCTTTACAGAACCTGTCTACATGGATCACACTGATCACACTGTGTGAAGGCAGGAGACGCCAGAAATCTCAGGTGGGTGCTTGAGGGAGAGCCATTCTGGTCTGGGGAAGTGTGCTGTGCTTCCTTAAGGTCTGCTCCACTCCCTGTCCCCCATTCCACCCAAATGACTGGTGCCATCTGAAACAGGCAGTGAGGGCCCTGTGCTGAGGGTCACACTGTGTTGACCAGCCCCTCTCTGGAAACTTGTCCCCCACCAGTCCCCTAAGGGGACTCATGCCCAGGCGGCCTCTGGGTCCCCTTTAGGCAGGGCAGGTGTTCAGGGGTGTTGAAGGCCCTTTCCTCTCAGGACCTCACTGTAAGATACAGAAACTGGCTGTATGCCGGAAGCTCGGGCCTGTCTATGAGATAAAAGACACGTCCACATGCAGCTCACACAAACCTAGAGAAAGAGGCCAACCCAAGCTGTCACTCAGGGGCAAGAGGGAACACAAGGCACTTCCTGTTTCCTTCATTCAGAGAGGGAAGCCAATCCCAGTGCTACTGGGGCAGAACCAGGGCTCCGCCCTCTCTAAACAGACGGGATCCCAGTCCTCATGGCATGGCTGGGGTGTTGCCCATGTTTTGGAAGCGCCCTTGGCACATACTGGGAGTGTCCCCAAAGCTGCTGCCTGGAGGGTGCTCCTGGCCTCCCTGCACTCTGCCTCCAGGCAGGGCTTCAGCGCTGCGCCCCCTCTGTCCTTTCTGTTTGGTCCCTGGCCTTTCCCTTGGGAGAATGTGTCCTGGTCCTCGGCAGTCCTTTAGAGAGCAGTCTGGCAAACCATCAAATGCAGGGGTGGGGAGCTTTGACTGGATCCTGATTCTAAAAAATGATAAAAGCTGCAATCAACAATTTTGGACTAGCTGGGGACACTGGAATGTGACCCAGGCCTTAGGTGAGATTGAGGGATGGGAGGTAACTTTTAGGGTGTGCTGAGAGGTTGTGGCTATGCAGGGACTACCTTTACATCCACATCCTTCCCTCTCTCAGTGGTTCCAGCATCTGTGTGCGTGCATACATACACACACACACACACACACACACACACACACACACATCAAAGACCGCGCTAGCCAGGGTGGGCATAGGGTTGACCAGAGTTCTGTGTCTGCACTTTTTTTTGAATCCAGCAGGTGATTCTTTGCTGTCCCTGGGTCCCTGCCTGCACCGTGCTGTGCTGCTGGAAGTCCTGGAGTACCTATCTAGCCGACGCCCCCTGGCCACGCAGTACTGGTAGGAGCCATGGACGAGCCAGCAGTGGGAGGCAGGTGCCATCTGTAGATACATGCACACCGCCTGGACCAGAGAAGCAGCATGGAAAAGTCTCACCACACCTTCGGCCACATCCCACAGAGCCCCTCCCCAGCTAATCTCAGTGTTCATCTGTCTCCTTGGTGGCACCCCAAGTGTACCACTCACATAGAGCAGCATGAGGCTATTGAGCCAAAGAGATGGAATTCTCCATCTTCCCCCAAACATGGAGGGGTTTAACCCAGAGCAGCCACTGCATGGCAGTGTCCCCCTTGTCCCACACTCAGTGTCCTCGACAGCACAGTCACTTCTGAAGCCTCCTTCCCCCCTGGCTAGAGTTTTCCATAAAGTAAGACCTACTGGCCATGAGGAGGATGAAGTCCTGGGAAATGTCACATGCAGTCTACGGGAGAGGCCCAAGATCCACTGGTCACACACATGTCATCATTACCGTAAAAGAGAGTTTACCTGCAGACCATTGCTCAGAAGTTTCAGGCCAATGAAGACCACTGAATGATGAGTTGAGGCTTCTAGACCTCCAAAGAACAATGCCATTAAGCTAAGTGGAGCTTGATGAGCAGCTGAGTTGGAGATCCCAGTGCGAGCACCAGAGGCTAGTGTCTCCTAGTCTGGCTGCTGGTCTCTGAGTCCTCCATCTTCATCCTCCACATGCAAATCCAAAGTCTTACCAACCCAGATAATCTCTTGAGGCACCTTTCAGTTTTTTAGACCCCTCAGTTCCTTAGGCTTCAAGCTGTTGGATGAATCTCCTTTGCTCTGTAGATTCTAACGTGACCGCCCGTCAAATACACTAGCAAACGGCGCATGTTCTATTGCGAGGAATGAACTCAGACCTGCAGGCAGCATCTCTGGGTTGGTAAAGCATTCTTCCTCTTTTTGCCTCTCAATTCCCTATATGTTCAGAATTCTCCAACATGGAAAGCTGCTCTGGAAAATTAGTCTACATCCTGTGAGATGTGGGGAGGATCGTTTTTCATGTTCCCACCTTTGGTAAACATATCTTTGAAAGAGACTTTTTAAGATGATTATTGGTTTGGGCCTCACCCTTCATTAGGGTATTAAGACAGTCGGGCATGGGAAAAAAGCAGCCTCGGAAGAGGGGGCTCTCCTGTGATGAAAGGGCGGTCTTCACTGCCACACTGAGCACCAAGTGGGTGTTTAGACGTCACGTGGTCGGCCAGACAAGCCTCCTGGGCTTCAGGAGGAGGTGGCTTCCTTGCAACATGATGCCTACCCAAGCAAGGCCTTCTGGCCCCCAAGATGTAGATTAGTGTCCTTACTGCAAGGAAAACCAGAAATGATGCTCTGAGACAGCAACGTTTACCATGTCGGAATGGAACCTGTCAGAATGGAACCTGGAAAACTGAAGAGGCTGTAAGGAGCAAAGACAGTGTCACTTGACAGCAGGACCCACATGTGTCTCCCACCTACCCCTTAAACAGGAAGAAACACAGGAAACAGAGGAGGCAAGAGAAAGGCAGGGGGAGGAGAAGCCACAGGCTCTTACCTTGGCACCAAGTGGGCCGCTGCCCGAGGGCGAGGGGTCTGTAAAGTCACACTCATTGGGCTGAAACTGCAGCTAGGGAAACTCCCCTTTGTTAGGCCTGCAGTTCTTTAATTGTAGAGAAATGCATGCAGCCCTGTGACTGACACCACCATTGAGAGACGGACATCTCCTCCGTTCCCTAAGTTTCCTGGCCAGTGCCCACTTCCATCTCCAGGCAGCCATTGTTCCACAGAATCCCACCACTGGTATCCTGCCGTGTGTCACTTGTGGGTCACCCGTGTCATTGCACATGTCCTCAGCTCACCCTTACACTTGCTGAGTGACACACTACAGTATGTCCATGCCGCAGTGTATCCCTCAGCAGTTAGTTGATGGACATCTGGGCTGTCCCCAATTTCTAGTGATTATGAATAGAGCTGCCATAAGTGTTCACATGCAGGTTTTGTGTGGACCATGCTTCCATGTCATCTGGTGAATCCACGGCCACAGAATGGTTGGGTCACATGACAAGTGTGCACTTAGCCGCCAAACTGTCTTCCAGAGGGCTCTGCCATTTTGTTCCCCAACCAGCAATGAGTGATTCCCGTTGCTCTGCGTTCTTCCCAGCACTTGGTATCATGGGTTCTTTGTTTTGTTTTGTTGTATTCCAATCTGAGCAGTTCTCATAACTGCCTACTGGTATCTCTTTGGTACCAGGGATTGAACCCAGGGGTGCTTTACCACTGAGCTACATCCCCAATCCCCCTTTTTTTAAATTTTGAAATAGAATCTCACTAAGTTGCTGAGGGCCTTGCTAAGTTGCTGAGATTGGCTATGAACTTGGAATCCTCCTGCTTCAGTCTCCAGAGTACTTGAGATTATAGGTGTGCACCATCACACCCAGCCCTCATTTTCATTTTTGATTTGAATTTCCCTGATGTCTAAAGATGTTGAGCATCTTTTCAAGATATGCTTATTATCTTTTTATCTTTTTTGATTGTCTATTTAAACATTTTGCCCATTTTTCTTTTTTATCCAGCAGCAGAAGTTTTTGCATATTCTGGATGCAAGTCCTTTGTGAGATGTATTTTGCAAATACTTTCTCCCTATCTACGGTTTACCTTTTAGTGATCTCATAGGGTCTTTGTAACCTGGGAAAGTTCTGTTAAATAGCACACAAAAGCCATGAGCCATAAGGGAGAAGGCCAAGATGTTTGACTTCATCAAAGGAAATTTGGCCTTCTTCCTTATGGCTCATGGCTTTTGTGTGCTCTTTAACAGAACTTTCCCAGGTTATAAAGACTTTCTCCTGCTTTTTAAGAGAAACTTTTATAGTTTGGGGTCTTACCTTTAGGTCTGTGATTCCTATCAAGTTAATTTTTGCAAGTGGCCTGAGGTTTAGATCAAGTTTTCTGTTTTGGGGTTCTGGGTGTGGATAGTTGACTGTTCTAGCAGTTGGAAAGGTGTCTCTTTTGCTAGAGCACAAGCCTACGATGGGCCTTTCCAGGAGGTTCAGAGGGTGGGAGTGCATGCTCTATGCACCTGGATGGATTCTGAGTCTAAGACAGATGCTCACCCTGGTGGTTGAGCTGCAAACATGGACAAGAGGGGAGTTTGCCGTCTTCCTGCTCAGGTGTGCTTGGGCACATCAACAGACCATAAACGAGTGAAAAACGGATTTTACACCAGCAGAATTCAGGGAAAAGTCAAGAAAAAGATGCAGGAGAGCAGCCCAGTTGCCATGGTTCACCATGGCATCATCACACCTTCCCATGCAGCTGGATCTGTCCTTAGGAAGGGGGGGAAGAGGGAGAGCACCTGGCCTGACAGAAGCTGTGACTCCCAAAGGAGCACTAGCAAGGCTCCCTTTCCGATGGGCCAGTTCTAACAGCCCAAAATCCAAATTTCGGAAGGCCTTTATTTCAGAAGATGACATTTGGGAATCTTATTTGCAAATCAGCCGTCACTTTTTTATTTAGCGTCTCACTAAATCTCTGGATTTTAAATCATCTATTGAAAGTCCTACGCCCCCTCTCCCCATCAGAATAATGCTTATGAATTAAAATTCTCTCCGACGCAAGCATTTTTTAATTAGATGGAGACCTTGGAACCTGGTAACTATATTTCTTCACTGAGCACCGGCTGGGTGATTAGAAGAAGATGAAATGGAGATGTATCGGAAAGGAGATTGGCAAAGAAGGAGGGCTGCAGCGGCACCTGGCATGCGCTGGGTTCTCAATTCCTCCCTAGTCTAAGGCTCCCGAGGCAGAGAGACACTCAGACACCCGCAGGACTCAAAGAGTAACAAATTGGCATCGGCTTCTTGGCAAAGTCTGGGAGATACAACCACTTAATGAGATTTGAATGTATTTCTGTACTTGTGGTTCTCCGTGGGTAATCTGTAAAGGAAGGAGCAATTTTCTTTTTGTCTTCATTATTTTTCTAAAGATCATTGAGTCTATGTTCTATTAATGCTTCTTCCAAATTATATGGAATGACTAAGATGTCGGATATGATTTCAGGGTCAAAGGAAGGACTTCTTTTCTAAAAAGTTGAGAGGAGGCTAGAAGCCACTTCCAAAAACCGGACAGTTGGCCTCTCTAGGGAACCACCACCCTGCGTGCCCTGTGATGTATAGGGTACATTATGGTGACAAGTTCCCGGCTGGCACTGAACATTTGGGATCACTGAGTTCTTACGATCCGCAAGTGGCAAACCCAGCGACACTCTGCACTCTGGAAATTGGTAGGAAGGGGCTGGATGAGGCTGGATGCAGTGAAATCAGCCACCTTGGAGGGGTGAAAGCCCAGGTCCAGCCTTGGAGAGAAAGGGAAGGAGGAGAGAAGGAAGGAGGAGAGAAGGAAGGAGGAGAGAGGGAAGAAGGTGGGGAGGCCCAGCTACACAGAGTGGAGGAGAAGAGAAAGAAAATGGGGGCAGGGGGCTGAGAGCAGGGGTGAGAGCAAAAACCAAGAAAAGAGACGGGGTGGGGAGAGAAAGAGCTCAGAATGAATGGACAGGAGAAGGAAGGGAGAGGAGGGAAGGAAGAAGAGGAAGAGAAAGGGGGAGAAGAAATGGAGGCAAGAGGAAGGGGAGGGCAGAGGGATTCCATGGGCCAGTGTGAAGATGGGCGGGGATCCCCAATGACAGCAGTACCCTCGTGAAAGTCAGCACCAGACAGCAGGACGGAGGTTTTGAATCTGAGCTGGGGTGAGATCTTGGAATCTTCAGTGTGTTGATGAAGATGTCCAAGGAAAAGACCACCTGGGGCAAAATAGGACTGCAGACCAGCCATCTTTGGTCTATGCCGGCATGAGCTGACCACGGGCAGCAGAAGGCCCGCACCAGGCCTGGTGAAGCTGGTGCTCTGGTCCCGGCAACCTCATGGTCACCTGTGTAATGGGAACGCTGGTGTCTGACTGCTTTAACCTAATAGGATTGCCACAGGAAAGAGGAAGAGATGCCTGGGACACTGAGTGCCCTCGGGCACAGGAGAGCCTTCTTCTTCCTGTATCCTCTTCCTTTCACCCATATTTGCATTTTAGGGCTGAGTTGGACCAAATCCTCCCCCCCTGTAGGCAAGCCTGGTTGGCTGTGGGGGTTCAACTTTGTTCAGGGACTCTGTCATTGGTGGTCAACCATTGTATAGAATGAGGTGATCCTGGGTGTTGAACTGAGTCATTTCTGAGGTCCCCTAACTCCTCAGAGCAGCAGTTCTGTTATAAAAGGAAACTGAGACACAGGAGCCCTGGTTTCCCTGCCCAGGGACACCCAAAGTGTCCACAGCAAAGCCGGCATTTGCAAAAACTCAGGGTTGCCCCCATAGAGGTGGCAAGGAGGCAGACGGTCCAGGTTACCTACTCAGAAAGCTGGAGGCAGCCCAGGGCACAGGGGAGACTGAGCAATCCTCGGGCTGACGAGAAACCACAGCATCTGAGCCAGACCTCAGCAATTGCTTTTCTCCGCGGAAGATTCAGCAAATAAATCAAGCAGATGACTGGATGAGGGAGTAGAAACCCATGCGCTGCCCTGTGGCATTGAGGGCAGCCACAAAACATAGCTGCAAGCAGATGAAAGATGCAAGACAGGTCTCCACAACTGGAGACAAGTGGAAGTCGAGGACAGAAATGGAGATCCCCGGCCCGGGGCTAGAAGGCTGTCCGGATTTGGGGAGAGCAGGGAGTTGGGTTCGTTAATTTGTTTTTGCTTTATTGCTTTTATAAAGCACCCCTATAGCCCAGAAATTCATTAAAACCACTTGATGTATTAGCAAATTGGATAAATAACAAGACCCAATTTGTTAAAGACTGTCCTCAGAGAGAGAGTACAAAGCCAGATCTGTCAACCACAGGTGATAAGGAGAGAGCACTGTGCTCTGCGGTGAGCGCTGCAGTCCCTTGGGGCTCTCTGTGGGTCTGAGATTCAAACAGAAAGCAAGGCAAGGGAAGATAAAAGAAAACGACCCCAGGGAGAGAAGGCAGGGGGCTCCCTCTGGCCAAACTTGAGTGGCAGGAGGATGCTAACTGTGATGGGTGGACACACAGAAAGCCCACTGGGTATCTGGGAGGGGGCCAGGGAACCAATATTCTATTCTGAAACCCGTTAGATATAAAAAAGGCAAACATTCATCTTGCTTTTTAAAAATAAAAACCTGAAGTGGGGCACAGTGGTGCACACTTACAATCCAAGTGACGCAGGAGACTGAGACAGGAGGATCGCAAGTTCGAGGTCAATCTCAGCAGGCTCCATGTCCAAAAAATAAATAAAAAGGGCTAGGAATGTATCTCAGTGGTAAAGTGCCCCTGGGTTCCATCCCCAGCCCTACCAATAAGACAATAAAAATAAGAACTGATCATCAGTATCAGAGACTGAATCAATGATGAAGGAAATTTCTTCTTTGTAAGTCTCTTGGTTAGTCAGTAAAGAAGACAGGATAGAATGAGAACACCACCATTTTAAATGAAACCAGGGGATGCAAACAGTAAAATCTAGACCCTGAGAAATCCTATAGCATTTGGTCACATTCCTTCAATCAATAAATTGCAGGATAGAAAAAGTTTCTAAGGAGACATGTCAATCAAGTAACCAGGGTGATGTGTGGACATTGTTTGGACTCTTTTTCTTTGAAGTCATGAGTCAATTGGGGAAATCAAATCTGGATACAAATTCAATATTGGATATGAAGAAAATGTTCATTTTTGAGGTGAGATAATAATATTATGTGTATGTCTTTTGAAGAGTCTGTATCTCTCAGAGATTGACACAGAAATATTCATGATGTTTGGCATTTTGTTTGAAAAAATAACCCATGGTCTGGGGAGAAGGGTGACTGTCAAAGATGGTGACGCCAACGTGGGTTTCATGATAATATTCTCTGTGTTGGACGTGTGTTTGTTGCTTTCCGTATTAACAAGACCAACAACCCAGGAAGCAGGGCAGGCCCAATGGTATGTTCATCGTTGATGAATTACTGCAATGTTCTCAGCAGCCTGTTGTCAGGATGGCCCAAGTGACAGTAGCAGTCATGGTGCTGGCAAGGGGCTCCAGTATTTGACTCTGAAGCGCTCCCCATCACTTCCATAGTCATTGGGCCAAGATGGCAAAACAAACTCGAATCCAGGCTCCCAGGACAGAAGCCTGTTTGCCAGGGCCGTCTGTTGAGCAAGTGAGAGGAACTCTCCTTCCTCAGGCCTACGGTCATGTCAAGGTTCAAACCATCAAAACTCGTGCTGCCCAGCCAGCTCCCCACCGGCAGGAAAGGGCTCGTTTCCTCCCCAGCTCTGTGTGGAGGAGCGTCTGCTCTCCGACGCAGCTGTCAGAGACCTAAATGATTTCCTGAGCGCTTCCCAAACATTTCCTTTCCCTTCTTCCTGTAAGAGATGCTCTCCGCAAATACCAAGGTATCGATTTTCCAATTGATCGAGGCGGGGAACGCTTCATACAGTTCTGACTCCTGACAAGCGGGAATAAAAAGCCTATCATAATGAGTTCATTTACTTTGCTTGATTATATTACCAGATAACACAATGTGTGTACCAACATACCCCCTCAAGGACATCTCCCCCTCCAAGCCGCCAGCTCCTCATAATGCTGCCCGCTAAGGCCGAAATCCATCTTGCTGCATGATGTGCGAATTTAAAAATCATCCTCAGTGACTTCTCTTTTTTTTAATGCTATAGCCATGCTATGGAATCTTCCCTGTACCCAGGAAGTCTTGATTGATAGAATGAGGATGACTCAGATTTGGGGACGGGGTTGAAAGTGGGTGTTTGTTGATGAGCAGTGAGGGGGTAAGTTCAGTGAAAGCCTAATTGTTGGTTATAAATATGCTGTGTTTTCCCTATTGATTAGATGTCAGTGAAATGAATAGAAGTACCTTATTAGATCATATTTAGGCATGAGGATGCCCCATGTGCTTGACTCGGGGCACTTGCAAAACACTCATTGATTATTTGAGATGAAGAGGGAGGTCTATGCAGCACACCAGACGGTTGGCCCCTGATCTGTGGCGGAAGCTCTTGGGCTCTTGGCCGCCTTTCACAGACCGCATAGAGATTCTCTGTTCGACCCAGCCTCGCATGGCTTTTGGAGACCTCCTGTGCATCTCCTCAGCAAATTAGGAGAGAGACTAAATAGAACTTCTGTTTGAGGATCTGGAAAGACTGTTTGTCCTTTCTCATGAGCTTTTGGGGGCAAGGTCTTGCACTGCGTGGGATCCGACAGAAGCTAACACGTCTTTACACAAACTGTCCTGTAATCAGGCTCCAGCTCTCCAGGACTCCCAGGAAGTGAATCACGAGGTCTGCCCACAGTGAATCAGGAGAGAGCAGAGCCCTTGCCCCCAGGGTCCCACAGAACTTTGTTATGAATCTTCATGGGTAACTTGTTAGAAATGGATTCTCTTTCCCTGCCTTCTCAACAGTGTGGATTGAACACAACTTGGTCCTTCGCGGACCTGCAGGGTTAGCCCTTCCCATGCCTTCCAGGCCTCAGCTCACTTTGGTCTGGACAGACAGTGCCCTGGCCTGTGTGGTTCTCATCAGGAGAAGGAGCTGGAGCCCACAGTTTGCAGCCCAGACCTGTCTCCTGTGTGACGAGAGCCTTGTTTTCTGAGAACAGAACTTCTTCACAGGTGGAGCAAGAATTCAGTGAGCAAGTTGGTCAAAATGTTGGCCATGCTTCGATCATCTTGGAGGGTGCTGGGAAACAGTGTCCCTACACCAAACTATCTGCTGTCTCTGTTATTATCATCCCCATTTCTCACATCTGAAATACTTGCTCATCCATGTCTGTACCCTATGAAGCTGGACTGTGGTTTCAAGAGCCTCCTTCTATTTGCAATCTCATCCCCATTTGTTCTAGAGCTGAAAACCCTTTAACAAGCCAAATGAGAGTGAAGTTGCACCTGCACTGCTGCCCTCTCCCTTGCTGGGGAGGCAAGGGCTCTCTGCTTACTTGGTGCTCCCCAGGTATGCCCTGGTGAGATGTTCTACCAGCTAAGTGGTAACCCTGAGATGGGGTCTCATGTTAGCTGCACTGTTCCTTTTTGGGTGACCTTGGGCAAATAATTGTACCTCTCTGAACCTCAGTATCTTTCTCTGGAAAATAGAGCTACAACCCTTAAGCCATGGGGTTGAGTCAAAAGAATTAGGGTCAAAAGAGAAGATCCCCTTGACCTCCCAGCACTGGGAAGGGCCCCAGAGGGAAGCAATTAATCTCCTGATCTGCACAGGCCAGGCACTGCCAGCCTTCGATTTTGGCTGAGTTGTTTAATTTTCACTTCTGCTAACAGCCTGCCTTTAATGTCACCTCTCTCCTTATTCATTTCTGGCTTTCCGAGCTGCCACGGAAACCTCTCTAGGCAAAACAGTAAAAGTGAATGATAAGTCGGAGCCAGGTTCATCTCGGTAATATATAACTTGGCCACTAAAGCAATTACTTAATGTAACGTTCCCCACAAAGGGATGGGTGCTGAGCTTATTGAGCGGGTGCCTATTGCGTGCCAGGCCCAGGCCGGGCACTTCGTCTCTTCCAGCCCTTCCCGGCATACAGATCAAGGGGTTTGCAATTCTCTGACAACCCCATTTGTCTGCACCCATAATCATGCACCACTGTTCCATCCCTACCTTCAGACACAGTACCCAGGCCATCTCATTTCCTTACACTCTGGGCCACTGTACCAGTCCACAGGCTGCAGGGAGAGAATTCATTCTCTGGTAAACCTGCCTGTTGGACATGTTCTGCTTTCTTGCCATAGCCTAGGGGAGGCAAGAATGACACTGAGGATACTTGGTAATTAGTCTGTCCCTCCTGTAGACCACAGAAGGGACTCAGGCTTCAGGGCCACCTAGGAAGGACCTTGGACTAAAAGCAAGAAGGCTGGGACTCTAGACCACAGGCAGCCTACTGCACCTTGCGGAGCACCATCTGTAAGTGACCAGGATGGACCTGCAGCCTCCCAGCACCTTCATCCTTCTTTGCAATTTCTCGAGACTGGGTGCTATTTCCCTGCTGGCTAGGGCTGGAGAGCTCTGTGCCTGGCCCTAGCAGAGGCCCTTCCAGAGACCCCTGGAATAAGAGCCAACTTCCTTCTGCTTCTCCATTCTGTCTTCTCCTCCCCTCCAAGAGCACAGGTTCCCCAGCCCTCCTGCCCTCTTGTATGCAAGTCAACAGGCCAGCAGAAGGAAGGCAGCCAGGGGCCATGGACCAGGGCTTTCCTGGGCCCTGCCACTGGCTCCCCCACCCCTGACTCAGTCTCTGCTGCCCACCCAGGAGCTCCTGGCCAGGCAGGGAGAAGCTCTGGTGTGCAGTGGGGCTCACCTGGGCACAGTGTGCAGCATGGACTGAGGGCACACCACATTTCCTGGGCAGAATGCCTTTTTTTGCACATGGCCCAGTAGGGGGCTGGTGGCACACATGCGTATACTGGAGCCCCAGACCATGGAGGCAGAAGCCATCGAGGACACAGGTGAGAAAGCTCAGAGCCTAAGGGTTGATCAGAGCATTTCAAATTAGGATGAAAGTGGGAGTTAAGAATACCATTGTGGGCAGGACACAGTGGCCACACCTGCAACACCAGTAACTTGGGAGGCTGAGGCAGTAAGTGTGAGGCCAGTCTCAGCAACTTAACGAGGCCCTATGCAACTTAGCAAGACCCCGTGTCAAAAAAAAAAAAAAAGGTGGGATGTGGCTCAGCGGTTAAGTGCCCTTGGGTTCAATGCCTGGTACTAAAAATAAATAAATAAATAAATAAATAAATAAATAAATACATACATACTCATGGACCTTCAGTAAGAGGTGAGCTGGGGGAGGGGAGGGGAGGGGATACCCAAAGCCCCATAGCACATGTCTTCCAAAGGCCACTACCTGCAGAATGAGCCCCAAACCCACTGAGGCCGTGAGCTTCACCGAGTTGTTTCAGGAGCACACCTTGGAAGTCCTGGGTTCTTCCCAAAGCTCCAGGAAACCTACAGGTGGCTTGTCCATCAATAAGCTCCAGTCACACGAGTCCTTCTCTGAGGCAAGAGAAAGCATTCAGCTGGCTTTGAGTCAGTTTCTTGTTGGAAACATCAGGAGTATCTCTCAGTGAGGGGGAAACTAGAAGAAAGCAGAGGAGGCTGAGAAATGGGGGACTTTTTACTAATGCTGCTTTCCAATGCCCCTGAGGACCAATTGCAAGGTCGTGGGTTCCAGGCTGGGTTCCCTCCTCTCAGTTCTCACAGCGTCTGCGTCAGGCTCTCTGTCATGACATAGATCTCCCATATCCCAAACACCTGTGTACACTCCTGTTGCCGTCTGCAGACCAAGGATTGGAGAACTGTTTCCACAAAGGGGCACACAGTATGTTTTAGACTTTGTGGGCCCTACCACTCGTCTCCTTCACCCATGATAGCATGAAAGCAGATGTGGACGGCACACAGATGGCCTTACCTACAAAACAGGAGGCTTCGATGTGGCCCAGAGGCTCTGGTTTGCTGATCCCTGAAAACTGGAAGACACTCTTGCCTTTTTTCCCCCCTAGTCCTGGAGATTGAACCACTAAGCAACATCCTCCTCCTCAGTCCTTTTCTTTTCTTTTTTTTTCCAGCAGGATCTCAGTAAGTAGCTCAGGCTGACCTTGAACTTGTGGCCCTCCAGTCACTAGGACTCCCACTATGGCTGTGTTTCCTCAATGCTGAGCCCAGCACCTGGCATGTCAAAGTTGTTCACCACACACTCAGCAGTGGGCACTGGAAAGAAGCACAACCAACCCACTGCCCAAGAGAAGGCTTTCTACAGTTACTCTTCTTCACAGTTGAGAAAGATTGGAACGTGGTAAAAGGAAAGAAACTGGCATTGACTTAGAATACAAGTGCCATCCTGGGCACCCTACTTTTCTCATTTCAGCCCCAACCACAAGTTAAATCTAACACATCCATGTTTCCAAATCACTTATAAGGAGTTGGTTCCCCAAGTAAGCAAAACATAAACCAGGAATCTGTGCTACTCTTAATTTAAAATCTGTGTTTTCATTAAAAGTGCAGTGATAGCTTCAGAACTGAATCTGCAAGTCTAACTAACATGAGCTGGCACAGCAATGAAAACATGGCTCTTGCTGGGCATGGTGGTACATACCTATAATCTCAGTGACTTGGGAGACTGAGGCAGGAGGATCACAAGTTTGAGGTCAGCCTCAGCAACTTAGCAAGACCTTGTTTCAAAAAAAAAAAAAAAAAGCTGGGGATGGCTCTTGGGGAAGAATGGGAAGGAGCTTGTGGGGAAATGAGCATTCTGTCCACCTGCATCTGGGACAGCTGTCTACTATGTTTTGGCCTGCTCCCTACATAAAATGTGAGGAGAGCATTATTGAATCAAGTCTACAGTTTGGATTAACTTTCTAATTAATGCCTCAGACCTCAGGGGCCTTCCACCCCTACTTTATGTCCTTTGGCCTTTACCACCCTTCCTCTGAGTCGCCTCCTTTTCCCAGTCCAGTTCTGGGCTACAGTCCTAAGTCAGAGTGCTCTCAGGCATGGAAATATCAGGGCCCCAGTACCGACGTGCCTGCCTGCCCCACCGAAGCCTACAAGTGACCAGGCCCAAGCCACTGGGACATAAGGACAGGGGACATAGTGACTGACTCGGTCTTTTTGAAAAAATCAGTTTGTCCTGGTTCATTCTGCACTGTTAGGAATTATGTTTGTGCTTTCCTCACATTCTCCAGGCACAGTTAACTCCAGAAATCAAACTAGAATAATGCATTTTCCTTTGCAATTTAGCTCTTACCTTAAGCCAGAGAGAGAGAGACTCTTCTGTTTATAAACGCATTAGTTTTCCGTTGGATTTATTTAAGCAGAAAACTTCCTAATAGATTTTTAATATTTTGTTCATTTGTTACATTAAGTAGACAGTGCCTGTACCTAGTTAAAACATAATTCAAAAGGTGAGACAGGACACACAGTGGCAGGTCACTCTCCTTCCATCTGCTGTCCCCCTCCCTCGAGGTGAGCGCCGCAGGCTCCCTCTGCAATCCTCTGAAGAGGCGCTTTGTATGGACAAGCATGTTTGTATATATATCTTTTTCTTAAACAAATGGCAGAACATTCCATACGCAGTGTTCTGCACTTTGCTTTCTTCACTCAGCAATATATCTTGAAGCCTATTCCATACCAGTGTATAGAGAGCCGCGCCTTCTTAACAGCTGCCCGGCATGATGGTGCTGAGGCTGGCCATGATTTGTTTGACCAGTCCCCCCAGTGATGGACACTGTTTCCTGCTCAGGTTTTTAGAGGAGGAGATTCACACTCTCTGAGCCGGAACACAGTGACAGAGCAAGCAAGGCCCCAAGAGGTGACCCAGCAGGGAGCAGGCCTCGCAGGGGCCTCCATCTGACAGGCCATGCCCCCTGGGACCCCTCCCGTCACAGGGGATATAGATCACAAAGTGTTTATGTTGGAAAAACAGCCAGAGATGGTGTTCATATTGTTAGGAAGGCAACCTGGCCTGCACGGGAGAACCACTGGTCCAACTCTGAAACACCACCCAGCGCCCTGTTCAGTGAGGTGTCCCACAGGGAGCCAGGTGGCCTCAGAGGAGAGGTTTCTCCCCTGGTTCGTCCTCTTTTCATGGCAGGAGTTCACTCATGCCACACGCCTCGTGGCACATCATTTCTGGACCAGCTAGCGGGAAAAGCACACCCAGCTCCCGGATGTGGCTTCCGGCTCCCAGGGGACCCCCATCCACAAGTACCACCTCCTTCCTGCAGCCTGGGCTCCCACCCTGGAGATGCAGATCAGGGTAAAAACAAAAACAAACTCACGATGATGACAGAAAGCGAGAGAATATTTTACAGTCTCTGGGGAAAAGACGATCAAGCTGTGGTATTTTGTGTACTTTTTCACGTAAGGTGTGGGGCTGTCGCTCATTGTGATTAGAGAAACAGATTCACACAGTAAGAAGACGGCAGACTCTGGCTTAATTTTTCGGAGTGAGAAATGAATTGCTTTGGCAACGTACCACCTTTTAAAATAAGAATTCTGCGAAATACTGTACCATATTAGTGACTCAGTCTAAAAATTAAGAAACCTTTAAAAGCCAAGTTTCATAGCCAGCTTCTTAATTTAGTTAAAGTACAGAACGGTAAAAAATGAAAATAAAAGCAAATCCTTAGGCATATGGAAGATCTACTAAGAGATACTTAGTACTTGAGTGGCTCTGGGAGATTCAGTCGAAGGCAAAGGGCCACCTCTAGTCAACATGAGCATCATTCTGAATGGGTGGCCTTAGTGGGAAGGACAAGGCTCCATCCTGTCCTGTCTGCCAGTGCCACAAAGACATGCAGTTTCTAACTCCAGCCATCTCTGTGCAACGCCTCACACAGATGGCTCCGCGCATGGCGAGTAGACCTGCTGCTCTCTCCTGAGCAGAGCCAGCAGGACCTGCCGGGTGTGCCTCTCTGTTGAGTGGGAATATTACGCAGGCTGGTGGTCTTTGGAAAGTGCTCATTAAAACAATTAAGTTGAAGGATTACGCTCGCAGAAAAACAGTGCGCTGCAGCATCCTGGCACATCTCACAGGACCAGGATGGGGACAAGGGAAACAGTTCCCTGACTCCTATTGACGGAGAGACTTGCTTCAGCAAGTCCTGTAGCCCTTTCTCTTGATAACCAAATAGAATTTGTTTATTTTTCCATATTTTTTGGCACATGATAATTATACGTAATAGTGAGATTCCTTTGTTTGGGTGTCTCATAAAAACTGCCAGAGACCCTCCTATGAGAATGAGCTTGGGCTCCAAGATTTGGAGTGGCAGATAGGCATATGGAAGATCTACTAAGAGACACTCTGTACTTGAGTGGCTCTGGGAGACTCAGTGGAAGGCAAAGGGCCACCTCTAGTCAGGATGGGCATACACGCACACGATGTACCAATACAATTGGGTCATTATTGTTCCCCAGTGTTAAATGGCATTGATTTGGAGGGGTGACCTTGGCTTAGTGGGGCTGCTTCAGGTCCAGCCAGGGCTCTTTGGCAGGTGACTGAGGGAGTCCAGTATTCTCAGAGAACCATCTGTGGCACGTGCTCTTGGTGTGACTCATTGCCTGAGCTCAGGGTGCAACCTGAAGCTGGATTTGGTGACAGTCTGGTGAAGCCCTACTGGGTGTGAGAGCCCTATGGGGCTTGAGCCCTGGGGCTTAGGAACCCCAACAGAGCAGGAGTGCCTTGATGATTTGGGAGGATGCATTTCCCTGCTTTGGACTTTGGAGAAGGGAGAGCACTCTCCATAGGTGCCTCCAAGCAGGACAGAACCAACCAGAGGGGTCCCTTCCTAGCACATTCACCCAGCTTGTTTGCTGTTTGTGATGAGCCCATGGGGGACCTGAGATGGCCACATGTAGTTCTGGGTTTTCCATAGGGCCATCATAAGCTCAGCAGACAAAAGTCCTGGTGAGTAACTGATGAATTTCCCCTACAAGTTTCCACCCAGGAAGCCATGGGCCTGGTTTCTGTGGACAGCTGTCCTGATCCCAGAAGCTCATAAACTCTGGCAAAACTGGGGGCCTTTTTTGCAAATTAAACTGCAGGTCTGCTCCTCCTGAGCTTCAGGAGCCACATTCTCACCCCTCTTCAGACACCCCAGGGTTTGGTTGAAAAATTCATGGACACTTTGAAACTGATCAGTGTGGACAGCTGTAAGTCCACATTGACTAAGAGACCATGACCATTCAAAGCCACTTCAGGGTTCTTCTCCATAAATTTGTAGCCACAGCTATAGTTCAGGCAGGTCCCCTGGCTAAATGGACTATAGGATATTGGAGAAATGGACAAGGGCTTGAGCCAACCAGGGCAGGAGCTGGCCCCAACCTGGACAGCCCACACAGGGGTTTGGAGGTAAAAGAGCCCCTGTTCAAAATCCTATCTGCCACTGGAAATCTTCCCTTGGCGCCCAAGATCATTCTCATAAGAGGGTCTATGGCAGTTTTTATGAGACTCCCAAACAAAGTCAGAGTCTGTGGCTTTAGCTAAATTGCCTGAAGAAAAGGCAAGGTCTGCGCATAGACAAGTGCGCTGCGTGGGACACGGAAGCCCATGGCTGAATTTTCTGTGTATTGAGTGACTTGGGTGGTATTGGGAATCAATCTCTTCCTGTTCACCTGTGTGCAGGAACTTCGGGGCTATCTGGAGGGAAGTGTTGATGTGGGCGGTTGTGGATAAGGCTGTGTGACCTTATTGATAAATGCAAATGGACTTCTCTGTTTCCTCTCTGGGCCCCTACCATCAAATCTATCTGCTGTGTCGAGAGCTGCCACCCACCCACCCTGTGCAGGGGCAGGAACTAGAAGGCTGAGGCCAAGGGATCTCAGAGGCTTTCTTCAGGAGAGGGGCTATGGCTCAAAGCCTGCCTGTGGCCATGAGTTGACAACGCTGGGGACCAGATTGCCTTCCTAACAATGGAAATGCCAGCTCTGGATGCTGTTCGAACATCAGTACTGTGACCCACGTCTCCCTGGGACATGGGGGAGGAACCAAGTGTGCATCTCCCGTCAGATACACTGATTGTGAAGAACAAAATCTAACATGGCAGAGCCCTTGTTCCAGCACCAGGCACCTCCCTGGACAATGGGCTTCTGTTGGGCCCTGCCTGGGCTTCCCAAGGGACATCATCTGTGTGTCCTCTGAAAATTACCCAAAGGGCTGCCCAGGAGAGGCCAGGAGCATGGGCTGGGAACAATTCCTTCATCTGGGCCTAGGATGCTGGGGCTCTCAAGGGAAGCTCAAGTGTCCTGCACCTAAGTGTCCAGCACCCCCACTGCTCTCTGTTTCCCAGATTCCTCCCAAGCTTCTTCCTTTGCCTCCACCAGCATATGCCTCTCTAGGACCTGCTGCCGCAATAGTAGCCAAAATAAAAATGCACAGATACTGCAGCGGAAACAAACGATGACTTGATTGCTTCTCTGCAGCCTCCCTGGGATATGAATCATGAGCCTCCATCCTGTCACTGGGCTGGAGTGAGGCTCAGGTTTCTATTTCGTTTGGAGGCCCCATCATCTCGTGTGCATGAGCCACCATGGCTCAGTGGGAAGGGGCTCAGTTGGGAGGACTGCCAGGGATGCATCTGTCCCTGTACTGACCCAGGCCTGGCCACATTCCCAGGCCATGCTCCAGAGCACAGGGTGCAGAGTGCCAAGGTAGGAATGCCGCCTGCCCACCGGCATCCCACAGGGGAGGAATCTGAAGCCCAGAGATCAAGTCTCAGGGCTCCTAAGTCCCTGACTAGAGGCCTCCCTGCCTCCCCTCAGATCTCCCTGTGACATTGACCAGTGTTGTGGCCTTTCTGAAATGGAAAACCACTTTCCTCCGTGGTTCCACGTTCTTGGCCCCAGGTAGGCCTTCCCTCCCAGCCAGCCCCTCACCCTGGGCACACAGCTCAGGTTGGGAAGAGAAGAGGCCCTACTGGGCACCATGGAGACATAGCCCACTCCCCACTCCCCAAGGTGCCACAGGGAGTCACATCCCAGCGCATGACTCAGCCATGAGACCCACTCCTTCCCAAAGATTCACCACAACCCACAAGACTATTTTCCCACAAGTAGAATTTGGTCCTTTTTAATGGCAATGGTAGCCCCAGCCATGGGACCCAGAAGGCTCAGTTTACTATGACCCCCTTCTCCTTGGGCTCCTGTCAAGTCCCCCAGATCATGGGTAAGAAAGCCGATAAATTCTATGGGAGGTTTTTCATCCAGTATGCCAGAGATCTTCCACCCTCTGAGCTGTGAAAGCTACTCTCTAACCATCCCACATGACTAGGGAAAGTTCAGGTGGCCTCTGTCCCAAGCCTATCCTTTAAAGTCACTGAGCATCCATCTTGAGGATAACGAGTCAGGAGGTGGATGGTGCAGGCTGACCACTGTTCTTTCTCAGCCTCGGGCAGCAAAGCCTGGAGAGGCTTCACCCTATATCTCTTTCTCCTCCCTTAAAAGAGGAACCCTAAACTCATGCCCCAGAGTTCTGCACTCAACAGGAAGAGCCTCCACCCTCCTCCAGGTCACTCTGAACATTCCAGATCTCCCTCAAAAGCCTCTTATGCACCCTGTACCCACTATTGTTCTAAAGACCCCAAGAAAGGGTTTCCATGTCCAGCCCCTGAGGCTCCTCCTGAGGCCCACCATGGTGATTCATGCTGGAACACTGCACTTCATGGCAAGTTGGACCAAGTCATGGGCTGCGTGGCCCTAAGCCCATGACTTCTGACACTGTGGGGACATGACACTGCTGAAGAGCCACCTAGATGGCAGCTGAGAGGCAGAGGAACCCAGAGCCTCTGATGCTCAGAGTCCCAAGGGCTCTTTCTGTCCTCAGTGCACAAGGGGAAGCCCCACAATCAACATTGCTGGACAAGGGATCTTGATCAGGACTTGGCCTTGCCACCCACCTGCAACCTCCCTTGGAACAAAATTGCACCCTTCAAGTCTGGCTGAGACAGTCTTTGGACCCAGCTGCCTTTGCCGACACTCTTAAGTAAACATTTACCACAGGGCCATGCATAGAGTCTCATATAGGGCCTGTCCATAAAATCTAGGTAGATATTTCCACAAGAATGATACAGAGGTCCCCACTGTAGGAGCCCAGTGCCACTGTAAATTCCCTCTAAGCCATCCATGACATTCAGTCATTCAAGAAGGCATTATTAGGTGCCTTCTATATGCCCAACCTGTGCTAGGCATTGCAGAGACCACCTAAGAGGGGTAAGCACCAGCTCTTCCCTCCAGGGAGCCAAAATGGATTTGGGCAGAGATGATCCAAAGACACTGCTGGAGAGGCAGGACAGCACGTGTACTGGGTGCATCTGCCATTCAAAATCATCTATGTCTCTCCCAGAAAGGGTGAAGCTAGGAGAGGGGGACTTGGACTCCCTCACTTCTTTGGGTCATTGTAGTCCCTCTTATAAAGAAAAGTGTAGCACAGTGACTCCCAACCACAGGCAGCGCCCCCAGGGGACATTTGACAACACAAGGGGTGAGGGGTGCTGCTGTTATCCCATGAGTAGAGTCCCCATGAGTAGAGTCCCTAGAACAGAGACTCCTCCAGCCTCGACTGTAGGGGAAACGGGGGACTCACTGCAGCTCGACTGTTAAGAGCACAGTTTCCAGGTGGCCAGACATGACTTCACAGGACCAGGCCCTCACCCGCTAAGTCTCCACTCTGTCAGCACAGTGAGGCAGTGACGGCCCCTCTTCAGGAGTCTCGCTTCCTCTTGCCAGATGCGGGAGAAGGGTGCAGACGAAGTCTCGAGGGCAGTGTTTCCGTTCTTGACATTCTGATGAGCCTCAAAGTTGCCCAGTGAGCACCCCCAACTCGGATTTCTCTTACCCAAGGAAACTTCCTCAAGAGAAGGGGAGGCACAACTTGGCTTAGATTGGGATCCGCCTTTGTGTTCCCAAATGTGTCCAACCAACTCCAGGGACACGTGACAGTGACAAATTGTCCCATCACTCAGGGTGGGATGTTCTAAGAGGGCTCCAGGCTGTCCTGTGTCCCCTGGAAGGCATATGCTACGCCCTCCCACTTCTGCAGAGGTTTCACACTGTGCATCTGAGGGTTGGGTTGGTGGGGCCTGGGGCCATGTCAGGCTCCAGGGTTCTTGCCTGAGAAAGCCCTTCTCTGTTCAGGTGTAAGAGTTGGCAAATTCTGGCCTGAACTGGGCCCCGGGTGCTTCCTGTAGCACCAAAGGTCAGGTGTCACCAATTTCCCTTGGGCAGGGAGTTGCCAGGCACAGGAGGGAGGGATTTTCAGGGAGGGCTGGATGGGAGGCATGGGAACTGCTGCCCTGCATCAGGACACCAGAAACGGGACACGGGGACCCTGCTCTGCCAAAGCAGAAGCTAGTAAGGAGGCCATCTCGTTAACGGGTGACGACATATACACAGGTGACGTGGTTTCCACGTTGCCTGATCCTGATCCAAAGTCTTTCCTACACATCTTCCCCTTCCTTCCCGCCAGGACCCTGTGCTAGGTCTTCTTGGCAAAGCCGCAGTGGCCTCTCCATGGCTCTTGCTGCCTCTGACCCGTCTCTTGTCTCATCTACACTTCACTGTGCTTCCTGAGGAGCCATTAGGGGCTGTTGGCACCCTTCCTCTTCCCAGCACCCGCTCTGCAGCCTCTGGCACGTCAGCAGCACTCCAAGTCCCTGGGGTCTGGACGGCAGTGTCTCGCTCCCTGGCCCTTTCAAGGTCTCCCGCGTGCGTTTGTTCAGGAACCCATGATGCGCTGCGCATACAGTCACGAACCAGAGCAACCCCTGTTGGTGCAGCCTTGCTGCAAACAAGCTGGGAGCAGGCACACATTAGAGAATCGCACACACATGTGTCAAACGGCAGCTGTGCCCAGAGGCACACAGAGGTACAGAAACTGAAAGGGCAGGGAGGCCCTCTGGAGAAGCTAGGACTGAGCTGGGAAGGCGTTGTGAGTACTCAGGGAACAAAACGCGCCCGCTGTGAGGTTGACCCCTGATGGGGAGGTGGTGGGCTGGAGAAGGCAGCCAGGGGGCTGGAGCCCCGAAAGCAAGGAGTGTTCTAGCAGTTAGGACAGGAGAGGGAGGTCACACGAAGCATGAAGGCCATGTGAAGCACAGTGGTCCTTATTCCAAGAGCAATGGGAAGCCATGGAAATGTTTAGGCAGAGAAGGGACAAGGTTAGCTCGATGGAAGCATGTCTCCGGCTGCTATGCAGAGAACAGATGAGAGGGGATGAGAGTATTCGGACAGGCCAGAGGGGGGGATCATTGTAGACATGCAAGGAGAGCTGGGGAAGCACACGCTTGGATGGCCGGTGGGACAGGGGGTTCTGGAGAAGGGTGGGCAATGTGAAAGCGCCCTCCCAGGCTTTGGATGCGAGTGGAAGGTGCACAAAGGAACCAGGTTTTGGGGAGGAATCCTGAATCTGGTTTGGTCTGAGGCCCTTAGTGGCCCTTGCTCTTTTCTACCCAGCAGCTATTTCCTCCACACCAAGACACAGACTTCACATATTTGTTTCGCTGGACAGGAATCTACTTTCCACCACCTCTCCCTCCAGAGACTCAACTCATTCTTCCAGCCAAGCTCTTACTCCAAGAAGTCTGGTGGATCAACCAGCTGTTGTTGAGCACCCTGAATTGGGGCCATGACCCAAGACCTAGAGATGCTAGCTACCATTCTCCAAGACCAAGATCCACAGGAAACACCTCCTCAGCACAGGACGAGGCTCTGCCGGGCTGTTCTCCAGAGATGTGCATTTTGCAGCTGAGCCCTCTCTCTGGAGAAGGGGAACCCTGCTTGTCGTCTTTGTAGTCTCCATGCCCCCATGCCCCCATGCCCCAAGTCTTGCACTGAGGTGTCACCCCATGCCCCTGTGGAACCATAGCCTCCCTTGGATCCCTGGTGGTACACAGCCACATTTACATCTCAGTATGTGCATTCCAAACAGGCTGCAGGAGGTGCTTGCTAAAACACCATTCCATCTTGCGCTCAGAGCCAAGGTGGAGCAAATGGATCTGTGCAGAAAATGCTCTTTAAAATGCATTACGTGCATGAGTTTAAAGAGATGCCTGCTGCTCAGTGAATTTCAAAAAGGAGTGAGCGAGCCGGTGATGAACGACCTCAGGTTGTTACCAGGCTGAGGAACAAGGGGCTCTGTCTGTCTGCTGGTAAATAAAGTGTGGTCATATATCACCTGCAGGGCTCTGCCTGAGGGAGGCTCTTAAACCTGTTGGACAGGAATACACAGTCCCCAGCTCATCAGAATATCACACAATAAGGTTCTTATTTGGTTGAAATATGAAAAGAATCCCAGCTTGGGGAAGGGAATCCCACATCCACGTGGAGGGTAGGGTCTCCGGTTCATGGTCTTACTTTGATACGCCGGAATGTGAAGAGGCTTCCATGCAGAGAGGAAATATCTGGGAGGCTGCCTTAAAGCACAGATGGACAGTGTGACTGTTGTTGGTTTTCTGGTTTTTTATTATCTTTATTATTATAGACTAATCTAGTAAGAGTCTGTGTTTCTGGACTTTCTGTCCTGGGCAAAACTGAGACAGGCCTTGGGATTTTCATCCTACCCTGGCATAGCAGGGAAGAAATTAGCTGAGTTCATTGATGGTATATTAACTACCTCCCCTGTTTCCTCTCCTCCTAGAGCTAGCTGTGAAATTAAAAATGGAACCAGCTATTAGCAAGCCATTACTAAGTGTGCAATGTCCATGCACAGTGTTACGCACCGTGGGGAGATACCCCAGGGTGCAGAAGCCCTCCTGGTGCTCCTGGGCTCTGCACACAGATGCAGACAGCTCCAAAGCTATTGCAAATCTACACATGGCTGAGCAGATGAACTCAGGCAGGTGGATGCATCACGCAGTTTGGGGATGAAGTGGAGCGGTTTCCCAGCTGAGCCACATCTGCAGCTTGCCGTCCTCTGGGGAATGGAGATGGCTGTCTGAGACTTCCTTTTCATGTATTACAAATCGTTCCAGGGCTGCTTAGGCTCTGGCACTGCTGTTGTCACAGGGTGATGCACAGAAGCAGGCACAGGATGAAGGATGGGCTCCATCCTTCAAGGTGAGAAGGTGTATCATCACCCTGGAGTGAGTGGTTTGGGCAATTATTCATACAGACTGAATTTCCCAAGATGGACAGCTTCTCATCAGTGCTCAGGGGAGTTGGGTTTGTGACCTTGGGCAAGTTATTTGCTTCTGGGAACCCTGCCCCCCATTTGCAGAGGAGCAGCGCCTGCCAGCCAGTCCCCAGGGTGCTTTTGTGACCCTCACCACCCCCACCACTTCAGTATTTCAACCCACGCTGGTGAAGTACAGCAATGAATGATGCATGGGCACAGGCTTCGCAGTGCGCTGAGAAGCAGGCTCGTTGTTGCTCCCCAGGGCCAGGCTCATTCATTAAGCGAGCACTTACCGAGTGCTTGTTGGGTGCCAGGAGTGTGCTGGCCGCAGTGCAGATCTGTAGGTGTGCTGCCTGCTGGGGCCACGTTGGCTCGCCAAGCTTGGAATTTCCATGATGGTTTGTTTGAACTCAGCTCTGGACATATGTTACAGCTCCTAAATAAGCAACAGAGCATGCTGTGAAGGCAGAACCCCACTGCCTGGGTTCAAGTTCCGGGACTTACCACTTAGTGTTGCCACAATTTAAGAAGGTGACATTCCCCACTTAGGTCCCTCATCTGTGATTCGGAAGGATAATGTCAAGCACCTGAACTAGTATGCACGTGGCAGGAACCCTCAGCAAGCTGACCTCTGATCTTTGCTATTACTATTATCCCCATGCTATTTTTAAAAGAAAGTGAGTGGAGGCCATGAAGCCATCATGTCCATGAGAGAATGCCCTCCTTGGGCTTCCTCACTGCCCAGGCTCACAGTGCAGGATGGACACAGCTCCATGTTATCAGTTTTGTTTTGTTGAGTTTGGGATAGCACCTCAGTCTCCTGATGGATCTGGAGGAAAACTTCAGACCCTCAGCCCTCCATAGAGTCCCTTGGACGAGACCGACTGGTATAAAGAAGCCCTCCCCAGGAAGCAGAAATGGAAGGGTGGGATATTTCCCCAGTAAGTCCACTTGCCCTGCCTCTGGCCCTGCAGCCCTGGAGAAGGAATCCCTTGCCTCTATCCGTGGCTCAGGGCTGCAGGGGCAGGGCCACAGGGCTCATGGGGCTGTTGAAAACATTGAAAGATCAGAACTTCAACACGGTGAAAATGTAGAAAGTATTGTGGTGCCTTTTTCTCCACATGTTTTCAAAATCTACAGTGAGTTTTTCTTTTATAACATAACTCAATTTGGATGCTAAATTTTGATTGAAAATACTTGATCCATATTTAGATTTCATAAAATTTAAAGTGGAAGATAGCTTCACACACTCTAGTTATTCCAAACAGGCTTTCAAGTTTTCCAATAACTGAATCAAGTGTTACCATTTTAAGTTTTAACGAAGTCAAAGAAAACATCATCTCCCCAGTCAGACAGGCCGCAGTTTGGGCACTGAGAGGTCACGTGCGGCTGGGGGCTGTAGTTTCTGGCACGCTGACGGAGACCATGTCCACCTTCATCACAGGAAGCTCTTCTTACTGAGTGCTGCTCTCTAGAACACTGTGATGGTGCCTGACGTGGGACTCAAACCACGCTGGGCAGGGCGAGCTGAGGGTCTGCATTCCCACAGGGCCACACTCAGCCTGGAGAAGCTCTTAAGAGCAGGGTAGGGCCTCATAGCGTGGGCTCCCAAGAGCACGGGTACCCATGCTTGCTGGCCCAGTATGCCCTTCAGCGGTTCTCAGAAGTGATCCGTCTCCCTCAAGAGCCATCTGCCTGCGCCCACCAAACACTGGGCAGCAAGACCCTGAGTGTTTTCTGAATGCATCATGAGACAATGACCCAAAGCGCCTATCTAAGGACCTGCATGGGGCGAAGGGTCAGGAACTTCATGCCTCCTTCAGGGAGCAGCTATCATGTTTTGGCAATTCTTTTTCACACAGTAAGTGGAGGCAGGCCTCTTTCTAACCTACGTCTTCTTCTTTCCTGGAGCTGAGGGAAAAAAAGCTGACCACCTCCTCCTTCCAACATTCTAAGGTGCCTATGCCTATCACATCTCTTCAATTTTATATTCCACTTTAGACCATTCCACCAGTCCTAGTATCATGGGAAGAGAAATCTAGTAAGCGACTATCAGTCATTCACATGTTAGTAAAAACTTGCCTACCAACTTGTTCTCCTCGGTAGGAGTGGGAAAGAGAACAAACAGCCCCAGTTAATGGAATGGAGATGTGAAAAGGAAGCCCTCAGCTGCACTGTCTGTGCTCCAGAGCTGCTGGAGATGGGCACAGGATAGACATCACTGGTGGGCCATTCAGGTCCCCTTGCAGCGGGAGGCTGTAGATACCAGTGCCCCATATACTTGCAGGAGGTGTTGGGTTCAGGAGCGGGGTTCAGGAAGCCAAATGAACCCTGCCACAACACTGACAGGGTCTTTGAGGGTGGGGTTCCCAGATGGTAGCTTTTTTGAGGTATTTAGGAGGAGATGTGAAATGGGGCACTTCTCTGGCCTCCTATGACTCTCCTCTGCTTGAGCCATTTGCTGATTTGCTACTGATTTGCTCTGGTAGGACTCTGGCCCATTTGCCAGCCACGGGGCTGTCAGACTCGACACTGGATGGGTGGCATGGTCCCGGCTTGGTCTAAAGTGTGTCTGGCTTTCCCACATGAAAGGGGCTGGACACATGTTTGGCTGGCAAAGCACTACGAAGCACAGCAAGATCTGCCCCAGGCTGGGTGCCCAGAGGTCCAGGAGAGAACTGGCCTGACCATCCACTCCAAGAGAGGGGCCATGCAGGGGTCAGAGAGGGAGGCTGCCGCAAGGCCGAAGGGACTCCATGTAGAGCCTTGGTTGGGAGCGGAGTGACACTAGCCCAGGGGGCACTCAGCAGTATGCCCTTCAGCGGTTCTCAGAAGTGGTCCTTCTCCCTCAAGTTGTTCTTAGGGAGGGCAAATGCTCTTCTTTATGAAAGGTGGCCTAGAAAGTGGTTGCTATTTGATGCCATTTCTTGATAGAATAAAAGTGGTATTTTCCCTGCTAATTATTTTTATTTTTGTACTGCTCTATGAAATCCCCAATATAGGGAACTGCTCCCTAAATGAATAAATCAGAACAATACACCACTGTGTTAATTGAATGGAAGGAGTATCCCTGAAGCTCCAGAAAGCAGATCACACTGACCCATCGCCCCTGTTTACTATAAAGGGTTTTTATCCAGGCAGCTTGAGACCCTCCGCGCACTTTGTAAAACGAGGCATTACAAAGCTTTTAATATTGATCCCCTGGAAGGTTCGAGGGAAATGCTCTCTGGTTTAAGCCAACAGGCATAAAAAGACCATCTGGTGAAGGCTTGACGGAGTGGGGGGGACTTGCAGGTCTAGCGCAGGATTCTACCCACCTGCCGGAGGCTTCCACGTGGCTGGGCCTGCCTCTCAGCCAGCTAGCCAAGGGGTTGGGGAAGAGAGGACTCTCAGGCACCAGGTAGACACGGGCAATCCACTGAACCAACACAGAACAGCCAAGGGAGGAAAAGAAAGCGAGCCAGGTTCAGGATACCTCACGTGGCCCCACAGAGGGCACAGAGCAGACGGGCTGGAATTTCATTAAGGGGGTCTTGAAAAATCAGCCTGTCAGGATTAGACTCTTGTTCTTTCCAAGTGGTTTTTGAATTTTCAGGTTTTTTTTTTTTTAAGGAAATAAATAATTCTATAGATTCTTTTCCCCAATCAGTTGCCCGTCTTTGAAATTAACCATCCCCTGGCTTTCCTCTGATTGGGATCACGTCCCTCCTCACTCTTTCTGAAGTGCTATTGTGCTGGGTGTTATTCACTTAGCCACACATAATGTAACTTTGAAATGCGATGGAAAAAAAATTAGCATTTCCAGTGAACTGGAAAGAATGCATCTGATTTCAAAATGTGTACTTAAAAAAGAAAAAGAACACCCAGATTGATTCCACCACCTATAGGGCTCATTCTGCCCAGCCAAATCTGAAATGCACTTTTGCAGAGGACAACTTCATTTATGATTTTTTAAGGGAAAGAAATATGAGATTCAGGCACAGGGGGAAAAAAAGCATCGTAAGAAATTAATATAGCTTGGATTAATCAAAGCGCCTGCTTTTAAGCCGTGTGCCCCCACAGAGGAGTGAATTAATGAGCAATTTATGCAATGAATATATTTTTTTCTTTCATTATCTAGGTATTTCAGAGGAATGTGCTTCTTCTGACTGGAATTCTCCAGATACTTCTCTGAAATTTTAGCCTCACTTTGCATGTATAATTGCAGCTCAGGGTTGTGTGGAAAGCAAGTCTCCAGGCAGCCCCAAGCCTCCTGTACCCAAGCCCCGGGCCAATCCAGCCACTGGTTCCATTCAATCTCTGGCACAAGGAATCCTTCCCGGTGAAGAATGCACTTTGGAAATACCCTTAGGCCAGGGTCTCCAGGACTGTTTTGAAGAGAGGGCGCTTTAGCAAGAACACAGAGGCAGACCCTTTCCTGGAGATGCCAAGCCAGCAAGTCTGCAGCCTGGAAACCCAGCTCTTTCATGGTCCACGAAGCTCCACCCACTCAGTGAGAACAAAATGCTAAACTGGGTAAATCCAAGTGTGTGCCACATTACGAGGGTAATTTATAGGCCCAAACCTGATCCTGAAGCCAGGTGAGCTAGAGCCAGGTGAATCACGAGAAGATGGACCTTCCTCTCCTGTAGCACGCTCAAGTGCAATTTAGATCCCCAAGAAATCCGCGTCGGGTCTGTGAAAATGGCTTGGATTTGGATCTGCCTGGCTCCAGCAGCCCCTAAAAATGCTGGCATCATCACCAGTACAGCCTTCCTACTCTGTAACCATCCTGGCTTCAAGGAAATGCAAAGGAGTCCTGGGGACTAGGCGGGTGGAATTCCCAGATGCTGGGCCTACAGCTTTATCTCCCCTTGCAACTTCACCAAAGTGTACAGCCAGATGGCTGGAAATGGTAGGTACATATGGCCAAAAGAGTTGGAACTGTTGGAAAGCTCTGGGCACTGACACCATCCAGTTGGTGGAACGTCCCTCCTCTCTAAAACCAATCCAACAACCTCACCCAGGAGCATGGAGCTGGGCGGTGGGCCTCAGGAGAGGGATCCAAAGCTTCTCTGTGGTCACGGCCTTCTCCACCTTCTGCCTGCTCCCTCCTGGGTCACCAAGTCCTTTTTTAAAGCCAAAGGAGGGGGTGGGTGGGGCAACATTGGGATTCAACCTGATACTAAAGTGCTTGATCAGGGGAAAGAGCAATTCCCGGCCTATCTTCCTCTAATCCAGTGCCTCCTAGTCTTCTGTGTCAGGAGGTATGAACCTCCATCCTCAGGTTCACTTCTTTCCATTTGCCCCACTTAAGTCCAGAGGAAGGGGAGGGGTGAGTTCCCAATGGACTGAGATGGATCCCTAGCTGGTCTCTGACCCTCTGATCCCACCCACCTAAGACCTTTCTGGGACAAAAACTTTTGAGTTCTGGGAAACACAAGCCAGCGTTCCTCATAGCCCCCCCACTCCCCCTTTTCATTTCCATTAGCAGAGAAAGCCTTGACGGCTTCCCAGCTTAGATAATTATTTTCTCATTAGTTCCATTCACATTCACCTGCAACCTTCATTAGACACTGGTGTATAAAATGGTCATCTTCAGTACACATGGCCAACTGGGGGCCACATTGCTGCTGAGCCCTTCCCCACGTTTGCTCACTCCATCAGGGGTGGCGAGTGATGGTCCTGCCTTCCTGTGTGAATGCAGGAGGAAGCCTGGGAGGGGGACCTGGGGTGATGGCCTGGCACCCTCCCCTCTGCTGCCTGAGCATCCACCATTAGCAGACCAGTGATCTTAGTTGACAATTGCTGTCTTCCTGTGCCTGGGAACAGGCGTGGGAGGATCACAGGGGAACGGCAGGGCCGCTGGAGACTCTGCAGGCCTTGTGTCTTCCCAGAATCGCTCAGAGCATGTCCTGCCTCTGGGACTGGCAGCCCCCCCCAACCAGGGGCCACATCCGCCCACTCATTCAACAGCACCTATTGAATGCCTGCTGGGCTATGAACCCTGGGCTTCAGTGGAGAACGAACGACAGACCATCCTGGTAGGACTGAGCAGGTGAAAATACGGGAATCTGGCAATGTGTGGCTGTCTTTAACCAACAACAGCCACAGTCTTGTCTGTTTCAACCGGATATGTGGCAGGCAAAGAGACAATAAACAGAGGCCACAGACATATTACAGACATAAGCACTGGGGCAAAAAAGCAGAGAACAGGGAGAGGTCAAGAGTTGGTAGTGGAGATACTGAGCAGGTTCCAGGGGTGGGGGGCACAGCCACATCCCATATGATCTGCAGGAACAGGCTTGTGCGGGCTCCTGCTTAGAAGCTGAACCAACAGCACCAGGAGACAAGGGTGGTACTTTCCAACCCCTTCCCAGGAGATGGCCATGGGCATAGAGGAGGCAAGCTCCAAGAGTTCCTGGAGGTGGAGGCATGGTCCCTCCCTAGATGCAAGCTTGGGCCACTGAGCAGCGGTAGCAGGGCTTGACCACCCTGAGCCTCTGCCCCAGTTCTCCCACAGGCCCTACCTCTCCTCTGGGTGTAGGATGGCCCATGTGATACAGAAGGACTCCCAGCTTGGACATGCCCAGGCCTCTCTCCAAGCGATAAGCATTTAAACAAGCAGTAATGCCCCATGTTTGGAGTCCCCGTGGGGCCTAGTCTGCCATCCTCAGGCATCCAGGGATGCTGGGTCCTTCTTTCCACTCTTGGGGGTGGGGCCCACCTGTGGAGAAAGACCTACCCTGAAGTGCTGCCCTGGTGTTCTGCCATCTATGTGACCCTAGGCACACCACCTAGGTTCTAGGAGCCCCTTTGGCCCCTGTGAATTAGGTGGCTACAGCTCTCCTTGGTGCCCTGAGCTGTCAGACTGGCTGGGCACAGCTCCTTAGTTGTAGCTAAGCTCTTTGAACAGGTCTGTCTACCTGTGTCTGCTTCACCCTCTCAGCCTCCAGCACCATTTTCAGGATTATCTTAAAACCCCAAGAGGCTGAGCCATTCCTGACTTTCCAGAACCACCTCCAAAGACCAGCTAGAAACTCTGGCTCTCTCACTTCAGGTCCAGCGCCTAAATAAAAGCTGGAAGGAAGGATTAGCTAGACTCTCTAGCATAGGAAAATCAATGAACGCTAGATGTTTTCCAAAGAGCTCCTGCAAGGGAGACCATGATGTACCTAGCTGCCATAACCACATAAGAAGGCACTTGGGCTAGGTACGGTGGGGCATGGCTGCTGTCCCAGGGACTCCAAAGACTGAGGTGGAAGGATCACAAGATTGAGAGCAGCCTGGGCAACTTAGTAAGACTCTGTCTCAAAATATTAAATGTAGTTTTTTAAAGGACTGGAGATACAGCTCAGTGGTAAAGTGCCCCTGGGCTCAAACCCCAGTTTACCCCACCCCCGCCCCGCCCCATCCCCAGCAAAAAAGAAGGTATTGCATTCTGGGTAATTTGGAGGCAAATGAGAGAGGTGGGAGCCTGGGAGAGGTGGGAGCCTGGGAGATGTGCTTCTCTGTGACAGTGACTCTGCAAATATCACCCTCAGCCCGCTCGGCTGGAGTTCTCTTTGCCCCAATTAGGAGAAACCATTATGCCTGCTCCACCGGCACCCTCCTGTGGGTGTCTGCAGTGTAATTTGGAGATCACTTGCATCCAAGTACCCCATAAAGCAACATCACCCTCCCATCTGATACTCAGTTAGGCCCCAGATCTTCTGACGGTGGCTTTGTCCCCTAATCCACACTCAGCAGCGATAGCTGCGAGAAAGGACTGCAAGCAGGTGTCCATCCAGCCCAACCCTGGCGCTCATTAAGACCCTGCTTCCCAGCTCAGGATCTGCTGCACTTAAGGCATAGATGACATCAGAGAGTGGACAATACATTCTAAAACGGAATAGAAAATACACTTTCAAATGGAATAGAAAGCCAAGGTCATCGCTGCTGTTTATAGAGGTGGCCAGAGCAAGCAGGGAGCATGGTGTGCTCAAGGAGGCTGCTTCCCCGCCCACCTGATTTGCTCTCAGCAGAGTAAATGAAAGCTCACAGCAAATGCGTATCCTTTCCCTTCTCTCCATCATATTGATTCCAGGAGGCCAAGAGACCTGGTCATTGAAGGTAAAGTGGATATGCTGGGGAGATAGGGCGATGGGTGCAGAGCTGTGCACCCCAAGTTCCAGCCACCAAGTTTCCACTCTATGGTTTTTTCATATTTGTAGGTCCAGCTACTATTTCCTTAATATTGTTTTGTCCTTTCATTATCTAAATACATGATTTGAAAAGGAAATTTTACACTACCAGAGTGAATGGAAAAATCTGTGCCACTTGCTACGAAGAGGAAAAAATCTACACTAATAACCCAGGTGTTCTCATTAGCATAGCAATCCTCTGCACCTCAATTGGAACCAGCTTCATGTCAATTTGGGAAATGGGTCAAAGGGATAAAAGCTTTGGAACAAGTTTTGGCCCAGGACTGGAGGATGATGATGAGTTGTTTGGGAGACACCAGAACATCGTAGAATATTAGCAAAGTAAAGCATCCTTAGAAAAGAACCACAAAATGAAGAATTCTGAGAGCCAGAGAGGGGCTGGGTTCCCCAGGGCAAGAGATACACTTGAGCTTGTTTCACAGGAATCCATCATCTCACCCCAAAGATTAATTTCTTCTAATAAATTAGCAGAGTGTTTTCAGTTTTTTTTTAAATTAAGTTTTACAGTTTGATTTCTAAACACTAATTTCTGGTTCAAAAATCAAAACAAGCCAGGTGTGGTATCACACACCTGTAATCCCAGCCACCCAGGAGGCTGAGGAAGGAGGATGTTGACTTTCAGGCCAGCCTCAGCAACTCAGTGAGGCCTTGTCTCAAAATAAAAAATAAGAAAAAAGGACTGGTGATATAATTCAGTGGTAGAACACCCATGGTTCATTTCCCAGTAACTTTCCTCCAAAATTAAGAGAGAGAGAGAGAGAGAGAGAGAGAGAGAGAGAGAGAGAGTTACTTTTCATTATTTTTTTTTAAAATCAAACAAACAAAGGGCGTGCAGGGCAGTGTCCTTGAGGCCTCTCTCACTGGCTTCCTGGGAGTGGATAGCACTGGGTACACAAAGACAGAGTGCACATATACATTCTCTCCTTTGTGATAAACAGAGATGGCAATGTACTAGAAACACTGCACAGCCTGCTTCAGCAATGCAGTGAAAGTGGCTCAGATCTCTAAACAATGCGCCTCTGGCTCTGCTTTTGCCTCCATGGTAAGCCTGCTGCAAGGGAGGAACAGGCTTATTTCACCAGCTGTGACGATAGGCACCTTTGTGGCTCCCAGACTGTTTCTCTTACCAGCCGCTCTGCAATGGATTAACCTGGATATTCATCTCTGGGGCCTGTGCAAACAGCACGGGGTAGGTTCCTAGCAGTGTGATTAGCATGTGTTCCAGAATGTTGTTCAGCACGTGTTCATGATGTTCCCAGCCCGATGGGTTAGAAGGGCTGTGGCAAGGAAGTGGGGATGGGAACGTGAGCCCAGAGACTTGGTTCTCATTTTCCCATGTCAAGAATTGAGTGCTCTCCAGGTCTCAGTCTGTAGAGAAAAAAGATGATTCCGTTTGAGCTGCACACCCGCCGACTGGGTTCTCTATGAATTATGGATTTTTAAAAAGACAGGAAGGGAGGTGAGATATTGGATTTTCCAAACTGGTTTTATCTTACTCAATTTGAAGTTCATCTTCTCGTTCTGATTTAGGCGCTAGCGTGAAAAGTGGCCTCGGCAGCATCTCCCCGGGCCTTTTTGCAATTAGTAAGTAGGTTTATGCAGTCCCAGGAAATGAAGGATTTATTTTTCTGTGTTTGCAGGCTCATTTCTGTGGTTCCTGCCTGCCCTGTCATTTCTGTAGGAAAACTGAAGCCCCAGGCCCAGACCTCTTTAGATGGTAGGATGTGGCAGGAGGACTTATGGGGCTCCAGGCAGCTAGGGATCAGGTCTGGGAGGGGGTGGGTATCTTGGAGGGGCAGACACAGTGGAAGATTTCTGAAGATGGAAAACATGGGCAGTGACTCAGACATGCAGCAAACCAACATCCTGACGCAGGAGCCCGTGTCAGCTCTACCAAGTCCTCTCAGACACACCAAGCAGGCCAGAGCCTAGGCGTCCGCACTGGCTGAGTTCCGCCCCCATCCTCCCCATCCCCCAGGGACAGCTCCGGTTGTCACGACTCGCTGTCAGGGCTGCTATTAGCATCTGGTGGGAAGAGGCCAGGGATGCTGCCGAGCATCTTGTAAGGCCCAGAACATACCCCTCAACAAAGAACCCTCCCAACCAGAATGTCAAGGAGGGAGTGCTGTTGGAGAAACCCAGCCCTGGCTGGGTCAAAACCAAAACCACCCCAGGATTAAATGTATCTTTGTGAGGCCGGCACAGCCATGCCATGCACCTGTGCGCCAGTGCGATGGGTCCACTCTGTTGCAGTCTCTGGCACAAGCAGCTGAGTCCAGGTCTCCTCAATTTCTATGCAGCATACATGTACACACCATCTCAGAGGGGAAATATATGAGATAAGCAATATCTCAGGACTCTCAACAATTTTTCTCCTCTGAGCTCAGAGAGCTTTTCCAGGACTATGTTACTTTATATTCCTATAATATAATGCAAGAAGGATTGCTCTGCTCACGTTCCACATAGACATATTTTCCAGAGAGCTGTTCCTGACAGCTAGTTAGTGAGGGGGCTGGGTCAGAATCAATAAGTCCTGAAGCCCTTTTTTATTTTTACAAAATGAAAACAACTCTTTTTTTTCTGATTATAAAAATGATACATGCACATTGTTTCTTAAAAAATTCAAACAGTACAGAAAAACATAAGAAAGAAAAATACAAAATTACCCAAATCCTTTCACCAAGAGATAAACAAATGTTGCCGTGTCAGTGCTTATCTTTCTAGCTCTTTCTCTGGCACGGGCACATATATATTTTACCCCCACAATTTTACTTAAGTCAGAGTTTCTCAGCCTCAGCACTGTTGACATTTGGGGCTGGTTAGCTCTTGGATGTGACATCTCATGCACTATAGGATGCTGGACAGGGTCTCTGGCTGGTACCCACAAGATGCAGGAGTACCTCCCACTCCTGGTGGTGATGCCCACAAATGTCCCCAGACATGGCCAAATACTCACGGGGGTAAAAGTGCCCTGTTGAGAACCACTGAGGTAAATGGAATCAGGGGCCTGCTGTGCTATGAACTTCTGCTTGGAGATACAGAAGTGTAAAGGTTGTACCTTGTATCCTCTGGCTTTTAGCATCAGCACTTGGGGCTAAGGTCTATACTGAGGGTTGGGGATGTGACTCGGAGGAGCACTGGCCTGGGTTCAATCCCAGCACTGCATTGAAAAAAAAAAATAATAACAGGGGAAAAAAAGGAGAAGAAAAAAGTTTTTTTTTTTTTTTTTTTTTTTTAACTCTGCTCTAATATTTAGCTTTAGCTGCCCTGAGCCTTAGTTTCTCTGCCTGCAAACTGAGACTATGATAGAACAATGCTTATTATCTGGTATCCCCAGGAGGGGGTTTCCTCAATCTACCTGGTGGGCCCCTAGGTACTTGGCTTGGTGCTTCCTCAGTTGATGGGAGAAGGCAGGCACCCTTCCAGGGGGAGCAGGGCTCCAGGTGAGGAGGGAACCTCGGAATGGTCCACTCCAAGCATTCAGGTGGCTGCACAGAGTACTGCGGGTCTGCCAGAGAGTCGTGAGGTTGTTTGTGGGCTTTGGTTCTAATTCAAGCCTTTGGGAAACAGATGAGCATGAGTCTGCCTGATCTAAGATGCTAGTAAGTTTTTTGGTGGCTTTTTCCCCCCAAGTAAACATTGATTTCTTTTTAGCTTTAGATGTTAAAAGCAAAGCAAAACATCTCTTCAGGGTATGGCATCTGGAGGCCCTCAGATGGCCCAGCGTTTGCCATGCCGTCTTGGGCTTTTCTACAGTACAGCCTCTAGCAGACTTGGCTGTCTCAAATCCCAGTAATAGATTCGTGTACCCTTATACAAAGAAGTTTGGGAAAGTACCAAACTCTGTATGTGGTGTGTGCCCTGGCAGACTTCGGAGTTCATGCTGTGAGGCCTAAGTCCTTCTGAGATTGTCTAAAACAAAAAAACACATCAGCAGGGCCTGTAGTGGCTCCATGCGTGCTGAGTGTGTTTGTGACAGGATCAAGCGTGCTCTCCTTTTTGAAGAACAGAAATTCATTGTGAAAGTGTTGAAGGAACAAGCACAGAGTCAGAAAGCTAAATAAAAAATGAAGCTTCTTTGAGTAATAAAAAGTCAAAGTCTTGTTCTATTAAAAAAACAACAAAAAACAAAAAAGCAAATGACTGAGACCTGTTGCAGGTTGAGTCCACTTGGGGCCTGGGACTGGTCCCAAGCCTGGTTTTGTCGGATTGTAACAGTGCAGCCTCTGGTTTCATTGCTGGTGGAGAGAAAGAGGGACACATGGCAACCCTTCTCGCTGCCCCCTCCCAGCCCTGTCTCCTCACACAACAGTAACGTTAAGTCTCCCACCTTGCAGTCCAGTGCCAGGTTCTCCTGGCAGAGAACCCCTCCCTTCACTGGTCCCCCAGGGCAAAACCAGAGGTGACTTCAGGAGCTCTTGCTCTCTCCAGCCCATTTCTTCATCCATAACATGGGGCTGTCCCCTACCCCATGCCTTTCTCCCCAGGGGGCACTCGCAAGCCTGGCTCCTGCCAGCTGTTCCTCTCTCACCTCCTCCCTGCATCCTCCTCAGGGTCTCTGCACACACTGTATACACTGCCCTATGCCTTGGGCCCCTGGCGTTCTCAGCTCTGCTCCCTTGAGCAGAGTGTTTTAATTGTCTGACCAACCGTCTCCTGGTTAGGCTATGGGGTGGAGACCTGTCCCGTTTGGCTCACTGTTGTATTCACACTGTCTCACTTTCTCACCTGCACAGTCAATAAACATTTGAAGGAAGAAGGGAAGGGGGGAAGCTTCCATCTTTAGAGTGATGGTTTTTTACCTTCCACAACACAGTCTTCCATAGTCAAATGGTACATGAACATATGCTCTCTCTGCTTCCTCCCCTCCTCCTCTCCAGTGAGGTGAGCAGCTCCCATTAGTGGATTCGGGGGATGCATCCATTAAGCACCTGCCCCATGGTCTAGGCAGCTGCCTATGCCGCCAGCCTGCGCGTGGGAGAGGCCATGACTCAGCGCTTCCCGGGTTGAGTGGCCTGGGAGCGGGCTCCAGCCTCTCCTGAGGAGAACCTCCACCCGCAGTGCAGGAACTATGTGAGGCATAATTGATAGTAAAAATCAAATGGGCATTAATTCTGGTGAGTCACCCATGCAGAAAGGGCGCTCGGCAGCGTGGATGTGGGCTGCGGCTGAGGACAGTGACACGTCTAACCCAGTGAGACAGGGCAAGTCAGGGGCGCAAGGTGGGGTAGCAGGAATGGGGCTGGATGGGAGCGGAGATGCTGCCAGGGGCTGGTCAAGCTCTCTCACTTTAGGGCTTTACAAGGGGGTGCAGAGCACTGGGAGGAGACGCCTTCCTGTCACAGGCTGCCCCCAGTGCTGCCTCCTGGCTTTCCCCTGCTCCTCTAACAGGGCCAGGGCAGCTTGGGCTTTCTTCCCCTCCCTCCCCTCCTCCCTGGTCCTGGTGCTGTCACCTTTCAGGACAACCCCACCCCTGCTTATCTCTTGATTTCCACTTGGGGCCTCAAACAATCATTTAGAATTTTCCAGAATGCAACTTGAGTTGCATCACTTGTCTGAGAAAAACTTGAATGGCTTATGGCCCCTGTGCAACCCTGAGCTGGGGTGAAGGCAGCTCTGCAGGGTCATGGCCTCAGGGGGCCTGCTTCCCTTCTGCCTGGCCTCCTGGATGCCATCTTCTCACTCCTCACAGACCTCTTCGTCCAGGAACCCCTCCCTGCAACTCCCTGTTTTGTCCCTGCTGTGCACTGAGCTGCAGCCAGTCTCAGGCATGAGCCCTAAATGCCAAAGGCCCAGGGGCTGGGGACATAGCTCGGTGGTAGAGTGCTTGCTTAGCACTCATGAGGCCGTGTGTTCAACCCCAGTATCTCTCTCCCTCTCTCTCTCTCTCCCTCTCTCCCTCTCTCTCTCTCACACACACACACACACACACAAAGAACAAAGGAAGGTCCATCTTGCCCTTGCCTATGTCATAAGGGGCCAATGGGATGGTCTGTGGGAAGGGGTGGGCCAATGTAATGGCACTGGGGCTTTGTCCTGGCCCCTCCTCTGGCCTTGCTGGGACTCTGCCTAGAGGAAGGCGGAGGCTCAGGACAGCTGAGGAGGGGGTGTCCTCACTCCCACCCACTCCCCCACAATGGGCCCTGCCCAGCTCCCCCCACTTACCCTCTGACCCTGGCAGCAAGCCAAGAACCTCCCCGCATCCCTGGCTGAACTCAGGCCCAGTTGTCCCCACTAGGTGTGAAGGAACAGGCCGCAGATGGCTCCCGCTAGCAGGTGTGTGTGAATGCCTGGCACACGGGCACATTTTCTTTTTGAGAGGGTGGTGCTGGCCCAGGTTCACCTTGGATTACAGGAACACCCTGCCTTTTGAGAAAGCGAAGTTTCAGAGGAGGTGGGGAGGTGTTTGGGGGCAGATGGGGACCCCTTTGAATTCCTTCTGCCAGAGCGCACTTTGGGTTTTCTTCAACTTGTAGAAAACACTGCCAACAGCCAGGAGGGCTGGGCCCAGAGAGAACCTGGAGCTGGTGGGGTAGGCACTGCCAGGCAGCCCGCAGCAGACCAGGCATGTTTTTTGCCCTGCAGTTCTCCTTTCAGAGGCAGGCTCCCCTATAATGTCCAGTAGTGCACGCACAAGCATCACGCAGGTTCTGGGCCACCCCCACTTCCACTTCCCGTGCCCCTAACCAGGACTCAGTGCCCAGCCCCTCTGACTTCCTGATGCAACCCCAGCTCCAGCTGATGCTCCAGGTGCCTCCTAGACAGCAACACTTCCCTGGGCAGCATATCCAACATCCCTACCCAAAGGAGGGACAGTCCTCTCACCCAAGCAGCCACAGCGCTGCTTCTTCACATTTGTGTTCACACTACCTGTGTGCACTCCTTGTACAAACACCAAAAACATGGAGGCAGTGGCATAGCTGTCTCCCATATGGCTATCCCGCCGCTTTGGCCCTCAGAGTCCCCACTATATGCTCAGAGGGGCCTTCATCTGGTCCTTCCCATGGATCATGGGTGCCCCAGCCTCCCCTGGCTCCTGCTCTCCTATCCCCTGACCTGCTCTTGGGGGTCAAGGGCATTGGGCCAGTGGGCAAGCAGAGGAGGTTGTGACATGCAGCCCAGGTTTACGGTTCTCTGTGGTGCCCATCTTACCTGGAAGACTTGAGGCCTGCCCATTAGCTCAGGAGGGCTGGGCTGTAACTGTTATATATGTGGACATATATATTACACATGTAAATCAAAGTTCTTTTAAAACTTTGATGTTTACAGAGAAATTTCGGTGCCAACCCAGAGCTTTTGTCCCCACTGTATTTCTTCCCCAATACTTTGCCATATGCACAGCTGCCACTGACGGAACAATATGGGTGAGTGACTGCCTGGGCTCCACGCGTCGGGCAGAGGTCACTGGTTCTCATCTAACACCCTTTTCCTGTCCCAGATCCCACAGGAATATGCTTACTGAGTCTCCTTAGGCTGCCCTGAGGCTTCCTCGTTTTTGAAGACCATGACCATTTTGAAGAGTCCTACTCAGGTATTTTGTATAATGTCTTTCCATTTGGGTTGTCTGATGGTCAGATCACCATTAGTAGGGGTGATGGCTTCAGGGAGGAAGACAACAAGGGGAAGCATCTTCTCATGGCATGGTTCCCAGGATGCACACTGTCACGTTACTGGACTTCATCCCTGGCTGAGCTGCTGCTCCCTGACTTTCCACTGCAGACCTCACCTCTTTAGTACTCCTCTACTCCTGGGAAGCAAGTCCACTGAGCATCTCAGAGATCAGTTGTTCCATCTCCTTTAGTTAAGACTGAATTATCTGGAGTTATTCTGTACAAGAGATTTGTCCCCTCTACCTGTGTATTCATTTAATTATTTGCTATCTCTATAAACTCATGGATACTTTATATAATGTTAGGTTATAATCCAATACTACTTTGTTGGTCAAATTGTTCCACTTTGACCCTCAGGAGCTGTCAGTTGGGTCCTATGTCCTTTTGAATGCTCCCGTGTCTTTTTCTTCCCACATTTTTTTAAATTGGTGCATTATAGTTGCACATAATGATGGGACTGCTGGTACATATTTGTACAGGCACACAATATAACAATTTGGCAAATATCCCTCCCCAACACTTCCCCACTCCCTCCTCCCATCTCTGGGTCCCTTTCCTCTATCCTACTGATCTCTTTTTGATTTTCAGGAAATCCCCACCCCACACCTTTCTTTTCCTTTTTCCTCTCCAGTTTCCATGAGAAAACATACAATCTGAGTATGGCTTATTTTGCTTAACATAATGTCTCAAGTTCCATCCATTTTACTGCAAATTATATAATTTTGGTTTTTGTGGCTGAATAAAAACCATTGTGTATGTATATTTACACCTTTATCCATTCATCCAGTGATGGACACCTAGGCTGGTTTCATATTTTGGCTATTGTGAATTGTACTGCTATAAACATGCATATGCATGTGTCATGTAGTGTGGTGTCTTAACCGAGAAATGGTCTAATTGGGTCATATGGTGGTTCCATGCCTTTTGAGGAAGTAACCTCCATATTGATTTCCATAATGATTGTACTAATTTGCAATCACACCAATAGTGTAAACAAAAGTGTTCTTTTGTCCACATCCTCTCCAGCATTTATTATATTCTTTTAAAAAATATTTTTTTATTTAGTTTGGTTGTAGTTGGACACAAGACCTTTACTTATTTTTATGTGGTGCTGAGGATCGAACCCAGGGCCTTGCACATGCTAGGCAAGTGCTCTACCACTGAGACACAACCCCAACCCTTAGTTATATTCTTGATAACTGCCATTCTGGCTGGTGTGAGATGAAATCTCAATGTAATTTTGACTTGCATTTCCCTAACCATTAACGATGTTAATATTTTTTCATATACTTATTGGTCATTTGTATTTCTCAATTGTACATGTATTGATTGGGTTGTTTCTTGGTTAAGTGTCTTGAGTTATTTATTCTAGATATTAATCCTCTGTCAGAACAGTATTTTCTCCCATTCTTTTTTTTGAGAGAGAGAATTTTTTAAAATTTATTTTTTAGTTTTCAATGGACACAACATCTTTATTTTATTTTTATGTGGGGCTGAGATCAAACCCAGCGCCCTGTGCATGCTAAGCGAGTCACATCCCGAGCCCATTCTTAATTTTTAAAAATTTGTTCTTTTTAGTTATATATGACAGTGGAAACCATTTTGATGTATTTATACAGTGTGGAATGTATCTTATTCTAAGTAAGAACTCTAGTCTTATGGATGTACATGATGGTGAGATTCACTCTGGTTTATTCATATTTGCACATAGCAAAGTTATGTCAGATTCATTCCACGGGTTTTCTCCCATTCTGTAGGTTCTCTTCATTCTTGTTTGTTGTGCAGCCACATCTGCTTTTTTATTTTCTAGGCTCATCTTATAGTCCTGCCCCAACTAGAATCACTATCTCCACTAAAAGCTGGGTTCCTTTTATCAGAGAATGGTGCTAGAAACCAAAATCTGGGTGCTATCATCACTCTGAGGCCTCTCAGAGGCCCTGGCAGAGCCAGGAGATCTATGTGTGTGTGTGCACAGGCATACCAGATATCAACCCTCTGTGCACAACTAGTGAGAATAACTTCTTTGTCCATCTAGCAGTCTCTGTATTAAGCTAAACTCCCCCATACCTCTGGGACCCTTGAAAGGTCACAAGACTTCTTTACATTTCAACTACCGCAGAGCAGTACAATTTAGGTTGTTTTAGAGGGCAACAGGCCACATGGTGAACATATTTATTTATGTTTTCCTTTTCTTTATGGTTAAGGAAATCAAGGTGAAATTGATGTGACCTAACTGGAGCCTGACAGTTTGCAGCCTAAGATGGTTTTTCTTTCTTTTTTAGTTGTAGATGGACACACTACCTTTATTTTATTTGCTTATTTCTATGTGGTGCAGGAGACCGAACCCAGTGCCTCAAGCATGCTAGGCAAGCACTCTGTTACTGAGCCACAACCCCATCCCTAAAGTGGCTTTTCTCAAGAGGACAAGGGGCAATAGCTGGAGACATTCTGGTTGTCACAGCTGGATGGTGGTGGTAGCTTCCAGCACTGAGGCAACAGAGGCTGGGGAGGCTGCTCAGTGTCTTGGTGGACAGGCCCTGGTGCATATGAATGCCAGGGGGAAGGACACTTTAGCAGCAACCCGCCCTCCCACCCTCCTCCACTTTCCCACAGAACGCATTTCCTTCTAATCCCTGAGATAATTTACAAATTTCTTGATTCCAAACTTCCCCTCTATTGGAAGTAAACTCCCCTGAGAAGGGAATGTTGCCTCTGTGAGCCAATGTCTCCCAGCCCCACACATAGCGCGACACTCAGCTGCACTCAGTGTCTGCTCATTGCACAGATGGGGAAGAGACAGGCTTCACACCATCCTCATTTCTTGGCCTTTCCATGCCCTTGGCCTCTCATGCCACTCACCTGTGGTCTTTCCACCTAACACCTTGGCTGGTGGGAAGGACTTGAGGCCTTGTTGGTATAACTCAAGGAGTCCCAGCAGAGGGGCAGGGCAGCTGGTAGTTCCCAGGCTGCCAGCTGTGGCCCTGAACATGACCACACCACCCTATACAGCAGGCAGTTCATGAGCTCAGCCTCAACTGCTCCCTCAGCTCACTGACCAGGGGGGCTTGAGAATGGACTAAGGGGTCCTTGAGTCCCTGGAATTCTGCTGGTTCTTGGCAATGTAGAAGGACTTCCTTGTAGATAATTAATTTGCTCTAAGGGTTGGGAGTCTTGCTGCACTTCTGCTCTCAGGACAGCTGGGGGATACCCCTCACCCTAACTTCTCCTGGCCATCCCAGGGACTCCTGCTCGACTTCCTCTGCAGCCAAAGTGTATCAGCAATTTTACTTCTGTGCTAACTCACTTGCCTTGATCATGTCTATGAACTTTTTTGCTTCATTCTCTCACCAACCCATCAGTACCCAATTACCTGAATGTCTACTCTGTTCTAAGATGCTTCTGCTCCTTTGGGGTTTAACCTAGGGGGAGACAAGTGCTAAGAAAGTAAGACCCAATACCATGCCATGAATGCTGTCAGCGCTATAAAGGGAAAAAGCGGGCAAATGATGAGAACTGCCAAGGGCTGGCTTGATCTGGGTAGAGGGGGGTGCTGTCTAGAACCCCAAGCAGCAACCATGTTAGAAGTAAAGTGAGGAAGTCAAGTGATAAGAATGGACCACCCACTTGTTTTAGGGACTCCACCAAGCTTAAGCTGGGCTCTGTGCAGAATGGAAAAAAAAAAGAAAGAAAAAGAAAAAGACATTCACCATTCCTTTTACACATATTTATTAGGCATCTACTGTGTGCTATGCATGGAGAGAAGCTGGACAACATAACCATCCACAAACCACGGTCTTGCTTTCCCCTGGTGTCCCAGCAGCAGAGGTGGACAACCAAGCAGCCAGCGAGCAAGAAAGGCCCAGATGCTGTGAAGCTGAGTAGGGAGCAGATGGTTGCAGGCTTCCCTAAGTGACAGGGAGAGTGGGAAGACCCTTAGGGAGATAGAGGGAGTGCAGGGCAACGGTCCACCAGTGACCTGGAACAGAAAGGGTGTGGCCAGGTTCCAGGTTCCCAGTGCATGGGGACTGATTGGAGTGAGAGTGGGGTCACCACAGGAGACCAGGCAGGAATCTATGGCCCTTCTCTTGCACAGACCGACTGGAGGCCTGTGGGTACGCAGCTCCTCAGAGCCCTTCGGGAGAGCCTCCACCCAACCCTCTGAATTGAACACAACAGGATTGAGGGGGGGCCCTCTGGAAGGGCCCTTGCTTGTCACATTTCACCTTTCTACTTCACCTTGGGTCCTCAGTCTTCCATCCTGCCCCATCTTGCAGCCTGTAGGAGCCCCAGGCACACAACAGCAGTCCACAACAGGTCTCATATGATCACCAACAGGGACACTGGCTCTGGCAGCACCTTTCTCTTGAACCCTTCTACTTAAATGCACAGGTCCACACTTGCCTTCCATGAGCCTATCCCCCTCCCAGGTGAAGGGTACTCCTGTGCACTGGACACAGGCTGTGGGGGCCTTGGCAGCGGGTTCAGGGCACCATGAAAATAACTTCCTAGCTCTGCCATGTCCTCAGGCACTGATAACCATCCTCAACATCTTTTGTTTCTCTGAAGGTTCTGTCAGTTACCTTTATGTGAGGTGGTGGTGGAGGTGAGGGTGTTATATGTTCTGCAGGGGCCCTAAGAGAAGAGCCTAGGAGCAATTTTCTAACTCAAATGTCACAATGATAGAGAGCCCCTGCCTATCTCTGAACCAAGGGAGCTGTCAGTTCACTGCTAAGCAAACCAAGAGGCCAGTTCTTCCTGGGAAAATGGCCTCGCCTTTGCCCAAGGCCTGAGTGTCTTCCCCATGTGCCCTATTGCTGAGCAGCTGATATGGCAGGTCCACAGAGCTGATGCACTGCCTGATGAGGATGGCCATCAGTCTGGCCCTTCCTTCCACCTCAGAACACTGGCTGGGCGCTAAGAATGCTGGGGAAGATGAACTCTGGGAGGGCTGGCAGAAGACACCTCGAAGAGAGCTTTCCCAGGACTGCTAGGAAAAGAGCGACAGGGAGGGCACTCCTTGCGGGGAAAGGCTACACACCCAAGTGTCTCATGGCCCAAAGACAAAATGGGTGGGTGAGCTGGTAGCTGCCTACCTCTGATGGGCTCATTTAATATGCAACAGTACATGGTGACACTGCTGCTCACTGCTCACAGTAGCTGGTCTCCAGTTCCCACCTACTGCCTGATGTGACATGGCAGTAACCTAGTACAGCAAATCCTCTTATTTTAGATGGCTTTGTGTGGTAGGGTTCCCACCATGAATTTATCACGCCATCTCGAAGAAGCCCAGTGGTGAATCCAAAGCAAACTTTGCCAAGGGGCTCCTAAGAGGTCAGCTTGCTGGATTCCACTCAGGGAGATGTGCCTTGACTCTGTCTGATGTCTCTAGCCATGTAATTCAGAAGCCCTAAGGACAGCTGTCTCTATTGCTCTATTGTAGGGTAGAGATCAGTCCTTACCTCCATAAGGATCTTGTCCCCAAACTCTTCAGAGGGCAAAGGTGATGCCCCATTCAGAAGAAGCTGAAGCAGCACTGATTTCAAACCATAGAGGAAGTGCTCATGAGGCTCTGCACTATACAGCAAGGCCAGGGCAGTAAGGTGGCACTACAGCCCAAGGCTTCAGAGACACTGAAAAAGGAAGGGCTGGGGGAGAAAGAAGAGAAGCACATAGGAAAGGATAAACAAGATAAAAGAAACCACACACACACACCCTTCCCAAGGACACACTCAGAATGTTCTTCACTTATCTTTCTTCCAGTAGCCCAAACAGCCATCAGTGTAACTTACATTTACAGGCAATCTCTGTGGTGTTCACCATTGATGTGCAGGATAGCATTGAACGTGCAGAAGAGTTGGCTGCTAATGAGATGGGCTTGGAACCCCATCTCTAAGGCCTTTGTGAATGATGGTAGTCAAATGGTTTACCCACTGAAGAGTCCATTTCTTCAGGGCCCTCAGCCGGGTAAGCCCAGAGTAGAAGTCATGCTTGGGAAGACTTTTCTGAAATCCTTTGATTAGCCAGCGCAAGGGGACAGAACCCTTGCACTGCTGTTGATCCTGTGAGATAGGGACAAGAAGTGGGGAACAAGAGAAGAAATGAGGCTACTGATTCGCAACCCAATTCATCACAAAATGACAGAGCTGATGGAGACCCATCTATCTCTGTCTCAACAATAAACTTATGGCCCACATAGGTGACGTGACTCGCCTGTGAGTTCAAAGCAAGATGGCACAGGTGGGACAGGGTATTGGGTCCAAGAGGTGTCCAGGCAAAGGGGTCCTTGAAAACCCATCCAAATGGTTCTGCTGAGAAGGGGTATTTGAAAAGCTCATCAGCATCATCACGGCATCTGCGCCATCTAGTGGTAAGGGGCTCAGGCACCTTGCGCCCCACTGGAGACCCCATGATATCAATCACCCAGAGTTGAGACCATGGCTTCAGCAGGGATCCCAGGAAAGCCAAGGAGACTTCTCTATGGTGTCGCCACTGTGAGCCCCAGCTGCCACTACATCTGATCTGGTAATGTCCAGTAGCCTGCCATTTTTCTCACGGATCAGAGGTATAGCTTTAAGCATTAACCATCTATAAGGCCCAATTTCCTCACAGAATAAAAATGGGGGACACAGGAGGCCCTGCCAACTTACCACTGACCAAGAGAATGGTAGAATGATGGCTTCAGAAGGACTGGAAGGAATTATTAGAAGCACATTCTTCTGTCTGTGTATATGCCCCAGGCTGCCTCTCTAGAACTTTCCACAGTTCCTTGTGGCTCCATGGTCTTCCCACCACCCTGGGCAGCTCTCCAAGACTGCCTAACCCTGAGGCTGTGTGTGTCCTTCAGTTTGCAAATAACCAGCTGATTATAGGCTGAGCCTCAAAGAGGTGAAGATGGTAGCTAGGTAAGGTGGTGCTCAACTGTAATCCCAGTGTCTTATGAGGCTGAGACAGAAGGATCTCAAGTTTGAGGCCAGCCTCAGCAACAAGGGATGCCCTAGGCAACTTAGTAAAACCTTGTCTCAAGAAAGAATGAACAGGGCTGTAGATGTGGCTCAGTGAAAAAGCATCTCTGGGTTCAATCCCCAGTACCTAAAAGGGGGGGGGGTTCTCTTTTCTACACTTTCAAAGAGCAATCAAGGAAGCCTTTCCAAATTGAACAGCTTCAGTGAACAGGCCCTCAACTATCAGTATGGGGAGCTCAGACTCCCCAGCAAATCTAAGCCACCCTTAAGCTTCCTCTTCCTCCTTCTCTCATATACCACAAAAAAGAGGTCACTTGCTTCACATGTCACGATGTCACCACCCAGCCCAGCTAGACCTCACCTGGGTCTTCCTGTTTCTCGTTCTATCCAGACTCAAACTCAAACTGCCAATGGCCTCCTTCTTCTCTACAGCTCCCAGTCAACTGTCCTACCCCACCCAGGGCCTTTCCACCAGCTGCCCCTGCTACAGGGCAGGCCCACACCACCTTGGACTCTTCCTGAAGGCCCCACAGCTTCCAAACTTCATCTGAGGGAACTATTTTGGAAAGTGGGATCCAAAGTCCAAATGATTTCAAGTTCAAATCCAGAACCTACCACTTTCCACCTGTGTGGTTTTGGGCAAGTTATTGGACCTCCCTGTGCCTCTCACTCCTTAGAAGACTCATGACAATGAAGTGAATTAGCACACTTCCCTAAGGCCCAGAACACATCTGGCACTGTAGAGCAAGGGCTTTTCTCACCCAGAAGACCAAGCACGGGTAGCAAGCACTTGGCAGAGTGTCCCCTAGAGCCCACAGAAGGAGACTTGGCTTCAGGAGCCTAGGGATCTCCTAAGCCTTTGTGCAGAGGAAGCAGTTTAAGGCCTGTCTGTGAGGTGCAACTGCCTTGGCTTCCTCCAAGAGACCTAGGCTAGTGAGAGGGGGCTCTGAACTGCCACAGAGAAGGAGGAAACAGAACAGGAAAATCAGAATAAATGGGGTTGCCTGACACCCAACCAAGAGTCCCAAGAGAAACTCCCCTTTTCTTCCCCTCTTCCCTTGTCCCGAGAAACAAGGCTCAGAAGCCAAAGCTGCCTTGGCCTCCCCAGAGCCTCCTAAGTCAGTCCCCACCCAGCTGGGACTGAGGGAGGCCCAGGGATGCACAGATGTTACGTTGCCATGGTAACTGCCTAACCTTGTTGTGCTTCTGTTCAGGTTACCAAGGGTGCAAAGAGGAAACATGTTGGCTCCACAGACCTGGCCCAGGCACCTGTGTCAGTTCAACGCTCCCTTTCTTGGCCTTCCCCTCTCCAGGCCTGGCCACTTGGTACTCACCAAGAGCCCAGGTCTCCCAGACCAATGTCACAGCAAAGCCAAGGAGGACCCAGCCAACGACTCAGTTGCTGGGTCTCTGCCTAATTCTGATGGCCCTTGTTCCTCCAAAGATAATAATAGCTCCAGTTCACTGCAGGGAGAACAAGTGCAAATGCCTACAGAGGTTAGGCTCTGATCAGATGAGTGACAGGCGGGTGGTGGCAGACATAGTGGTGGGGTGGGGTAGCAGCTGCCGATAGGGGGCGGCCGCCCCTTGCTTATGGCTGTCTGAGTACAGGCAGATGGCAGACCCTAGTAGTCTGGAGGGTCTGCTAGTTCAGAAGTCAAGCCCCCAGATGCTTTTGTAAAACCTCCTCCAGCTAAACACAGGTTTTGTAAAACCTCCTCCAGCTAAACACTGGTGGTTATCATCTTTCAGACTTTAAACAAATTCTATGCGGTTGAAACACACCAATCTCCGGGTGGGCTTGGCTTGAGGGGCAGTTTCAAACCCCCTCCTACAATGGTAGTTGTTCACAAGTTCACTTTGACTATTTATTTAATCATAGCAGCAACCATCTAGGGATTCCTGAACATGTTGGAGGCTTTGTTTTCTTGACTCAATTCTTGCCTAGACCCTTTGCCTGAGTCAAGAAACTGCTGGGCAGCTAAGGAAATTACCCGGAGGCTTTGGGATAGAAAGTGGGACACTTAGACTGCCAGAAAGGGGCCCAGCCACCAGGCTTTGGATAATCCCCACCATTCCCCAAGTGAGGGGCTTGGCTTTGACCTCTCCTCTCTAGCTTTGTCCTTGGCCTTCCACACAGCTCCCCATGCCCCCAGCCCAGCACCTGCTCATGTCCCTCACCTGCCCTCTTGCCTGCCAGCTGCCCCTGGCGCCAGCTTACTCACAGGCTCCTTCGTGCTACCTCTTCCCAGGCGGGGCTTCTTCCCAGGCCCTAATCCTACCCAGTTCTCCTGACCATATCTAGGCATGGCCATGTAATGTCCTCCAAATCCCCCTGCCCCTCGACTCTCTGCCAACTGAGCTTCCATTTGGCCTGTGACATTTAAAAATATCTGTCCAGACTTGGCACACAAAGTCCAATACCTCAGCTGCCTCGTCAGGCCCCACACCCCTGTGCTGCCAGCACCCGCACACTCTTGACCCAGGACGAGGCCATTGAGCTCTCCACTCCAATCATCCTGTCTTAATTTGGCTCCTTCGTCACATGGATCCTCAGCGCGAGTCCTTTCTTGCCCCTACATGGGCAAGGCAGGCAGGGGCTCAGGGGGCTTTTGAGCGGCAGGGCAAGGTGCAGGCCATCTGTGTGCCCGTGACACAGGAGCACATGCCTGGAGCATGGTGTGATGTCTGCTACAGCTGTCCTCTCCCTGGCTTCCAACCCCAGCAGGCCCCATAGTTCTGCTATTAATATAGTGCAAAGAGGCCCAGCAGCTGATCAGGACAAAATCTTTCCACACGGATGGTGACAACTGCCATCACACTGGTTTGGGCTCCATGTGTTCCCATTGTGCATTCCTTCAGAAGGGGCACAGCTGAAATCTGTCTGGGCGCCAGCTACTGAAAATGTGCCTGCTTTTGCTTTGGCAATGGGGGCATTTGCCAACAATAAATCTGGAGGCCTTGAAAGGGGCCTCAAAAGATGGGTGGTGGGTTTAGGAAACTCCTGGGGCTCACTGAAGCAAGTGTTCTCTTCCTTAACCACATCATCAGCCTGCCTTTGTGCAGAGGCCCAAGGCTACCTGTTCCTTCTTTTGGCTTTCATTCTCAGGGCCCAGAGCAGTACCCGGTACAAAGGTGCAGGCAAATGCAGAATGATGTGTGCCATGGGAAGAGAAGGCAAGAGTTGTTTTAGTTTTCCAAACATGCTTTCTTTGGAGGCAAAGAGGGTGGCTTCAACTTTTCCCAAAAGGACCTAGAAAGAATGAACGGCTAAGTGTGGCAAAGCCATCAACCCAGAATGGTAGCACTCACTCTATTGTCCAAATATGCCAAGGTGAATCATGTGCTTTCTGAGATTTACTTGAGGAGATTCTGGAAGAAAAGATGGGAAGGGCGGGGGCAGAGGACAGCAGAGAAGCAGATGTGGACAGTCCTTCAGCATGCTCTAAGCCCACTGACCTCCTTTCTACTTGGTGTGCCTGAAAATTTCCATAGCAAGTTTAAAAATATGCATGTGCAAACAATGTTAAATACTTTCCAAGGGTCCCTTATGTACTAGGAACTCTCCTGGAGCCTCTTAATTTATAGAAAAAGAACAAAAGTAAGTAAAGTCCTGCTACCTAACAGGGACAGCTTGGCCTGGAAATGACCATTTTCCAGAGGCCCTGGGTTGGTTGCAACCATCCCATGCTCTGCACCCACAGAGACAATCTGAAGCCATACTTTTAAAACTTAGTGTCGGGGTGCTGAGGACTGTGCCTCAGTGGTAGAACACTAGCATGTGTGAGGCCCTGCAGAAAAATAAAAAATAAATTTGTGACCCAGAAAGCACTGAAAGAACCTCATCCTCGGAATGACCTTCACTACTAGAGGCAAGCCTGAAGTCTTGGGTTCATCTGATGCTTGCCAAGAGTGCTCTAGTCCTACCATGCATGGTGGCTTGGTTTCGATTGCTTTTGAACTTTATGAAAGGATTATCTTCCATATGCATGAATCTGTACTTTTAGGCATAGGCTCTTCTGGCACCACATCAAGCACAGAGAGAACAAAGGGAGGAAAGACCCACCCCAAACCCCACCCAAATTCTGGGAGAAACTGAGAGTGAAGACAGGAGAGTGGGGTCTGCTTGGCAGAAAGGCCAGAAGTCAGCTGGAAAGCAGCTGCAGAACCTGCCTCAGGAAGCCAAGAGCCTGAGCTTCTGCTGGCTGGGGGCTGGGACACAGGTCCACTGAGGCCAAGGCTAGAGAGGCCCTCCACCATCAAGGCCAACCCAGCTACATCTGCAAACATGAACATGTGACATGACAGCAAAGTGTCATGGTAAAGGCAGATCAGACAACTACACCTGTGAACTTATTATTAGAAGGCAAACGTCATGGAAAGAAGCAGTGTTCCGAGTAACGTGGTCCTGCCAAAACCCAGAAGGCTTCAGCTTGTGGGGATCAAAGCCTCTCACCACTCCCCAGCTGAGGCGCATAGTTGGATAGTGAGATTCAAACCTCATTTGTCTCTTTTGGTGGGAAATATCTTATCACACAAGAAGACCACCCCTCACATCTTCCCCAGGCACCATTATTCTATGTCAATGAACAGACTGGAGGACTGGTCAAGAACAAGGTGGTGCTCAGGATGGGTCTTGAGGGGAGAGGGGAAACACTGTCCATTTCTAGAACTATGCATTTATCTTCATGTGTAACCAGAAGCCAGGTGATGTTGGCGATTTTTTTTTTTTTTTAATCTCAGTGGCCTGATTTTCCTTTAAAAAAAAATTCACTCACATAAAGAAAACAAGTTAAAGAAAACTATTAGGTTTACTTACATGATGGGAATATGGCAAAAATCATGACAGTGGTGTGAAAGGAACAAATTTGAGCAAAAATAGAGTCAATATTTCTAAGATATTTCTAAAGGACTGTGCATTTCTAAGGTACTTCTGAGTTCAGTTTTGACTATAATCTATGCCTACAAATGACTATAGCACACCCCTAGACCAGCAGCTCCCAGTCTAGACTGACTCCTTCCCTGTCCAAGGCCCCATGTGGCTCTGCTGGAGGAGGCTACATGGCAGCCTCCAACCCCACCAGCACAGCAGGAACAGCTCCCAGCCTCTCTCCTCCTTATGGAGCCTCTGATTACAACAGTGGTTTTACAAAGCAGACTTCAGCCTGAGCTCTATTTGGTATTTTAGAATTACTAGATGCCACAAGCTATTCACACAGACATATGTGCAAATCTGCCTTAAAATTCAGTAGTAAAAGGCTGGGGCTATAGCTCAGTGGCAAAGCACTTGCTTAGCATTCGAGAGGCACTGGGTTCGTTCCTCAGTACCACATAAAAATAAACAAATAAAATAAAGGCATTCTGTCCATCTGCAACTATAAAACATTTTTTTTTAAACAATTAAGTAGTCAAGCCAGGCGCAGTGGCACATGCCTGTCATCCTAGCAGCTCAGGAGGCTGAGACAGAAGGATCACAAGTTCAAAGTCAGCCTCAGCAATAGTGAGGTGCTAAATAACTCAGTGAGACCCTGTCTCTAAAGAAAATACAAAATAGTGCTAGGGATGTGGCTCAGTGGTTGAGTGCCCCCGAGTTCAATCCTCAGTACCGATAAATAAATAAATAAATAGATAGATTGAGTAGTCAAGGAAGAAACATGGTGGTCTCCTGGAATAAAAATTGGAGTGCCTAGAAGCAGATTATAAAGGTGGTTGCTCTTCAGAACACCTTTCATCACCATCTAATCATAACACAGTTTTAAAATGGGTGATGTCAAAGAGAACTTTATTGAAACATTTATTTCCAGGTCAAAATGGAGCTTTATCTGGTATTTGTCATAAATCTACATTTTCTTCTCTTCCAGACAACTCTAATTGCAAAATAGAGCTCATTTTGACATCTGATGGCAGAACAATAGTATGCTACCACCCTTCTGTGGATATCCCATATGAACACACACAGCCTATCCCTCTACCAGATCCTGTGCACAATGATGGAGAAACACATGATCAAGTGCTGAAAACCAGATTAGAAGAAAAAGCTGAACACCTTGAGCAAGGATTCATGATAGAAAAACTTAGCAAAATGTTCTTTACTACTAAGCTTAGTAGTACCTGTCCTCAGGGACAGTTTCACAGATATTATAAAAATCCGAATTCTCCAAAAGACAGATGATATTGAGACTCTTGGAAAAATCAAAGAAAAATGTCATCCAGTGTCTCATTCGCCATTTGAGAAAATGCAATCTGGTGTATTTACTGTTATATAGTAAAATAATAATAAAAAATCTTTTCATGTTAGAATATGTATTTATTAATCCTGGACTTGACATTTTTATTTAGAAAAACTATTTCATCTTATTCCTTTTGAGATATTAAAGGCTACCACTTATTTTAAAAAAAATTAAGAAGTCAAGCTAAAGGAAGCTGTAGATGTCACAGTTTCCACAAGCAGACATCTTGAAAACAGGTCTTGAGAAAAATGGATTTGCCTTTCTTGTACCGCAATTCTCAAGTTTTGGGGGGCAGTTTTAAGTAATAACTGGTACTTTTGAAGCTGGCTGGATTTCTGAATAACCAGCAGAAAAAGAGAGTGTCATCAAACCATATTAGCTTTAACCTTATCCAGTCCTTCCAGCTGCCATGTGGACTTTGCCAGGCTTGATTAGTAAGAGCATGGTATAGTTCTATTTCTAGCTTCTAAACCACTTCTAGCCAGTTCTTTCTTTAATAAGGAGCCGGTGGAATGTCAGTTCTAAAGTGATCAAGAAAAGAATGTGAAGCTGTGAACTGTTGCAGACAAAAAATAGATCTGATATCAAGAGGGCTGCCATCTGAGCCGATGGCTCATCTTCCACTCCACATGAAGACTCTACACTCCTAATGAACAAACCGGACAGAACTAAGACTAGAGAAATGCAGCCTACAATCTGGTTTTGCCACAAACTTGCAGATCCCCCTGCTCTGAGTCTGTTTCCTCACTTGTAAAATGAGGGCTGAGGCTTTATATCTGGGAAGAAAGACTTCTGTTCACGTAGACTTTAGCTGGAAACTCAATTTGGGGCGTTCCTCTCAGTACCCTCGTTATCTCTGGATTTTTCCTGCTTCTACAACAGCTTCTCCATGAGCACCTGACCTACCTGTTGCCTCCTCATGCATGACACAAAGCCACTTTCAATTCCAGAAGCCAAAGGTAGAACTCGGGCAGAACATACTAGAACTTAAGAGTCTCTTTCCCCCTTCATTAGCTCAGTGGAAGACAGGCTTCTATCTAGTTACATACACACACACACACATACACACACACACTGGGGATTGAACTCAGGGATGCTAGACCATGGTGTCACACCAAAGTTCTTTTTGTTGTATTTTAAGATAGGGTCTGGCTAAGTTGCTGAGGCTGGCCTTCAACTTGTGATCTATCTACCTCAGCCTCCAGGGCAGCTGGATTACATATGTGCGCTGCTGCACCCACTCCCTAAGCAGCTCTTGAAGCTACTCTCAGCACCACCAGTGTTACATATCTCTAGAATCAACCCCTTTCTAGATCCCAGCTATCACCAACTCGACTTCCTTCCTAATCCCATCTTTTCTTGCTGGGGTCAGAGAGGTCTTTGAAACAAATGAACTGATTTCAACACTTTCTGCCCATCACAATGGTTCCCACTCTTCCAAGGCTAGGCAAGAAAACATAAAGACTTCATTTTGTCCTATTGGGCTGAAAAGACCCTGAGTGGTAACCCCTGCCCACCTCCACACACATCTCCTCTGTCCTCCAGCTCCAACGACCTCCTATGGGTTCCCTAACAGACTTAGCTCCTTTCCACCAGAGGGCCCACGAATATTCTGTTCCTCTATTTGGAACGGCACCAGCCCGGGCTATTGCTCTGTTTGGAATGGCACCAGCCCCTGCCACCACATGCTCACCCTTCAGTTCTCAGCTTAAGGGTGCACATATCACTTTCTCAGGAAAGTATTTCCTGACGTGTCTGAATGTAGGGTGGCTTCCTCTGCTGTACACGTTGGAAAAAAATTCTTTTTTAGTGCCCTTAGCTCAGATTGTAATAAGACCCTCCTTAGTGTGGTGATTCATCATTTCCAAATCCCCACTGCATACACTGAGTGAAGACAAGAGAGTCTGATTTGGCTTTCAACCATATTCCTGGTGCCTATCTGAATATTTGACCCATAGTGGTTATTAGGGCATCTTTTTAGATAAAACTCCTATAACTTCTAAAACTTTCCACTGAGAACCCACTAAAGTGCTGGGCACGGTGGCACACACCTGTAATCCCAGTGGCTCAGGAGGTTGAGGCAGGAAAATCAAGAGTTCAAAGCCAGCCTCAGTAACTTAGCAAGGCCCTAAGCAACTCTGAGATCCTATGTCTAAAATAAAATATAGAAAGGGCTGGAGATGTTGCTCAGTGGTTAAGTGCCCTGGGTTCAAACCCCAGTACTAGAAAAAACAAAACAAAACACTAAAGAAAACTGAAAATTCACATAGACAAAATTCAACAATTGACTACTTCTCCAATCTCATTTTTAAGTCTCCTTCTGCCTGACTGGGTTTCTTGAAATTCTTCCCTGGTTTTCTTGGCTTTAGGCCTTTATCACCACCACCATCTCTACCACCACCACTACAATCATTGCTATTACCATCACCTTCACTGCCAGGAGAAAAAGTTATTGGTCAAGAATGGAGAGATTTATATCCATGCCCAATGGGTCCCATGTCTGGCATTTGGCCTTTTACTTCCAGCCTTGCTGCTGGATCCCTCTCACAGGGATATCCACTTGTTCCATTTTAAGCCCCACCTACATACTCTTAGAGAAAGGATGTTAGAGAAAATCCCTTTAAAAACAGAAGCAAAACAAGGGTGGCCCCATTCCATCCCTCTCATTTAGTAAAGTATTAAAGATTCTTCTCTTTCATGTATTTTCAGAGAACACAGTGAGGCGCAAATGAGGGATGAAGAAATTAGAGAAAAATGAAAGAAGTAATAAAAAACATCAATCTAACTAAACAACATGACTAGAAAAAGCCAAAAGAATAAACCAAAAATTATTTTAAAATAAAAAAAGAAGCCCAGATTTACTGAATATCAAAACTATAAAACCCAAGAAGGCATTGAAATGGAAGCTCCTATATTCTGAGATTTCAGACAAAAGAAATGTGTGGGACTCACAGGATTGCCAACCACCTTTTTTCTGCTTAGTAAAGACACTGAAAAATTAAACTAAATTTTTAAAAACTCTGAATTCTTTTAGGGAGGAGGGTAGAATTCAGTTTTATTTGTGTGTGTGTGTGTGTATATTATCTATCCATCTATGTAAGCACTTCTTATTTTAAAAACCTGTAAAATCTTAAAAATGAAACCATAATTATCTACAACCCATCTAACAACAACAAAATGCCAAAATCCTAAAAGGTAAGAAGCTTATGTAGCCTCAAAATCAAGATTAGTTCCTTCCCTGAATAAATCTGGCTTGTATCATCTTTCTTTCCCTCATTTCATCATGGACCAGCATTTGGGTCTTTCCCCATGAAATAATCCCTCCATGATACCCTCTGAACCCTGCACAGAGTGCCAGGGCAGCTACCTCACCAACAACCTATTCTAAAAGTAGCAGAAGATGAGAAAAATATACCAAAATCAATATCGTTCCTATAAATACATAATAAACAGTCTGAAAATCTAATGAAACAAAGAGAGTTCATTCACAATGCAACAAAAGTATCACACACTCGGGAAATATATCTGAGATATAGTCACCTACCAAGTTATACCTGATACATTAAAATTACATAAAGAAAAAATAAATCCTTAATGGAAGAAATAGAGACATGAATAAATGAAGAGACCATACTTCTGGCTTAACACTAACTGCAGAAAAGACAGAAATATTTCCCAATTTAATTTACAGATTGAATGCAATTCCAGACCCAAAAAAAAAAATAATAATCACCAACACCATTATAGAACTGGATAAAAATGGTTCTTAAATTCATATAGAAAATCAAATGGGCCACACTCTGAGATAACATGCAATAAGAGGGTCCCTGCAGAGTTTAAAATACAGTACACACTGGGTGCAGTGGCCACATCTGTCATCGCAGCAACTCGGGTGGCTGAGGCAGGAGGATAGCAAGTTTCAGATCAGCCTCAGCAACTCAAAATAAAAAAAAAATTATAAGGGCTGTGGTGTGCTCAGTGGTAAAGCACCCCTATGCTCAACCTCCAGTACCATCCCCCAACACACACCACACACACACACACACACACACACACACACACACAGGTGATCAGTAAGCCTGTAAACCAACTGCAGTAAAACACTGGGAAAGACATACAACTTCACAATCGGAATAGGAATAAACCTACTTTTTTTTTTTTTTTATTGTGAACTGTCACAATAAAAAAAAAAAATACAAACCTACAAGATGCCAAGGATAGAGAGATATCTTTTAAAACCCTTTCATTCCATTGTAGGCCAAAAGAGCTGTTTTATTTTTAAAATTATTTTTTAAAATAATTTAGAAACATCAGAAATTTTCAAAGGGACAAGATAAACAGTGTTGAAACAAAAAAAAAAAAGAAGAAGAAAAAACTTTTTGAATCCATCCCAAGCCCTTCATTCCTAGGGTAGTTAAAATCTAAAGCATACCTTGGTAGTTAGATAAATTCATATTGCTGTCTATGAGTCTGAGTGGATGTGGGAGGGAGGCTGTGGCAGACGCATCTTCTGCCCAGCTCCTTCACCAAGGCTCTGCATCACCTCTGCCCGGCATTCAGAAACACCACTGGACTTCACACAAGGCTAGTGGCCTCCTAAATAAAGATGACTGCTCATGTGGCTCAAACCCAACTGGACCTCTACAGTTCAGAAATGAACAGTCTTCTCTTGCTCTTCCTCTGTCCATCCCTCCCCTAAAGGGTCAAGAGGGAATTGAGGGTAGTTTTATGAGCAAACTTCTAGACCAACAAAAGGCTTGCAATTTATGATTTTTAGGCTAGGGGTGGGAGAACCCAGAAGACATTGCCAACCTACAATGCATTCTCATTTCTACTTCTGGAAGACCTGTGCTTCAATTCTCCAGGTTTCATCATGTGCAACGATGCCAGTCATGGGCCCTGTTGGGCATCACATCATCTAGGCAATGGAGATTATCTTGTCTATCATCTGGCCCTGCACCTCAGGATTCTCAGGCACACAGCAAGAAAAGATAAAGAAAAACAATGGAGTGGAACCAAGTGTCCACCTCAAGAATGCAGAGGGCAGGCCAGCTGGAATGTACCCTGCTGTGGACCCGATTTGATTATAATAAACACATCCCAAACAATGCCCCACATATTGGCAGTATTCTAAGACTTAAGGGAGCCATACACCCTAACACCTGTTTGGAGCAGGACCGGATCTTCAGCACACTGCCTTTGGAAAAACAAAGCCAAGTGAAAATAATAAACAAATACCTTAGAATCCTCTTTAACTCAAAGTAAAGCTACAGTGAAAGAGGCCGCTTCCCTGGTTATGGGGATGGACTGATTACAGGGCCCAGATTCATCTGCCTGAAGATAATTGCCTCAATTCTCCACTCCACTCTGCACATACAGAAACACTCCCAATCTAGCAGAGCCTCAGCGACTAGACATGTAAAATTGGCCTAATCACAGTCTGAAGAGCTCAAGCTGAAAAGATTCTCTGAGCGTGCGCCTGAACCATGACACCACTGAGGATTTCTTCTCTCTGGGCTCGAGCTCCCTAGCTCCCTCCCCCAGGGCTGAAGAGTGAGTCAGATCCTCAGCAGATGAGATGAAAACAACTTGGAGGCTCTCTGTTCATCCTGGTGGGGGTGGGGGTAGTGAAATGTCCAGGAGGGTGGGACAGATGATAAAACACACATCAAGGACATACCTGATTGTTGGGTGGCCCTTTGCAATCAGTGGCCCAAGAGCTCCAAGCAGAAGATACTATACAGGGTAAAGGTAGACATCTGAGGCCCAAATCACCAAAGCTGGACTCATCTTTGGACAGGGTTGTCTCAGCCAACCATAGGAAAGAACCAGACAAGCTAAGTCTAAATCCAGTCTCAGGAGGCAGAATCTAGTCCCAATTCCTATAGAACAAAGCAAGTGGTCAGTCTAGAGGCTGAACCAGCTGCCACACAAAAGCTGAGCTCTAGGGTCAAAAGTGAGGAGCTTCTAGACACTTCTAGAAACTGACCCTCCCCTAACACAGAGAGGGAAGGAGACAGGTGTGACATCAGTGGAATAATCTGATAGAGCATAAAGGGTATCATTAGGGGTATCTTCTCAGAGCACTCCTGAGAAGATACCCCTAATGATCTGCATGTAGGACTGGAGCTCTGCTGATCCTGTCTTCTTTTCTAAAGGACAGTACAAACACAGCATTGTAATCCCAACAATGGCCTGGACAGAGCCCAGCCATAGCAGAAAGAAGATTATTTCCCCCTATTGTTTGCTTTTAGCTCTAGGCAGCATCCCCCCAAAATCATGAACTCAAACTAGAGGTTTTCACCATTTCTACTGGTGAAAGTCAACTGAGATCAGTACAATCCAAATAACGCAAAACAGCACCCTGGAGAGAAGAGCCAAATGTGCTGTATTGTACCCAGTCCTCCTAGGGAACAAGCAGGGGCGGCCCATGCCAAAGCCTCAGTGGGTTGAGCCTTTCTGGCTGATTGCCACAGCGAGGGGTGGGAAGTACTTCAAAGTCCCTGAATTCATTTCTATCCAAAGGAAAGTTTGAAAAGCTCTCCATCTCCAAAAATAGTCTTTTCCAATGATTGTCCAAAAAAACATGTTCAAGAGCGATTATACCCACTCGCCAGGCAGAGCAATTCTTTATCTTGAGTCTTGTCTTGGAAAATGTTTTGGTGTCCACGGGACCTATGACAATAGCCTGCAAGCCTTCTAAAATCTTATGCAATTCATCTCTGTCTCTCAGAGCGACCAACACGTGGCTTTGCACATGGTAGATACATGCGTACAGGTGGACTGAAAGCAGTCTTCTCATGGGCTTTTAAAAAACTAAAATAAAACAAAAAGAAAATCTCAAAGTCTCCAACCTGGTTTTTAAAAAAATAAAACAAAACAAAAAACCACCTCTTTCAGAAAACCACCAGATGAACTGTACCTCTGATCCCAATCACTGCTACTCAGCTTCCCTCCCCCATGTATCTCTCTGGTGTGAAATTTATTATTCTGCACCTGTTGGCAGTCTGTTCTTAATATTCAGGGGCATTTCACAGTGATATGCGTGTTGCTGGATGGCAGGAATTGCTCATCCTCAATTACTTCCATCTCCCCACAATGCCAGGAATAGTGTCTTGGTCATGGAAGTGACTCAATCGTGATTGCTAAATAGCCAATTTCATTTGTAATTTCCGAGACAGCTCCAGGAGGGGAGGCAAAGAGGACCCATGTAATTAATAGATGGACTCGACCAGCGTTTTTGTTCCAACAAGTAAGTATGGAGCAGAAAGTCTCAGCGCCCTGCAGAACCCCACCGCAGGCTGTGGGTACATCCACATCCACCTGTGTGCAGGAATCTTGAACTGCCCCCAAACATTCCTTTCTATCACTGAGCTACCAGCACTTTCAAACGCTTCTAAAACAAACAAGAGTTAAAGACTATCCTTTGGTAGAGCCCTGCCCCACTCCATAGCCCCAAATGCTTGCATGGAATCAGATCTGAGATGAATAAGACAATGACAAGCTTCAGACAACCGGCTCAGGAGCCCTGTGGAAAACATCTCCAACATGTGGTCATTTGTCCTTTTGACTCAACACTGCTTCTGACAAGGAGCCAGCAACCCCTGACAGCTCATTCCACTTCAGTGTCCTGCCTGTTAGAATATTCTTCCTTGGGCTAAGCTAAACTAAAAACTATTTGTAAATGCCACCCATCGGTTCTAATTTTGCCCTCTGGAGCCACATAAAGTAATACTTAAAGCCTCTTCCACACAACAATCTTTAACGGGCTGAAGACAATATTCTTCACAATTCATCCAAATAAAAACCTTATTGTATGATACTGTAATGAACTGGAAATTGCGTTTTCCTGTCCAACTGGTTTAGGAGACTCCCCCCGGCAGAGCCCTGAAGGTAATACACGACCACACTTTATTTACCGAAAGACAGAGAGAGCCCCTTGTTCCTTAGCCTGGTAACAGCCAAAGTCGTTCATCACCCACTTGGTCCTTTTTGAAATTCACTCTGCAGCAAGCACTTTTTAAAGTCATGCACGTAATGCATTTTAAAGAGCATTTTCTGCACAGATCCATTTGCTCGACCCCGGCACTAAGTGCAAGATGGAACAGTATTTTAGTGCAGTCCCCTGTTCTTCCTGGAGTCTGTGTTGAATGCACACCAAAACATTTGTAGCTATACATGACTGGGGATGGAAAATGCAGTGTTTTGTTAAATGTTCCTTTGCTGATTAAAATGCATCTTGCAAAGAAAGTGCATTGCTAATGCAGAAACTTGTCCAAAAATATGTATTATATAATTCATATTTTTTTAATAATGCAGGCGATCTCTGTGTATCTATATTAGTGAGTCGGCTCTGGTCTGTCATCTCCTAATAGGCATAAAGCACTGCATCTAAAGAATGAAGGACTACCCATGCACATGAACACATCCTAACCTGCCTCACTGCTGACAGCTGGCATTAGCTGCCATTGAAAGGGCTTTTATTGCACCCAAATGTTTCTGATTTTTTCCCCACAACATGCCCTGAAATCAGCTTGACCAATATATTTATGTTTTGTACTCTGTCAGTGAAGCTATGCTAACTGAAAGAAAGTGGTAGGTCATCATGAGCAGACCCTTTAGAAACATCCCCCATTAGTTGGGGCTGCAAGGTGGGGTATCAGGATTTGAAATATACAGCTCCAAATGCCCCTGGTCTAGTGTCACATAATAACACCCACATGATTAGAACCATGCTGGCATGTGTGGTAATACAACCCTCCAGAGTTTCTCTGCAGAGTATTTGAGTGGGGCACAACTGGAATCCGGATGACTGTCCTTTTATGGCGTTTGTCAAATCAATGCCACTTTATTAGACCAATCAGTATTTTAATGCTACAAATTGACATCTAGAACAAGAGGTGCAATATAGATGCAGCCACGATGCAGAAATGAAAAACAACCACCAAAAGCAGTGTCTAGAATCTCACTAAGGTCTTAGCTCTGCCTCTGGCTGCTTTAATACAAGCCTGGCGTGGAGGGTGTGAGGGCAACCCCTCATATCCCATGGAACAGGTGAGTATTCAGTCCTGGAAAGGAGCACCAGGAGGGAATGCCTGGTGGACCAGCTCAAAAGGGAAGGAGAAGATGCTGAGAGGCAGAGCTTCCTCCTCCAGTTGTCCCACATTGACTCAAGGAGAAAAAAGCCTAGCCCGTGACACATGTTTCAAGTGAAGCACCCTTGTTGACATATCATGGATTCCAGGAAGATGGTCTTGCTCTGAGATTTATCTCCTTTGGCCTTGTCATCATGGCAAAGGAGCACTCTGTATTTAACAGGAAGGGCAAGGCTGAAGACACATACTCCAAAAGAAGCAGTGACATTATAGATGGAACTCAAAGAATTCCCCACCACAGGGATGTCCTCCTGTCCCTGTGGAGCTCATTTGATTTTCCAGGGCTGGGAAAGTGGGATTAGCTTACTCCAACTCTTCAGCCTTCAGAGTTCAACACCATGATTGGTGGGCGGGCGTGGCTGCCCCTTTGCCCTAATGCTCTGATTGATCTGTTTTTTTTTCCCCCCCTTTCATGTAGAATTCAAGCTGAATTAAACAATGATGGAGGGAGGTGGTAAGAAGGAATTCTTTTAAAAAAAATTTATTTTTTTAGTTTTAAGTGGACACATTATTTTGTTTTTATGTGGTGGTGCTGAGGATCGAACCCAGTGCCTCACACATGCTAGGCAGGCTCTCTACCACTGAGCACAACCCCAGCCCTAGTAAGAAGGGATTCTGAATGATTTATTAATATTCTGATTAATAGCATATCAATCCTCAATATCCTCTCCTTAATACAAGACTTTTGTTATTTGCTACTCTGCCTTTGGCACCTACAAGAGCTTGACATGTTCTGAGCACTCAATGAGTATTTGTTGAATGAATTCTAAGAGGTATCCAGTGAGGATTCTGATATCTGATAGCTCCCTGAAGAGGACCTCAGGGACAAAGAACTGGTTGTATAGACTGACCAAGAGTGCAGGAAAGCCTTCCCTCATTCAGTGATCCAGAACACCTTCCCTGGACAGCTCACCAGGGGCCAACCATGGGTTTACAGACTGCGGCAGTGGGTGGGTGGAGGGGGGGAAGCTTTCTTAAGGAAGAGATTCATTTGTCCATGAAGTAACTAGCCATTTCAGACTGCACAGAGTGTACATTTTCTGGAAGCTTCTCTAATTATAGTCACTATAACAGATCTGCCAAAGGTGGTTTCATGATTAATGACTGCCTGAGGTTATCATCCTCAAACTATTAAGCCCTTGGAAAATGCCTGGGGCTGGATCATTAATACTCACGTATGGCCCCTCATTCCTGCCCCCTCCCAACTGCCCCGAAATTTGAACTTTTGCTGTCTGGTTTTTAGCTGCTCAAAGATTATGCTCACTTCATTGAGAAGGTGGGGAGAGGGACTGACCCCAAGAAGAATCCAGACCCAGCTACCCAAGTATTCCAACCTGTGGCTAGCTCGCCTGCTTGGTGGTTCAAGGGTTGGTACTCATCAGGCGCCCCCCCCACCCGGCCCATTGCTTTGCCCAAATCCTTTCAAACAAGGTTCCCTCCTGCCACCTGCCGGTCCACCAGGGTCTGCGCCACCAGCTCCGCGCCACAGAGCAGCTCGCGGGGAGGCGGCCCCCACCTCTCTACTGCACATGCCCGGCAGAACTCCGGGCGCGCAACTTCGCAGATCCTCACCGCCCCATCTCTCCTCGCCTCAGTCTCCTCTTTCCTCTCCCAGGCGAGAGGACCAGCGGAGGCACCTCTCCCGGGTCTTAGACTGCGGTCTTAGACTTAGCGAGAGGAGCCCGGGAGGAGACGGACCTTTTCTTCCCCTTTCCCATTCTTTCTTTTGGCTTGGAGAGGCAAGCAGAGGCGCAGAGCTTTAGAAAGTTCTTAAGTGGTCAGGAAGGTAGGTGCTTCGGTTTTTCTCCTCACATCCGAGGTAGAAGTGGGACCTCCGGACCCTGCTTCTCACCTCGGAAGGTGCACTTTTTTCGGCTGCAGCAGCCAATGCGCATCGGAGCCGCTCTCTGCAGAGCCAGAGGGCGCGTTGGTTTCTCGGTGTGCGCCTAAGAGGATGGATCGGAGGTCCCGGGCTCAGCAGTGGCGCCGAGCTCGCCATAATTACAACGACCTGTGCCCGCCCATAGGCCGCCGGGCAGCCACCGCTCTCCTCTGGCTCTCCTGCTCCATCGCGCTCCTCCGCGCCCTTGCCACCTCCAACGCCCGCGCCCAGCAGCGCGCGGCCGCCCAGCAGCGCCGGAGCTTCCTTAACGCCCACCATCGCTCCAGCGCCCAGGTATACCCTGATTCCCCCGAATCGGAATCTGACCACGAGCACGAGGAGGCAGAGCTTGAGCTGTCTCTCCCCGAGTGCCTAGAGTACGAGGAAGAGTTCTACGAAACCGAGACCGAGACCGAGTCCGAAATCGAGTCTGAGACCGACTTCGAAACCGAGCCTGAGACTGCCCCCGCCTCTGAGCCCGAGACCGAGCCGGAAGACGATCGCGGCCCCGCAGTGCCCAAGGGCTCCACCTTCAACCAATCTCTCACCCAGCGTCTGCAGGCTCTGAAGTTGCAAAGCTCCGACGCCTCCCCAAGTCTCGCGCAGCCCACCACTGAGGAGTCGGAGAGCCCCAGCGAGGGGGAGGAGCCCGAACCTGAGGACAAGGATACGAGGGACCCCGAAGAGTCTGAAGAACCCAAGGAGAAGAAGCAGCAGCGCCGCTGCAAGCCAAGAAAGCCCACCCGCCGCGACAGGTCCCCGGAGTCCCCTTCCAGAAGGGGACCCATCCCCATCCGGCGTCACTAATGGAGGACGTCGTCCAGATTCTCCTTGTTTTCATGGATTCAGGTTAGTTGCACAAGGCTAAACTGGGGAGCCTGAGGGCAGTGTGGGCGCTGCGGGGAGGAAGGGAGAGAGAAGGAAAAGCCAGGTTAGGGGCAAGGTGGGAAGAGAGCAGGCTTGTACCAGAACGGAGGGTCAGGGTGAGGAGACAAGTGCTCCCAGATCTTCCCAATGTGCTGGGGCCGTCCCGGTGGTCTAAGCTTGTTTGACAGCGGGGAGCTCCTTGCGCCTCGCTGGAGACAACCTGAGGTCTCCGAGGGTGCCGAGCGGGTGACTGAATACTGAGCGCACCCCAGGTTTCAAGCTGCGCACCGAAAGGACAATGGTAAGTAACTTGTTTTAAGCGTTTTTTCCCCTTCTAGAAAGATTAGTGTCAAACAAGTTGGCTTTGGCGGGAGCCCGAAATGTGGTTCGGAGGTGCGCGCGTCAACTTTCCGGATTCAGGAGCTGCCGCGCAGTAGCGACACTGTTGCAATGTGAGAAAAGTAACCAGAATGGGATTGGGCGAAAACTCCGGAGACTGCCGGCTCCGGAGGGAAGTCGCAAGCGCTCACCGCGCCTAACAGGCTCGGAGCCTGGAACCCAGGTCCCAGGGCTGCCAATTTGGAGCCCTGGGACCTCGGCGCCTGTGTCCCCCATTCTGCGGTGCACCAGTCTTGGTCACCACCGCCTGCCTTCAAGCGCTAGCGGGACCAGAGGTCTTGGAAAAGAGCGTGCGCACCTGTCTGTGCGCCCCAGAGTCAATTTCTCCGCTGACCGCACCTTCTGGCGAGTACTGGTACTTGGAGGGCAGGCAGTGGAGATGCAGGGGTCTTTGGGGTGTTCCTATGTGCTCCCAGGGTAGGTAGCGCCGGCTTGGTCACGTCGGGGTATCTCCAATCTTTTGGCTCAGCTGGAAGACGGCGGTGCTGGGCGCAGCTTGGCTGGAGAGGTCCTAGGCTCTTTGCGCATGGCCCTAGAAGCGGGAGAGAAGGGCTGAGATCCGCGAGGTGGTCGCGAGCGGGAAGGTAAAGCGAAACAAGGAACAGGCTGGAGTGGGGGGTTGCGTCTATCTTCAGGACATCGTACAATGCGTCCCCAAAGAGCGTGGTCCTAGCCAAGTTGCGGAAAGGTATTGGATCGGCACGCCAGTCCTTGAGCGTTGAGAGGGGCAGGGGCTGGCGGCTTCGGCAGCCTTTGGGGAGGAGAGGCGGCGCGCTCCGGCCATTTTTGGTCGGGTAGAGCTAAGTTTGGAATTTGTAACCAGGGGGAAATTGCCCCAGTGATCGCCGCGGCAATCTGGCAACACACCTTGGTTTGCCTTTCTCTCCTGTCGGGGTGTGTTTGTGGGTGGGGGGATTAATAAGTAACACGTATTTATAAAATTTCACCTGATTTGGAAACTGGTTTTTTTTTTTTTTTTTTTTTTTTTTGGCGTGCGCGCGTGCGTCTGCTCTTGCACGGGCTTGAGTGACTCTAATAGGAATCATTTGTGGGGAAAATAAAGCGTTTTGATGGCTTGTGAAATGTAAGAAAAAGGATATTGCTAGAAGGAAAACTCTTTTTAAGTGGTCTTCCTTCCAGAACCTCTGCCCTCGGAAGGCATCTCAGCCCCAGAATTTGGTTATGCAGGACTGACTAATGACGCCAGATCGGGAAGGCAGTTTGTTTGCAAGGATTTACTTTGGCAGTATGTTGATATCAGAAGTCTGAGGGATTCCGAGTACCCGCAGAAGGGCCACGGTGCCCTGCTTTTGTCTTGAAAATATGAAATTGCCTAGAATAAATGGAACTCTCCCTAAGTTGAAATTTTTTATTTAACGTAAACAATGATGGTGATATTTATGTGCTTTTCATCTGATAATGACTTAGTAGCCTGAGTTCGCCAAACAAAGGGCTCTAGTTAACAGGCAAGAGAAGCCAGGAGTTCTGTTCGGCTTTGCCTCCTTTCTAAGGTGGGAGCTATGTTCACAGTTTGGGTAGTCTAGGGTGACATGTTTCTCTGCAGAGGTAGTTTTTTCATTCGCTAAATTAGCATGTTGCCTATTTGTGGAATGAATTAGTTTTCAAAAGGTCTTTGGTGCCTAGCTCATGCTTTACATAAGTCTTGTTCTGATTTAAAAAGAAAGGGGGGAGGGTGGGCAGGGATGCTGGCTTCCTTAACTCTAAGCTATGCACCAGGTTCATAACATGGGTGGCCGGTCCCCAATTTAGGATTGCATCTTTCAGACAATATTTTTCATAAGCTATCCAAGTCAAAGTAGAAGATCCATGAATTACTACCCAATTGTGAAAATCTGTTAACCACCGCAAACATCCCCCCCTCAGTCCCCTCCCCCACCCTTCCTCTCTTCCACTGCCTTTTCAGAGTAAAAAAGCATTTTGGACCAAACAAAGCAACCAAGAAGTATACCAACCTGGGGGGTGGAAGCCCACACAACCACTATAGGAAGAGGCTTTTGCTAAACACACACTCAAAGCCCACTTTTGGCACTAGGATTCCTTTTCCAGAGACATTTCTAGCAAGTTCTCTAAACATTCCCAACTCACTAGTCTCCCAGCTGGCCCTTTGTCTCACCCTGGTAAGTGCAGGTTAGCATTTGAATGGACCCTTCCACACAGGTAGGGTCTGCTGGGTGAGGACAGGCTCTCAAAAGAGAACTTCTAGTTGACCAGATGCCAAGTGCCGCCCCTAATATTTCTAATGGAGAGAGAGGGAAGGGGAACACGCCAGAATAAAGCTAGTTAAATATGATGGTACATCCCAACATTCAGGATTTTTTTTCTTTATTACGTTAATCATTTGCTTAATGGAAATTCTGCTTGGAGGGGGGAAGGTGCTCTTGTAATTGAATTCGTTTGTGATGGAAATTTATGTAGCAATGTTCAAATGTGTTGTGTCAAAACCTGATAATGTAAGTTTACATCTAAAGTTTGTAAACAAAACTATTAATCTATGTTTATCAGAATTGATAATTTTAAAGTTTAGCATTAAGTTCTAAAAGGATGTTTCTTTAATGCACTGGAGCTTTTTTCCCCTGGAATTGCTCACAGCTCTTCAGCTGTCAGCCTTCATTGTTAGCAGCTGTGAGAGAAGGGTTAACAAGGAAGAAAGCTGAAACTTGGTAAGAATGAATTTAAAAAAAAAACAAAAAAAAACTGCATGAGTTTTTCTTAATTTATCTGTATTACCGCTGCTCTTCAATAAGAGGGAAGCTATTAAGAGGAAACTGAGCAGAAATCACGGTGTGGGGAAAGCATCTTAACAGGAAGGTGACCTATCACAAAAAACAAATCACTAAAATCAAATTAGCTTCCAGAGGCCAGTGATGTCATATGCCAGCTCAAGTACTGCCCTCCTCTAAAATACTGCCCAGCAACGGGGAGGAGATGCTCAAATTACATCTTTAATCCCCATGTTCCAGAATGAGAGATGGAATTTCTTGTCCTGCTGTGGGGTTTTGACACTAATGACTCTATTTCCTAAATCTTGAATCCCCAAACCTAGGCAGTGGGATCTAAACAAAAAGCAAAAGGTGCTGGGCTAGCCCAGGCTGCTTTAGTCCTGGTCCTGTCCAGTGGCTTAGGTCGTACCCAGCACCCCTCTGCCTCAGTTTCTTCTAAAATGAACTACTTGAATGAAATGTTCCTTTATCCCTTTCAGATCCAAATGTGTACAGGTTGATAGAAGTCTAGATTGTTCAATTTGATTCCATCAGTGATTTTAGCACTAATGGAGCCCAGAATTTCAAAAGTTGATCAAACAGAAAGCACCAGCTGTGAAGAAATCTTTTTTGGGGGTGGGGGGATGGGGGGAGTATGTGCCTGATCTAATCAGTTTTGTCAAATCTGCTTTTCAACTAGTGGCAAAAATATTTTAAAGGAGCAGGGGAAAGAATGCAAAATTCTACTGTGTACAATACCTAAACTGAGAAAAAACTGGCCATCCTACTGAGCAGCCTTTGTGTGTGTGTGTGTGTGTGTGTGTATGTGTATGTGTGTATACACGTGCACATGCCCCTTCTCTCCTGGACCTTAGTCTGGAAACAGGCTTTGCAAAGCAGGCAGAAGAATAAAAGCACTGCGTAGGTGCCGTAGCAGGACAGGGACACCTGAAAAGGTGGCATGCTGCGGGAACACAAGTGTCTACAGCCTTGAAAATATTATTTGGTAATAGTTTTAATTGTCCTGATTAGTCTTGACCTGGAAAATGGCATAAACACAACCTTTTCCCTCCCAGGTGTTTTCTCAACCACTTTTTTTTTCCAAGTTGTCCCCCTACCATAAAATTTTAATATCACAGATACACTATGTTCCTGTTTATGCACCGTGGGATCTGGCAATAGCTAAGCCTTTTTTTTTTTTTTTTTTTTTTTTTTTGCGTGCACATTATACACACACACAAGCCAAATCTGGCTCTACTGCAAGTGCATGGGATAAACAAAGCAAACATCTCCCCCACTTACAAAATTTGATGAATTTTCCCCAGTATTTGTTTTCTTTAAAAAAAAAAAATCAAAGTTTTGTTTTCAGAAGCCCCCTGATGCACTGGGCCAAGGGTACTGCCCGTTAATTCACATGGCAGGAAGGCCAGAGTAAAAGTCTAGTGACTTAGTTCCTTCAAGGCCAAGAGTCTGCACTGCAGAGCCACTGTCACCTGTTGACACTGCTCAGCCAGCAGAGGCAGGACATCCAAGAGGAGCTGGCGCCATGGCACCCTCCGTCTGCAGACTATTCTGGGTGAACTGAGGAGGCTGCCTTCCAGCTTCAAGTGTGGGCAAGGTCTGGGTGTTTATTCTATGGGCCTATTTTAGGGTGAGTGTGTTACAAATTAGTCAGGGACACAGCTATCAGAGAGGCCAGGGTAAACCCAGGCTATGGACAGAGGGTAGGTAGTGGCAGTAATGTGGGGACACATTTGAAGAAGACAGAGGAAAAGATTTGGGGAATCACAGAGAGAAAAAGGGGGAAGGATGTGGGCAGAACGAGTACACAGGAAGGAGCAGAATATTTAGAAATGGTGTAGGGGGCAAAGCCAGTACATTTTAAGGCTATAAATAGGTGTATGAAAGAATAAAGAGAGACTTGGGGAGATAAAGTTTTGGGCACTCTCAAATATGGCAGGCTTCATATACCTGGTGGCAAGGGGATCAGACAAGGTGCAGCCAGGCATAAATGGGCTCAACATTAGGAAGAACATTTTTAATAGCCAAAGACATTAGAAAGCCATTAATGAGGATTTCAGATTAGCCATCCTTAAGTTCTGTCTCCTTTCAATGTCTTAAGATCTCACCTGGGTGGGGCACAGTTGTGCATGCTGCTAGGGAGGCTGAGGCAGGAGGATCACAAAGTCAAGGCAGGCCTCAGCAACTTAGCAAGGCCCTAAACAACTTAGGGAGACCCTACCTGAAAAATAAAAAAGAGCTGGGATGTGCATCAGTGGTGAGCACCCCTGGGTTCAGTCTCTGAAGACTGCATAGATGCAGGGAAGTTTTCATAAAAGTATCTTAAATGTGACCAAACACAGACTTAAAATCTAGGAACCCTGTTTTATAATTCAAACCCTAAACCTTGGCTTTTGGGTCAGGAAGGGCTGGTTTTGAGGCCCCTACTCTCAAACTTGAAGGGTGTAAGGGGCACATGACCACAAGGCTGACAACCAACCTTGACAAGCACACTCCCCCCACCTCCCTACCCTAGGAGAGCGCTGGTTTCCGAGTGTCCTGGCTTATGTTGCTGTCCCAATTAGATTCATTAGAAAAATCTGCTCTGGGTAATTGAGGTTGTATGAGAAGGTGAAATATACCATTCCCCTTAAATCCAAATAGCATTTGGTGCCCAGAAGCCCCCAGGGTGCCTGGAATTTCCATCACAGATTACAGAAACTTTAAATAGAGCTTCCACTAAAGCCAAATTTATCTTCCAGGATTCCTCCCACCCCCCATGCCCACCCCCTACCTCTGCCCTTCCTCCTTTTGGTTGCCTTCCTATGGTGCCAGTCATCTTTTCTGGAATGTCTATGTCTCCCCTCAAAACTCTGCTGCATCATCATCTGGTCTGGAGAAGCAATCCACAGCACAGTTCAGGTGACAAAAGAATATGGGTGGACCTACTGCACAGGCACAGGTGGTCAGGTGATAGTAGCATGCCCAGCTGAGGCAGAATTTGATGGCCCTTCTGTGAAGAGGGCCGCTAAGTGAGGGAGTCTGAATTTATGGTGGGGGTTTTTCATTCAGGCAGATGAAGTGTTTGCATAAATACTGTTTTCACTACCTTTATCATCAGCTTGCATCTGCCCCAACCCAGTATCTGGCCTCATCCATTGGAGGTATCTTTCCTTTATTTGGCATTTGCCTCAAACAGCCTGGTCACGCAGCCCCTTCTGCAGACAGCAAGCAGTATGCTGCTGCTGCTGCCTCCACCGGCCAAGGCTGGCAGAGATGCTGGAAAGGCAAGGGATAGCAGCAGCAGTCTTAATTGAACAGTAATTAATTGAACAGCTTCAAAGTCTTATTGCTACTCAGTTAGCACACAGAAAACCTTTGTCACTGGAAGACTGAGGAACTTAGTAGCTGCCTAAATTATCTTTCCGCCTCCTTTTTCTCATTTTAAAGAAGCCCAATGACAACTAATATGAGTGGGCTTCAGAGAAGGCTCTCTCCCCTCCTGCCCTGTTCCTCTCAAGGGATCCTTTTCTACTTGGCATGCTCTTTCTTGGCTATAGGAATGAACCAAAAAAGCTGACAGCTACTTAAAACTTAGATGTGCCTTGTACTTTGGCAATAAATAGGAAGCCCAAAAAATATGAACACAATTAATTGTTAATTATAATGTATATCATCACACAGGCATGAACAGAGATTAAGTTTGGGAAGCCCAGGGTATTACAGAGGGTTAACAAGGTGGTAATGGTGCCAGGACACACCTAGGAAAGCCAGACAGTGGGGAAACACCTTTTTCCATTTAGGGTTACTTATTACAAAAAGCCACTGATTTGTCACCCAAGCCTCCTGGACTGAAGATTTAACTTTCTTCAGAAATGCAGTTTAATGAGAACGTGAGTACCATTTTCCATTTCTTTATAATTCATCAAATATAGACAATCTACAGTTTCCAGAGACTGTCACCTGGACTTTGATAACAAACCAGTTCCTCCTCTAATCCACACACCACCTCATGCAGTCCTTCAATCTAGCGAGTTCCCCATCTGGACCAGGCCACAGCTCTTGTCCTTCATCCCTCTTCAGCCTTTTTTGGGCACTAGCCTTCTTGACTTACTCTTCCTTAGCTGCATGAACCCATTAGCAGCCTTTACTTCCTCATTCCTATTAATATATCTCAAAAATTTATCTTTACCTGATGCAAATCCATTTGGAATTGGAAATATACATTTAAGGTCCTTTGGCTCTAAAAACAATGACCCCAGTAGGGTTGCCAGCAAGATCACCAATTCTAAGCAGAATCATCAGACAGATAACTGGTCAAGGGGACCCCTAGTCAATCCACTTGCAGATCAGCCAGTTCTTACCATACCAGTTTCCTCAGGTCTCTTTAGCCAGGTCACCCAGCTGTCTTGACAGGTCCTCAAACATCTGCCACACTTCTGGGTCTCTCAAGCCCTACTACTGATATGCATTAAGATGCATTAAGTTTTTCAGCTCTCAGCCCCCACTTATCCAGGTAATTTGGGGTTTTCAAATTCTGAGAGTCTCTATAGAAAAATAAACAAGAGTAAAAAAAAAAAAAAAGCGGGGGGGGGGGGGACTTTCAGGTTTAAATATTGAGATTTTTTTCTTCCTGATACTAATCTATCTTTAAAATTAAGGTTATTTCAAGTCTATGGGTTCTTTCTCAGCTTATAACAGTATTTTCAACCAGGGGTGATTTTGCACCCCAGAGGATATTTGGCAAAGTCTGGAGACATTTTTGGTTGCTACAACTAAGGGGATGCTACTGGCATCTAGTGGGTAGAGGCTAGGGATGCTGCTCAGCAAATTGCAACACACAGGACAGTCACCACAGCAGTTACCCACATCCAAATATCTGTCACCAGTGCAGAGGCTGAGAAATCACAAACTAGGGTTTGCTCACTGGTTCTAAAACCCCTTCCCTTGGAGTGGTCCCACATCTCCATCTGAACCCTCCCTACTTTCTCATGGACTATCTCCCTTTTTCCTGTCCAATTCTCCAACTGTTCTATCACCAAATATATTTCTTCCCTGGAGAGTTTTCTCTGATCCAATGATCTCAAATTCTAGGAAGATTGATTGCCAATCTGAGTTTATGGTTCTCCACCTTTCTTCTAAACTTCAGATCCTTTCTACCAAATAATGGGTTGTTAAAAATCTCCACCAGACTGCCCATCCTTCTTCATCTCTGCCATGTCTGAAATCGAATTGGTTCCACCATCTTTACCAACCCACCATCTTTATCAACTCCTCTCCAGGTCCTCCCCTCACTTTCTTGTCCTACTCCCAATATCCTATCATCCCAATGCCCATCTTTTGACTTATTCACCTTTTGTGTTCCTCTTAAGTGCCTTCCTAATTCTTTCATTGTGTCTGGGTCTCTCCCTTAACAGTCAGGGGCACCCTCAGCTTCCTGGGTGCATGATTCCTTTCCTTTGTTCTCTTCATCAGGCCCAGTTTCCACATTGCTTCTACCTTCTACTAAAACTTGGCTCAATTCCTCACTTGTAGGACAAAAAAACTTTCAATGCCTTTTCATCTTCTAATAAAACAGCCTCAAAGGTGTTTGCTTGGGTGCTTCATGGCATCCTGAGAGAGATCCAATCCAGTTTGCCCTGCCTTCTCTCTCACTGCTCCTCCAATATGGGCAGCCTGGTGAAGATTTTTAACAGCCCATTATTTGGGAGGAAAAGTCTGAAATTTAGAAGAAGGGTAGACAGCATAAACTCAGATTGGCAATCAAAAGTGGCCTGTTCTGTTTACCCAGCCATGCTCCAAGTTTCCTACCATTGGATCCTTTGTTCCTAATAGGCAAACGTAACCCCGCCCCCTTCTATTCATAGCTAAGGTGTTTGTCCTTCCACAGAACCCATTTGAAACGCCATTTTTGCCATCACGACTTTCAAGGTTCCTTTAATTAAAGATCTTTTCTTTCATTTTTATGTTCCTCTGTATCTTAGGAGGAGGGACTGGTATCTGCCCAATCTTTATCCTCTCAAGGTACTCCCCTAGCAAAGAACCATGATACAAGAAAGAATGTGGAACAAAGGGGCCCCACAGGCCAATGAGACCTTGAATCCATTTTTCCATGAATGGTGCTCTGGAAGTGGGCACAAGGTGTGGCGAGACCAAACCATCCCTTTGGAGTCCCCATCTCAGCTTCGCTGGGGCTCCAACCCCAACGTCTACTGACCTTCTACTTGTGCAGGGCTCAGCATCCCTGGGGCCTCAACTCCTTATTCATCCTGGACTGCTTCTCTGCATCGAGGCAGTAAGCTCTCTCCCCATGGTCCCGGCCCACTACCTCCAGGCCCTGGAAATCTTCAGTGTGTTAGCCTCGCCTCGGCAGCGGTCCCTCTGTTGGGTAGGCTAGGCTACCGCCATCAGCGAACCCAAAGGTTGGCCCCTGGGAGCCCCCGACCTCCTCACTCGGCCTTTGCGACTTGTGGCATCAGAAAGACTGACCCCACGGCGCTAGCTATCCTCGTGGCCTTCCAGGCCTGGCCGCTGTACGCCCGCCCACCAACCGCTTCCAACCACCCCAACAGCACAACCTCTTTGGGCGTTCCAACGCGGCGCCCCCTATTGGACCTCCCACCCATATCCGGTTTCCGGTCCGACGCCCCCTGCTCATTCGCCAGGCAGCCTTGATTGGCGTGACCCCAGCCCAATAGCTGACCCGGTGTTGGGGTCGTAGGGGAGTGAGTTGCTTGTTGGTACCCAGTGGGCCCATTCAGTGGATTCTTAAATGCTTAATCCATCGACCATGAGGGTAGTTGGCCAAACTTTGAACCAAAGTTCAGTCTTGCCATCAGGAATTGTGTAGACCCACCGAGCTGAGGCATTATGCCCTTGGGAAACCCCAAACGTTACCTACAGGCCGACTTTGTCAGCTTTCCTCTGTGCAGCGCGGCCACGTGGATGGTGGTACAGAGGGGCAATAGTGTGCCGTGGCGGTGGTACCCTGGTTCAAAGAAGGATACATTAAACTTAGCGGAACCAGACCGTGCAGTAGCTCCTCTGCCTGAGGCGCGTGTACCGCGATCTGTGCGGCGCGCCTTTCTTGCCGCAGCCCACCTCGCGTAACACTCATCTGGCGTCCCTCCGTCACGAATTCTGCAGGCAAGGTGATCACCTGCCCGCTGCCCACCTACTCTTGCAACTGAAGGAGGTTTGAAAATCCCTGTCACCTGCTAGTGAGACTGACCACGATGCGTGCGTGCCGGGTTTTACGTGATCTAGGAGCGGCAATTCCCCCAGACTCAAATCCCTCTGCAGACGCCAGACCCAAAGCAGTGTGTGTTCATGCATCGAGCCCACCAGGTGATGTGGTTATTTACCCTCTGTGGGTCTGGAGTCCACCGTGGTTCCGGAAGGGGCGCGCAGCTCTGCGGGCGAGCGTTGGGTTTGTAGCCGCGCTTAGTGCCACCTCGGCAAACTACAACAGTGGAAAAGTAAAGCGGGTGTTCTAGGATCATACCCGGAAGGAGAGGGACTGGCAGGGGGCTAGAGATTGATTAGAGGTACTGGCGGACCGACCCTGCAGCCAGCTGTAGCTGGCGCCCGAAGCCGGAATCAGCGCATCGCTGCCGCCGTTGCCGGCGCGGCACGGTTGAGAAACCGTGGATTAGGTGCGCGTAGCGTTTTCTAGTTTTTGAGACCACCCTAAATTGGCCATAAACCTCTACAAAAACCCTCTTTAACCCTTTCCTAGGATGCGGAAGTCTAAGGCCTGAGCTGGGTAGGGTCTCACTGTGCGCCCCGCACCATCTCCCCCATTACTGCGGCTGCAGCTTCCACCTAGGGGGCTTTGCTAGATTCTCTGTCATGCACGCTTAAGACCCTCTTTTATTCCCCTGCGTCACCATCCACATAAACTGGAGAATCCTGCCTGCGCCACCCGAGGCCACTGCCGAGACCCCGAAAGCGTGATGGGGTTGGGGGATATTTAAGTGCTTTACCGGAGCCAGTCTCGGCAAACGACAAACAAAAGCTGCAAAAGCAGCCGAAAGTAACCTAGAACGTCTTCAAAACAAATGATGTGTTCGCACTTCGCAGCCCCTCATCCACGTCTCCTCTCCATCCCTCTGGTGGGCTCACGACCACCTGTCGCATTCCGGTGCGCGCATTAATACCCCTTTCCCAGACATCTGCAGCCTCATTCTCCGTACTTGGAGCTCAAGATCTGTGGCTGCCTGGGACTGGGGGTTCAGCTAAGGGGTTCAAAGGTATTCTGGGGTGATACAAACCCTCCTGCAGTCCTCCCCCCCCCCCCGGGAGAATCAGTTGGGGAGGGAGGGTTTCAGCTCCTGTACTCCAGCATCCCGAGGCCCACGTCTTGCGTCACGTGTCCTGCAACGCAGGAGCGCTTTCTCTCTGGCCAAGGGAGAAGCGAGGAGAAAGACTCCAAATCAGTCAGGGAGAGGAGAGGAAGGAGCCAAAACATCCCTGCGAGGCCTGCGCTCATCAGCCCCCTTACCCAAAGTCCGGGGCTGCTGAAGCCTGAAGCGGTCTCCTGGAGCCGGATCCAGCTCTTCACCGGGACCGGCGTCCTCTGGTGGCAGAGAGAGCGCGCAACTGGCGATTTTCGGACCGAATCGGCACGCTCCTCATATCCAAGCAGGCGGAGCTGGCCTGGAGCATTGAAAGAGAAGAGGGCACAAGGGTAGGCCAAGGGGTGGCTGGCCAGGGGACAGCCTGAGGGGATAAAAGTGACCAGGAAGGAGTCAAGACTCCACCAGCAAGAACTGAGTTGCTTCTGCCATGGTCAGGGATTCCAGGTTCTGAGTCCCCAACCTCATAAGGGTTGGAAAATAAGGTTGGAGAACTTTCCAACTAGTACTTTGATATTTTTTGAAAATAATTTTTGACCCTAGTTTGGTTGGGTGCTCCGTCTTACGGAGCCCCAATATATTTTAAGAGACCGCCACCCTGTTATGGGCATGCGCAACCGCCTCGACGGCAATAATATGTCAGGACAACGCAATATCCCCCCTGAAAACGGGGAACAGCCCGAGCAACCACCCTTGGAGGCCCCAGGGGCAGCTGCCCCCGGTGCTGGGCCTAGCCCAGCCGAAGAGATGGAGACCCAATCGCCTCACAATGAGCCCATCCCCGCCGAGAGTGACGAGGCCTATGGACCCCAAGAAGTCTCCAGGCCTAACTTCCAGGGCCTCAACCAGACCTTCGAGGAAGCCAGAGCAAGCGGAGGCTACAGCCCACCTCCTGAGGAAGCCATGCCCTTCGAGGTCGAGCAGCCCAGCTTGGGAGGTTTCTGGCCTACCCAGGAGCAGCCCGGGTTCCCCATTGGGCCCCCTGCAGGCCTCGAGGCCTTCAGCCCAGCACTCATGGAGCCCGGAACCTTCAGGGGTGAAAGACCAGGCCTGGGAGGATACAGTCCTCCACCAGAAGAAGCTATGCCCTTTGAGTTTGACCAGCCTACCCAGGGAGTCTGTAGCCAACCTCTCTTGCAGGTCCCAGACCTTGCTCCGGGAGGCCCAGGTGCAAGGGTCCCTGGAGCTCCTCCAGAGGAGCCCAGAGTCCTCCAGCCTGCAAATGCTGGCTTCAGAGGAGGATATAGCCCTCCCCCTGAGGAGACTATGCCATTTGAGCTTGATAGAGAAGCATTTGGGGATGACAGCCCACCTCCCGGGCTCCCCCGAGTTATCCCACAAGTCTTCGGTGGCAGCCAGTTCGCGGCAATCGCGGTCCCGAGTGCGGTCAGCCTCGCTCCCTCCGCAAACGCGCCACCCCTCTGGGTCCGAGGCGCCATCGGCAGCCCAGCCAGAGAAGCTATCAGACCTGCTTCTAACTTCGCGGTCGATAGCCCCCCGATGGAGATCTCCAGACCCCCGCTCGAGATTGGCAGCGCCCCCACTGGGGTCGACGACGCTCCCGTCAACATGGACAGCCCCCCAATCGCGAATGACGGCCCGCCCATCGAGGTCTCCGGAGCCCCAGATAAGAGAGAGCGAGCAGAGAGACCCCCAGTTGAGGGAGAAGCAGCCGAGATGGAAGGAGGCTCGGCTACCGCTGCTGCGGAGGAAGGAAAAGTCCCCTCTCCAGGGGACGGATCCCCTACCGCCTCAGCCGATCCCGATCCCGACATCCGGGCAGACCCTGCCGACCCTGCCGACCCAGCGGATCCTGACACCGGAGCAGCCCCTGCAGCCTCAGAAGATCCAGACGCCGGGGCAGACCCTGACGCCCCAGTCGATCCGGACGCTGGGGCAGACCCTGCCACGCCAGCAGATCCTGATGCCGGGGCAGACCCTGCCGTTCCAGCCGCTTCCGACACCGCCCAGGGAGCCCCAGTTGATCCAGATGCCGGGGGAGCGCCGGCCGCCCCAGCCGATCAAGACGCCGGGACAGCTCCCGCCATCCCAGCTGAAAAAGATGCCGCCCAGGGAGCCCCAGCTGAAGAAGATGCCGCCCAGGGAGCCCCAGCTGAAAAAGATGCCGCCCAGGGAGCCCCAGCTGATCCAGATGTCCAGGGAGCCCCTGTCACCCCAGCAGATGCGGCCACCGGGGCAGCTTCTGTCGCCCCAAAAGATCCTGGTGCCAGGAGAGTCCCTGCTGCCCCAGCAAAACCAATCCCCAGGGCAGTCACTGCAGCCCGTATCCCTCCTGCCGCCCGAGCAGCCGCTGCCGCCCGGGCAGCCGCTGCCGCCCGGGCAGCCGCTGCCGGCTATGTCTCAGGGGCCAGACGCAATCTCCATCACCTTAGACCCCCCAGCCCCGAGATCCAGGCTGCTGACCCGCCTACTCCGCGGCCTACTCGGGCGTCTGCCTGGCAGGTTAGGGCTGAGCGTGGCCGAGGCTGCAGCAGGTATGAGGAGGAGGCAATCGGCGACGACGATTCCTCCAGCGATGAGTCCGAAGATGGGACCTCCGGCTGCTTCCAGTGGTTGCAGCGCCGAAATCGCCGTCGCCGAAAGCCCCGGCGCAACTTACTCCGCAACTTCCTCGTGCAAGCCTTCGGAGGCTGCTTCGGTCTCTCTGAGAGTCCCCAGCCCAAAGCCGCCACGAGCCCCACCAAGGTCAAGAAGGTATCTCTGGCGGAGAAGCGCAGACAGATACGCAAAGAAGCCATTGAGATGCGCGCCCAGAAGCGCGCAGCGAAGAAACGCAGCAAGCTCATCGACAAGCAACTTCAGGGCGAGAAGATGGGTTACATGTGTACACACCGCCTGCTGCTTCTAGGTAATGCGGCGGACTCTGCCTGTGGGCAGCAGGGCCGCCAGGGTACCCGGGGAGGGGGTGGCAGGGTTGCCCGGTGGGTCTTGGGGCTCAACAGTGGGAGGAGGGGTCCGAACAAAGGCGGGAAGATCCTGATAGAAGTTCAAGGGAGGGACCCTAACTTTGCCCTGGGAGCGGGAGGGATTTGGGTGGGTTCGGGTGGCCGAAGTATATGCCCTCCAGGGAGAAAAGTGAAGCCGAGCGACACTGGGGGTCGTTTCCGGCTGGAGAGGCCAGCGCCAGCGCCAGCGACCGTAAGCTGGACAGGCGGGGGCTTCAGGTGAGCCAGGAACTGCCGGGGAGGGGCCTCTGGTCTCCCCTGGCTTTGTTGGTTGGGGTCTTGGTGGGCTGGGGTCATTGGGGAAGGCGCGTCCCCGCCTCGCCTGGCACGGCTGCTTTGACTCAGTCAGCTTGTTGTTGGTGTGTGTTGGTGTCCATATTTTGTGTCCGCCTGTGCATGTTACGCTCAAGTGTTCCCCAATTCCCATCCCCAGCACCCCCAAATTACCCGCCGACTGTGTACTTGTACCTGAGAACAGGCTGTCTTGTGATTTGCGCCATGGCGCGGGCAAAAACTTTCCGTGTTCACGCACTCCAGTGGTACCTGTGCGCGGTCGCTCTGCAGCGAGCGGCGCGAAAATGCAGGGAGAGGTGGCGGGGCATCCTGGGTAATGCGCTGGGCCGCTGGCCGGGGGAAGAGGGGTCGCTTCTCGCGGGCCTCCATAACCTTTTTCCTGTATGTCTTTCTCTCTTTTTCCCTTTGCGCTAAGCGTTTCCTCACTTCTCATTCGTTCGCCAAACCCTCCCGCCTTTACGGTTGAAAAACCAGACACACAGGTATCTGGGGCTCTGGGGCTGCAAACATAATTTCTGTATTTTCCACACACTCTCCTTACCTGGTGGGAGGCTGGAGGGGGTGGAGGGAACACAACCCACTGTTGGCAAGTCCAGATCCAAAACCACAAGGGACTGGTTCTGAGGGGGTGGGCGTGGCTATGTTTTTAAAATATGATATAATTATTTTTACTAGCGAAGAGCCCGAGGTAAGCCAATCATTTACACTTATACAAGGAATACAGTAGGAGGGGCTTGGTTTAAAAAAATGGGAGTTGGTGTTGGGAGTGGAATGTCTTGTGTTGAAATACAATTAAAATTAAAAAAAAAAAAATTAAATGTTCCAAATGCATTTTAAGTATGTGGACAAAGTATGGAAAACTGTGACTATGACTTATGATATGTGTTTGCATGTGAATTTTTTCAAGCAGCTTTAGCTGGGGGCAAAAGGCTTACAGGTAAGGTCTTCTGCCAATAGGCTTTGAATAAAATAAATAAATAAATAAAAGGGTCTTGTTGATTAAACTTAAAATACTATCATCTAGAAGAATGCTTCTGGAGGCCCTCACATCCCCCCTCCACCTTTCCCCAGCTCTCAGTGCCCCCATTCCTCTACAGGCCCTTCCCTCCACTGCAGACAGCTTATGTCGAATCCGGGATATTAACTCTTTTTTGCCACAGTTAAGTAAAGCATCAGTTAACACTGGTCTGAATCTGTGACTTAAATGAAATTTGAAAAGTAAAGCTCCATAATCAACTTTTGTGTTTTCTAAGACCTTTCAAGGGATTTCAAGATCACAATTTCTCATGCTGTGCTACATTTGCTTGTTAAATATTTTAAAATATGTGATGGTTTTTATTAATGACAGTATTGACATAACTGTGCTGTTGTTATGTGCCTCCTGCAAATCACAGTTTTCCATGTTATCATCTTATTTATGCCTTCCTGGGGAAACAATGTCATTATCATTCACCCAAAAACATATAAAAGGGAAGTAGTTTGAAATTTCAGATATCCCAAAGCCACAGAACCTTCAATGACAATGTACTGATTTTGCCATTACAGACCCACTTCAATATTTCAAGCTTAGTTCTGGGAAGCAAACTTGTGAACTGGGAGGAGGGAGGGACACAACTGGTTACAGATAGGAGATCCAAGTGATGGTGCCCACCTGACCCCTACCTGGCAAATTGACAATGTCCCTTACATTTGGAGCCTCAGTTGCCATATTTGAGAAATTAAGCTTCTTCCTAGCAAATCTTCACTAAGCTGTCCTCTCAAGAATGGGGGCTCATACCATTATGCAACCATCAATCCTGCAGCAAACTGTTCATATCTGGGGTCAGGAATTAAAAGTTTTAGAAGTTTCCCTTTACCCCTCTTTAATTTGTCTTCAGGGGAAAAAATTAAACATAAGAAGGAAAAATGTTAGGATACTTTTGCTCCTTGGGTCTTGGTAGTCAAGCAAGTTGGGATACAGCATTGTACAGAAAACAAGCTGATATACGTTGGGCCAAAGCTGGCCTGTGTTACCTGCTTCCTGAAACTATAGCAGTGTAGCTTGTCAAACCAGGCTACTTTCCCAGCAGGCTGGCTTCATCTTGCTGAAGTGACAAGAGAGGTATCCCATCTGGGCCTGAGTTATTGACTGAGGAGAGAGCAAAGAGGAAGAATAAAGACTTAGTTACACTTAGGATAAGAACTTTTTGCTAAATTTCTAGTCCCAACACGTGAAACAAGACATCCACACATTCCTACCACTGAAAATGCAGGTCAGGTGTCATCTTTTGACATGGTTTCGAGTTTGTGCCATTCATATTCATCCATTGCTTTAAGAATGTGTTGTTTACGAGCATGTGCTTCCTATTTTTATTGCCCAAATACCTTACCCACATTACAAAGAATCTTAAAATTTCTATCTGATAATAGATTATTTCCATGTTTTGTTGCCTTTTTAAATAATTTTGGTGGGCTACACTTTTTTTGTTGTTGTTTTTCTTGTTTAACCTCATTCAGAAGTGACTCCTTGTTTTAAGAATTGAAGGGGGCTACTAGATCAGTTTCTTCAGTTCTGCTGCATTTATTAAAATTATACAGGCAAATGCTATATATAATAATGGCCATTCTGCTAGGACACTTTATGCAGTGAATCACAATTAATTGTATGATAATTTATTTATGTTGCCAGGTGCAACAGTGATGTGCAGCCCACCTTGTAGAAGCGTTCTTACTTTTTCTTTTTTTCTTTCTTTTTTTTTAATACAGCTATTTCTCATATTTAGAAAGACTCCACTGAGCTGTTTGATGTAGTGGGAAAGGCATGGCTTATCAGGTTACAAAATTTTAGAGTTAAAGAGATCTTTATTATTTTCCCTTCTCTCTCTCCCTCAATAGTATTCATGCTTCTCAGAGGCTGAAATTCGGTCCTGCTTTTTAAAATCTAAATCCCCATAAATAAAAATAATAAATAAATAATAAATAAATTAAAATAAATAATATTAATAATTTTTTTCATGTGGATAGCTTAATTTTTTAAATTTTCCCACATTTTCCACCATGAAAAACTGGTTTTAAGCAAAGAGAATTAGTGCTGTCTCCTTTCTGTACATCCCCTCCTGACTTGAAAGTGAAAATCTCACTGTTCTCAATATTGTTGTGACTAATAATGATAATAATAACACTCTCAGATTGCATTTTACATTTTTAAAAGTCTTCTATCTAGGCACATTAGTCCTTTGAAACAGTTCTGGGCAATAAAAACATAATAGGACCCCATTTCATGGTCAAATAAAGAAAGAAAAAATATCAGGGACTTTTTCTCAGAGACTTCAAAGGTAAGTAAAGGACCTGAGGTTTCTATTTCAGATACCATAATGCTTACCAAAAACATGGTAATAAGCTGTATGGCATTATTTAAGTGTGAAGCATGATTGCTGTAAATGTGTTCTGTGCTCCTAAAATCCCTTGTCAGTGACAGGTGTCTAGTAGTCTGTTGCTTTCTGAATTACAGCCAGGCCCTGCCAGATCCCTGGTTATAAATGTCCATTGAGTGTACATGAAATGTGAGCTACTCATTTCTGAGATACCTGTCATTGCTATAGTGATATTTAATTTCCACATTTGCTTGAACTCATCTGCCAGCACGGCAGCACTGCAGTCTTAGTTTATTTCCAGATTTTCTTTAATGTCTTTTTTTTTTTTTTAATTCATCAGTAGTTTTCTTTAGCAGAGTCTAAAATTTTTCTTTTTACTCAAGTTTCCAATTATAATAATAATAGTAATAATAATAATAAATATTATTTCCAATAATAGTAATAATTATTATTTTAAAATAAAATGCAGTTGCTTTCACGCATAGCTCCTCTACATACCTACCTGTGCAGTATTAGGGTGTTTAGAACTCTCTGGACCTAATGAGACTATTAAAATAATGGCATAATATTTTTCATAGTTTTTTTTTTTTCTGTTTTAAAAGTAGTCCTTGCTCTTAATTCAGGGATAATTCCCATTTAGAAAGAAATTACCTTTTGTTTATGCAGAAAGGTTGATATTAAACAAAAATAAATTTCTTTTTAGAGAAAATAACCTAATGTACCAGATTTTAAATTCCCAGTACTAGGCATGCCCCATTTTTCAGAGTCAATTTCCACTCTGAAATTCACAAACACACACACACACACACACACACACACACACACACACCACACACCACCCCCAGTAAAATGGCAGCTCTTCCAATGCCTCTGCACAAAATACCTTTTAGGAGACACATAAAAAGCAAATGAAAATTGATTTCTGAATTTCTTGGGGTTTTGGTTTTTGTTGTTTGTCTAAAGCAAAGATGGGGTTCTTCCCAAACCTACCCTGCTAAGGTTTTAATGAATTGCAAAATTGACATGTTATTTGCCCATTTTAATATTAACTTTCTCAGGAGGAGGAGTTTTCGAAATAGAAAGGACAGAACCAATTGATGCAGCAGGGTCTCAACATTAATTAAAGCAACCAAAGGGAACTAAAAGCAGTGGTGAATCTAATTAACCTTCTCTACCCCTGGTGGCCCCCCACAATAGGAACATGAGTCCTCACACCCACCATAACAGATTTCATTGAATTGGACTGGATGAATCTTTGATAAGATCAAGCTCTCTTTAGGGAGTGAGAGGAAAAATGGCTCCCTTTTTGGAGTGCTACTGAGGAATCTTCAAGTCCAAAGGAACCTCTTCACAACTTAGAAAGACCAGTGGGAATCTCAGATGCCAACTGGCCATGGGGTAGGGCTAGACCTGGCCCTTGAACAAGGGGGGTTTCCAAAACAACTGGGAGGAGTTTTTTTTTTTTTTTTTTTTTTTTTTTAATTCCTCTAAAAAGAAAGCAAGATACCAGACGTGAAATGACTTTGGAGAAATCTCTAGAAGGCTTTTGAAGGATATTCAGCTCAGTAACTGGCCCCTAAATATTAAGTTTATTTTTAGAAAATTTATTTTCTTCCTTGATTTTTTTTTCCTCCCTGCAGAGGTGAGGGTGTGGTTCAGCTTTACTCCCTATCTCACAGGAGACTGTTCACTTCCAAGATCTAGAAGTAGCAGGAACCTCTGTCTCCCTTTCTGTCTCTACATTTCAGAGTACACTCTTTGTAACATTTTGTAAATGAAGCTCAACTCAAGCAGTGGACAAATGGCACCTTATCAAATTTATGATTGAAAGTGAAGTCACTTTCAAGTGGGAGATGTGGCATAGAGACCAAGGGATAGCTATTTTACTAGTCCTGAGAAGGTTTCACCCATTACCCTGCTTACCCCTTCCCCTTTCTCTTGCTCATTATTAGCTTCTGTCTGTAAATCAATTCAATACTGTGACTTATCCCAAGGACTTGAGCTTGAATTGTTCTATGATTTTTACACATGTTTTAAAAAAAAAAAAAAGTGTCTTTAGTTTCCTTCCCAGCAGCTAGATGGTGACGAAGGCCAGACAGTGGGAATTGAAGAGGACAAGACCTCCAAGAAAGAGGTAGGGAACCACACAGAAAATGCATTTCTTTTATATTGTCAATCATCACACACACACTGTTGAGGCATGGGGTCTTTGGTCCCTAACAAGTAGAAGACACACCTTTCAGTTAGAATGACTTAAGCAGTCTTACACATGTGACAACTGGGAGTTGTAACAATGAAAGATTGTTAGGCAAGCAGCCTGTGACAGGGGAGGGTGCCTCTGCTGTACTTACTGAGAGGTAAAAACCCCAGATGCCTTGCAGAGTAATTGTTAAACCTCAAGAGAATTCACAAGTATTCCGATTTGTGGAGTTCTGCCCACAGACCTTGAACATCGGATCTTACTAAGTGTGTTTTAATGATTCAATTTGGGGTGACGAGAGAGGTATAAAGGTACTATAAATTGCTATTCGATTTCAAATTTATGATGAGTCAGTCAATGTTTCCGACACTGTCACACATTATGTGTGTGGGACAGAGTAAGTACTTTAAATTTCCTCTAATGAGTTGATAATGGGGAAGAAAAACCTCATGTACCTACTTTCTCAGAAGTGTCACTATGAAGCTTTCACAAGCTCAGTGTCACTGCCAAGGGAGTGCCACTTCTTACAAAGAAATCAGAATGTAGCCAGCAAGAGATTCACTCTGGTTCTTGCGTCTCCACTCAATCAAAAGATCACAACACCTCTCTCCTCTTTCCTATAGGAGAAATTTGTCTTGTATCAAACTGATTGCTAATATGTAAATTACTATGAAGTTTTTTTTACAGGGAACCTGTATCCAGGTAAGTTTGAAGCTGAGGGATTTTTGAAAAAGCAAACAGAAAACGATAATGCTTATGATGATACACAGACATTAAGGCCAGGCATTGAGATATAGTCTGGGAACCAAGAAGGGCTGCTTGATACACCTTTGTCAAAGGAAATAGGCACAAGTGTCCTGCATCCTAGCTAGTATCCATCCAAAGTCCCTGGACTTCTGGGACCCCCATATCCGAGCCTCAGTTTCTAGAGCTGTAAAAGTAACTGGTTGATTTAGTTGATGCAAAACAAAACAAACAAACAAACAACAACAACAACAAAAATCTATCAAGGATAGATGGTCTTACTTGAGAAGTGTGTAAGTACCTACTCAAGTTGCTGGGACTTGAAAACATCCTTTCAAAAATATACTGTTTGTAATCTGCAGCTATCTATTGCAATCCACAAGTGTCAGAGAATTTAAACAGAAGCCCTATGGGCTCCACCTAAAAAAAGGCATACCTTATTTATAACTGGCCCCTTGATTTCTACCCCCATAGTGGGCTTTTGATATCTTAGGAAGTGTCCATCTAATTCCTGTATATTTGCTGAAGAGCATTACTAGGCTTGTAGGACATTTAATTAACTTATTATAACTTATTATATACGTCATTCAAAGGTTCTTCTGCCCACTGCCACCAAAATATGAATGCTTTAATGACTGGCTTTAGAAGGGGCTAGAGATGGAGAAGATTAGTTGGTATTTCAGGTGGCCACTAGATGGTGAGACAGTATAAGACAAAGGAAAGGTGACACAGCTATAGTACAAAGGAGAGGGGACAAGAGGAATCAGCAAAGATGGGGAAGGATCCTAATTCACATTCACCACATCCTCCCACCCCAGGATGGAACCCCAAATTAAATAGGCTGCATATCTTTAATCAGACTCAGGTTTTAGCTTTTAGGCTGTGACTTCTCTCTGTTAGCTATATGCTGGGATTTTAGGAGCACTTTGGGGGATTCTTCTCAATAGAGGGGTCCTCCAAGCAGCTCCATTAACATTTTATCACGGAGGTAGGGTTGTCCAATGCACTGTAGGACATTTAGCAGCATCTCTGCCCTCTAGACATCAATCACAGACACACCCCACCCTACTGCCCACAACCACCACACATGTGACAACACAAACTGTTTTCATTCATAGCCAAATAGCACCCCTGGTTGAGAAGCACTGCACCAACATTATCCACACCCAGTTCAGGGGAAGTTAGAGGTCATGGGTGTCATAAGTTCCACATCTTACAAAAGTCTTCAGAGGGAAGGTTGTCCCTCCAGTTAGTTCTAACCAGTTGACAATGTTCATACTTAACTTTGGCGACTACATTCTTGGGTAGAAGCAAATTCCAGAAATCTCAGAGAAGGTTAGCCAGAGAATTACTTCAAAGAAGTAAGCTATAAATTGGTCTAAGACTCCCCTCAGCTAATCAGTGGGTGAGTGGAGTCAGGCTGTGATGTGAACCCTATTTGCTGGATCTCCTTATTCCTAGGCCACAGGAAGCCAGCCTACCATATGAAGGTGACTTGTCACCTTTAACTGGTAGTTGGGACAGTGGAAGGATGCCTCTGAATGACTATACTGAAGAAGTTAAAATAAATTTTTTCAGAAAGAAAACGTAGTGCCCATTTCTCCCATTCTAAGGTTCTATGCCCAATATCTCTTAGCATAATCAGAGAATAGGATTAAATGGTGATTTTAAACAGTGGTCTCCCCACACTTTCACCCACTTATAACTAATCTGACTCTCCCAAATAACCATTATGGAAGGAAACTAATTACTTATTTATTCTATTTGAAGGCCAAAATATTTTATTTTTGCCCCCATGTGGTCTTTATTCAACAGAGTATTCAGCTATTACACATGCATCAGGATTTGATTTTATTTTATATGGTGTTGGGAATGGAACCCAGGGCTTAACAAATGCTAAACCTGCACCGTTTCTGAGCTATACCTCCAGCCCTAATCTTTTTAAAACAGGTTTTTTTTATTTTTATTTTTTGTTTGTTTTTTTCCCTTAGAAAGTTTGGAATTTGTACCTCTAACTTCATTGCAAAGACCAGAAAAGTAAAAATAAAAGATAGTAACCACTCTCCACTCCACAGAGGCACATGGATTTAAACACTTTGTTTAGGGGGGGAGTTGTTGTTGATGTTTGTTTGTTTCTTTTGTGGTGCTGGGGATTGAACCCAGGCTCCTGGCACTCTACCACTGAGCCACAAACCCAGCCCTAGCTTTTAGGATTAGGATTAGGGGCAGAAATGATTGTTAGTTTGGCAAATTACATATTGGACTTGGGAAATTAAAAGGATTATTTGAAATAAAATCTTGTCTTCAGACTAGCTTGCTATGCCCTAGGTTCAGCTGAGCAAAGAGCCCCTTAACTATGATACCTCCTTACTACAGAGTACTAGAAGTTATTCAAGGCAAGCTTTCAGATTGTTGATTTTGACATTTTGCCTCGGACCAAGTACAATCTCTTTCCAAGGAAATGCTTAGAAGACTCTAGGCAGAACCCAAAAACAAATGCCCCAGACGTTAGGGGAAAATTTTTTTGAAGTGTATTGCCAGAAAACTTGTAGCTATTTCTAATTAAGAATTGATGTGATTTTTTTTTTTTTTTTGATTGTTAAAAAGGAAAGTATAGTAACTAATTTTTTTTGCAAAACAAATGGCCAGGCAGGCAGGATTTCAGATGGACACTTTTGGAGGGCTCCCATTTCCAAGGCTGAGGCTCTGGCAAAGTCCCTCATAGGGTCTAGTACCTGTGTAGCACTTAGGAAATTGTCTGTCCTAGGGTAGTTTGAGTTTTGAGCTTACTGTGATTACACCATGTTGCCCCAGTGGGGAAAAGAGTCAAATCAATGAGGAAAGAGGTGAACAGAGGATGCCCAACTTTTGGGGGCTCTAGGATAGTGGAAAGAGAGCACTGGCTTAGAAACTGGGGGTGGGAGTCACATCCCTATGACCTTGGTGATTCTAGCACTTAGTTCTATGATTCCATGCATTTGCCAGGTGACATCTAGAGAAGGCAAAATTTTGATTCCTTAAAGTATTGACAGTATTTATGATGATTCTGCTGAGTATTCCTGGGGTTCTGCCATGGTCAAAGAAGGGGCCTACATTTGATGGTCCAAGGGGAAGCCAGCGTGTGCTTCTGCATTCAACTTTTTAAATACGCAAGTGTACATAAAGTTCTGTGATGTTGAGGTAGAGCTAGGGAAGGGGACTCAGAATAGAAACTCTTTCTCAGGTGGAGAGTAGATCTTAAACTCTTGCATCCATCTTGGTCTAAGACTCAGACAGACAGGTGGCACCCCCAACTTTGATCCCCCATGTCAAGATCTGACTTGAGATTTTAAGGCAGCTCCAACAGGAAGTCAAATCTGCTGGGAGGAGGTCCTGCAAGCTCCCTTGTGTGGAAAAGGGGTTTCCTCATCTTCCTCAGTAGTTTGCAAACTTCAGAAATGGGGAGACAGAAATCAGCCTCCTGAGGAATTCCCTACTTTTTCTTTCTTGGTTTGTGATCATTCATATCTCTTCTCTCTTTCTCTCTCTCTCCCTCCACCTCCCCTTTCCTGAATTTTTTTTTTATCAATAGGATTCTTATTAGGGAAGGGGCTTTCTGGTAAGAAATATATTTTCTTTTCTTTTCTTTCTTTCTTTTTTAATGGAAAGAAATGAGAAAACCAACTATACAGGGGTGGGAACTAGAAACAATAAAATAAAGCCAGACTCTCAGAAATGGCTGGCAGATGGCGCTCGGCTTTCACTGTTGAGAGCCTAGCTCTTCAAAACTCTTCTTGCCCTGCGCCAGCGCCCAAAGCTCAGCTGCACATCCCCCTCCCTCCCTGATCCTCCTTCCCAGGATGCAGGCAGCCCCTGATCCTCTGGCCTGGGGTATTCTTTAAAGGTTTCAATGGAGCAATTTATCTGAGGACAGATTCTGGTATTTTAATTAGTGACTTTGTAGACCTTAGTTAGCTGCAGGAAAACACAGTAGGGGGTGACCTCCAAATTCACAGTTCCTTGCCCTGATTCTGCTGGGAACCACTTTGAGACCTTGGGCAAATTTCTTGGTCTCCTGGGTCCCTCCCAGTTTTCCTCTATTGGAAAAGAAGAGGGGGGTTATCTTTCTTACATTAAAACTTTTCTTTGTGTGTGTGTGAAAAGTTTTAAGTAGAAGAGTTTTGTCAGTACACACACACACACACACACACACACACCCCACCCCACCCCCACACACCACACCCCCCCACACACCTTTGAGTATCTGTTCCAAAGTGACAGATTTGTATAAGAATCAAAGTGGGACCACCTTTTGTCCTTTGGTAAATAATTAACAATTCCTGGTCCTTTTCACTGGGAGCAGAGGTGCAAGGAACTTCCTTTCCCGCCACAATCCAGGGCTAAAAAAGACAAAGGAGAAGAGGTCCTGCTTCTATCAGAGGAACTCAAAGAGCCTCTCTAGGGAGGGAGCATTTGAGACCCTGTGGGAAGATGAGGCGGAGGAGGGAGTAGAATTTGGGTGCTTATGAAATGCCTGTTTACAGAAATTTTTTTCAGGGCCTCTGAGATTTCAAGGCTAAATTTGAATTTCTGTCCTTTCCTCAGTACCTCCTATTCCTTAGTACTTCAGCCCCCTGCCTCCACCATGCCAGGATATTCTCGTTGATGTTTAATTTTCCCTGTCCAAAAATGAGACCCCTTCTCCATCTCAGGTCCCTCACTGAACTTGGGGCAGGCCCCTTTGGCTTCTTGTTTCCAACAAAAGGGAAGCTGGGGCTGATGGGTCTGGGCCTAAATCCCTTGGTTCCAAGAACAGGTATTATTACCTTTCCCTTTTACCCTCTTTCCCTCCCTTCCTGGGGGGGCTCCTGCTTTTTGGCCCTGAATGCTGATTCAGGCAGGTTAGCCACCCCCCTGTAGGTGCCATGGTAGATGGTGGGACACAGGTAGGCAGCTCTTTCTAGCACCTTCCCTGGCCCAATGGAGCTGCTCCCCACCAGAGGTCAGCAGAGAGCTAGAATAGCTGGTTGTGTTCACAGGAAGTGGGGACCACTTAGAATTCTCTAGACCAAATGTAAGAAAAAACTTTGGCAGAAAAAGAGACCCATATTTTTGGGGTGTTTGGGGTTGGAGTTAGCTCCATTTGGGTCCCTGGGGTCTTGGTTTTAACACCATTCCTGCTATCCTGGACTTTTGGGGGGAAGGGAACTTTGCTCCGTTATTTGTTGGGTTTCTTTGCCAGTCCCCCCTCCAAATGCCCAAATCTTCTCTTGTAGGGGACCACACCCACTTAGAACTCTCCCTCATGGGGCCAGACTGCCCATTTTCGCTTCCTCTAGATCTTGGAACCCACACTTGGGCCTGGCCCTTTTTCTTCTAGAAATTGTATTTATTGTTAAAATGACATTATAAATATTACAGGAAATCCCCCTACCCTGCCCTTATCCTGCTATGACTATTTCTCCTTATCTCATGTTCTTTACCCACACGTATGGATGTTTTTAAGAAGGGTATTTATTAACCATGGTATGTAAAAAATTTTGTATTTAACACCCCCACCCCAATGCCTGCCCCAGACACACATTATAGGCCAGTTTCCTGAGGAGTCACCCGGGTCCGCCCTTGTTGCTTACAGTCTTTGATTGATTCAGTCCTTTTACTGAGGTGGGAAAAGTTAAAACCAACTCCATTTGTTCTTAATTGTAGAAGGAAAGAAAGAAAAGAGAAGGTACAAAAGGAAGGAAAAAGATAAATAAGCCCAGAGGTGAAAAAAGAAAGTTTTGAAGGAGTGGGAAAGAAGGAAGAAAGAGAAAGAAAGATGTGAAAAGTCACTTTTGCCAAGTTCAGCTTTAAGTACCAGATGAGTTTCCTGCCCTCTAGAAACTTACAGTCTGCTAGAGAGGATCAGATTGCAAATAACTAAAGCTGCTCCAGGCGGAGCTGGAGAATTGCCAAATGGGAGCAGCCCAGGGGCTCTGGGGAAGAGGAGGAGGAGGGGAGGCAAGCTCAACAGGTGGTGGGGCATCAGCCCTTCCTGTCCCACCACCCCACAAGGCCATGTGGGTTCTAGGAGCCATGGAGGAGAACAGGATGGGGCCACCTGAGTCCTCTCAGCTCTAGCCATTGCCCTCTCTCCTGATCATAAAGTGATTGTTCCATTTTTGTCTTATTTTGAAATCAGGAATACCCTTCCCTTGTCCCACAATCTGATTTTTCCAAGTGTTTTCACATCCTTATCCCACTTAGTGGTTTTGTTTTGTTTTAAGAAATCTGACACACAATGGACCTTTTTGTCCTTTAAAAAATAAATCTAATCTTCATGAATCTTTTTATTAAATAATCACCCAGAACAAAACAAAGCCAAAGCCTTAGGTTAAAGGCAAACTGTATACTAAGTGGACATCTCTGAAGTACAGGGCATCCTTTGAATTTTACGCTAAATTCTTGTTGTTTTCTCTTTCTTCTTGCTTTTCTTTCTTTTATTTCTACTCTTTCACCTTGAAAAACAAGTATGTTCATTAGAGAGGGTAGATAATGAGGGAAGGTGAAGGGAAGAGGGGATGAGGCAGAAGAGGCAGCTCAGCCAGATGCAAATCTGGAGCAGCATGGGTGAGGAGGATATTGCCTCAGCTGCTTCTTTGTGACCTGTGCTTTATTCATAAGCTCAAGTGAAACAAACAAACAAACAATAAAAATCCTGTCCTGAGTGGTTGCAATAGGATCCCATTCTCTGAAGTTGGGGGTTTTTGTTTGAAGCACAGCCACCGAGGCCAAAGGGGTTTCCCAGGCTGACCCGCTCAGCTCCTTCTCATGGGTGAGCCTCCCAGACCAGGAAAAGCTCCCTCTCTTTCCCAGTGCCAGGAGTTAGAAATGTGTTGATAATTGATTTGAGCAGAATTTGTATTGCTTTGAGACTTAGTAGAATAGCCGATTAGGGGCCAATGCAGGGAGGAAGAAACAATTGCTGTTCTAATAGCCAAGAAAGAGACCTCACCACAAATATGGTCACACAATGGGCCTTGTGTGACATCTGGAATTACTGGGGAGTCGGGGGTCATGGGTGGTTCTTTAGGAAGGAGGAAAGAAAGAGTGTTGGGAAGTGTTTAATAGAAATTTAGAATAAAATGACATGCCCGACTTAGGAAAAGAGTACATCCATCATAGTTCCAAAATGAAAACAGTTGTTACAGTTACTTTTTCAAGTTTTTGACCATTGGCAGGTCTGAGGTTTCTCACACGAGAGGGTAACGTCCAACTTGGCAAAGAGCATGGAATATTGGCTAGTCTGTGGCACACATGCACCCATTTTCCCTCACTGATAAGTTATTCCTAATTTTGGGTTAACTTATAAGTCAAAATAGCCTTGTTTCCTCTTTGCCTCTCTAGTAGCACCTCTCAGCACGCAGTAGCTGCTCAAGAATCTGCTACGCCTCTCAGGAGGATGAGTCCTTGCCGGTCCGGTGAGTTTGCCTTAATTTGGGCATTTTTATTCATTCATTCATTCATTCAATATACACAAGTTGAGTTCACAACATGTGCCCCTCCCAATGGGGAAGACAAAAGTGTAAGACATTGCCGCCCCCTTCTTGGTCCACAGTCAAAACCAAAGCTAGGAAGTTAAGGAGGGTGGTCAGTTTCTACAAAGGGATCATACTGAGAGTAGATAACAACAATTAAGAGGATGGAATGATGGTCAAAGGACATCTTTCATCAGCTTTCAAGAGATCTCTCCAACCTAGTTGAGCAAACCAAATCAGAGTTTACACAAAATTATTGTGAGTACTGAAAATTAAAATGCACAAAACCCAGAAGGATCTACTTGGGTCAAAACAACCAACCTTGTCTAGACATTTGACAGGCACAGCCATTCAAATTTCCATGCCAGTCTGAGGCTGAAAGTCTGAAAAGGAATAGCAGTGAACAGCAGTGACGAATGCGATCTAGCTACAGGGTAAGCCTTGGCCTTTGTTGATAACCTTGTCAGAGAGGTTCTGGTGCTGGCCTTGCTTCCAGAAGGGGTTCCAGAGCCTAGCTTAGGGATGGTACTGAGAGCTGCTTTCAACTTCCCTCTTTCATTTCTTCTCTATCTGGAGCCAAACTATGTCTTCTAGAATCTTCCAAGTCTAAATTGAAATTCCCTTAGAAGGTGGGTCCAAATTCTTCCACTTAACCATAGGATCTTCTGCCCATGTCAAGGATTAGGGCTCTGCTGGTGGGATGGGGAATGTCTAAGGTTTGCAGTCAGAGGTCCTGGAGTACCAGAATGTTCTCATCTTAGCTCCAGCCCTCCAGCTTAGCCTCACTCCTCTATGTTAGCTCCTGCAGTCCCTCTTAGATGCTGAGCTCTGGCCCTCTCTTCCTGTTTTCTGAAACAGACATATTCTGTATTCAGATACTCATTAATTCCTAGTCTGTGGAAAGAACAGCATAATTTTAGTCTCCAGAATTTTATTTCCAGTTTCCCATCCACAGATATTCATCTGTTATCCTTGGAGTGACATCTTATCTATACACCTCTGCATTGTTCAGCACATGATAAATGAGCTTTATATATTTTTAAAATATGCATGCGTATATACAGATAGGTTTTTTAATATTATAAACAAATCAGGGAAAGTTGTTTTGTGTGAATGGCTGAACTGAAGGTACTCCTAGATGAGTTTTGTTCAACAAGGAGTGAAATTCAGATTGGTAACATTATTAAAAATTGGCTTCTCCTTGAAAAACACCACCCCCAAAGGGAACTGAAAGAGAAATGCCTGAATCTTGTGTTCAGGGTGCTTAGGGATGAGTCCTTGGCCAATTTGAGAAGGGGAGGTTTGGCCCCAGGCCTCCTTACCTCCCGGCAGGGGCTGTGTTCTGTTCAGTTAATCCCATTAGCTGGCAAAGGCTTAGAGGGTTACTCTTAAGGGACATTTGCATTTTAATAAAGAGCTCTGTGAGGTAAAAAGCTGAGCAAGTCACATTTTTAATAACGGGGGTCTTTAGGAGGAGAATTCAAAATGAGAACATTGGGTGGAATGGGGAGAGTGCTTTGGGGGCAGTCACCTGCCCTCCACACTCCCCTTTCCTCTGCCCAGGGCTATGTCTGCCCAGCACACCCAGTTCAGTAAGTGGGCTTTCCTCCTTGTGACCCAGGACACAGGGACCCCTGCATCCCCACAAAGCAGCAGTCCTTTTCTGCAAGTGAATACCCCCACGAGAATGGCAGTTGGGTCCCAGTTGCTGCCCTTCAGTGCGGCCTTACTCATCCGGCTCAGGCTGGTAACGACAGGCCCCAGGCTTCTCAACATCCAGGGCTGTGACACACAGAACAGTCAGGAAATAAAAGAGGCACGAGGACTGTATGGTCACTCTGCTTTCTTTAAGAAATAAATAAAAAGAAAGATCCGGGGGTGTAGGGAGAAGGAAACAGGGGATCAGACCAGCACACAGCTGCTGAACGATCAGCCCCCCACAGTCCTGTGGTTGTCACCTGGGAGACACTGGTGCCCAGCAGCCTTGGGATTGACTTCACACCTCAGTCCTGAGTTGTTGGGAGCTGTCGGAACAGCCAGTGAGCCAGTGGAGGGAGGCCTGGTTTGCCGTTACCTTTCCAGATGTTGGCATGCCCTTTTAGGAACCCAGCAGCCTACCAATCTAGCTCCCCAGTGTAGCTTAAAAGGGGCCTTTCCAAGATGCATGGTCTTTAGGAAAAGGAAATTAAACTAATGTTGAAAGCTCCAGACATAGGTTTCCTTAAAATAAAAGCAGTTGAAGGCTAGGATGAATATTATGAATCCCTCTAGTAATATGTATTTGCATATGTCCCATGAGTTCTAACAGCAGAGTTCAATATTGCTCAGGGAGGTAGATTCTTTTGTTTTGCCTTTTTTAATGTTACCCACCTGAAACACGCCTTTCAGGATGTTCGGTGTTGGCTAATGGGATTAGAATAACAGCGTCATGAAATGAGATGAAACTCCAGACAGACCCCTAAATACTGCAGCATCCACTGTGCACAGCAAACATGCCCCTTGTACAGCTTGGTAACACTCATCTAGGAGCAGGGTGAGCAGCTATGCATATAAGTTATGGCTTTATTTCACACACAAGCAGGCAGGCTGCCGGCGACACCAGACAAGCAGTCACAGCTCTCTCGAAGCATGAGAGGCACTTGGATTTTATCTTCCAGATCAGACCTCTTCACTTCCTTCAAAATACCTTCTTCCTATCCCTTAGCTAAGTCAGCAGGGAGAGTCAGCCTCTAAGTTTTGCTAAATCGTGTGCCCTGACAGTGACTTATAATTAGGAGACCCTGCGTGGAGCTGAAGCCCCGCGGCAGCAGCACCACCACGGTTCTGGTTCCCGGTTCCCCGGTGAAAATGGCCTCGGCGCAAAACACGGATTTCTCCCTATCCTCCCAAGCTTAGGATTCTGTTTAGAATGCTCTGCTTCCAGCTGCAATTCCCATCACCAAAGGGCCTGATTTCAAGCAGAAAAAAGGACCACTTTAGCCAGTGAGTGATGGGAAGAGGGATGGAGAGAGGGTCATTTCAACAGCAGCCAAAGCAGCTGTGCCATTTCCCTGACAGCTTTTTAATTATGATGAAAGAACAAGATGGTTTGGTTTTTACAGAGAGGCTTGTGGTAGGGGAGAGGAGGGGGCCTCTGAAGGGGATGTGGGGTGCAGAGTACAAAGCACCTGTCACTGAGGAGTGATGGGTATGCTTGGAGGGAATCCAAACCTTCCCTACCCTCCGAACAGCACCAGCCAGGTCTTCGGGCCACCTTGCTCTGACAGAAAGGGCCTGAAGGGCAAAGAGGAGCAACTTGCTGGTGCTGGTTACTCCCTTTCCCGTCAGGAGGCAGGAAGATGTGCTTCCCACCCACAGGCCAGACCTCAGCAACCCCGGCTAGAGGGCTTTCACACACCCCATTGTTGAAATCATGTTCTTTAATGTCAGGTGCTAAGTCAGATGAATGGTTCTTGTGGACATTCAAGGGCCTTGGAGCTAGAGGTAGAGTTAAGCCAGCAGGCCTGGGGACTGACATTGGGACATACAGAGGCAGTGTTTTAGTGCTGCGGAAAGAGCTGGAGAAGATGTGAAGAGGTCACACTCAACCCAGGCAAGAATGAGGGAAGGCCCCTGCATCCCCTTCCATCTCTGACCTATAATCTTAGTCTAGTCTCAGGCATAGGCACCAGTGGCTTGCTTGCTCCAATGGGTCTTTTTGTATGTCTGAGAAATAAAAGTGAATCCTAGACTCTCTCAGAGCTGGAAGGAGGATTGGCTTCTGGAATGAGAAAGTAAGGAAAGAGTATCAGGCAGCTGTGGGATCCTAGGGAGGAAGAGAACAGAAAGGAAGAAATAGACATAGAAGGTGCATCATTTGGGGCTTTCTGTTGCCTCCCTTCCCGGTTTTAGGGCTCCTTCCTGCATGCAGCAGAGACTGCAGGCTGTGCTGAGAGCCTCTGCCGAGGACTGCATAGAGCAGGAGAGGCGGCTGGAGCCCGCTCGGCTCGGCTGCCTTTGTGTGGTGGCGAGGTACACGCAGTGTCTATGTTAGAAGCGCTGTCGGCTTCGGATAGCCCCCGGCCTTGAATTCAACCCTAACTGTCGGGATTTGCCACCCCCCACCCCTAGAGGCACACTGTGCAGCAACCTCCCCAAACAGTTGTGATTTTGTGATTTTTCTGGGGTTCCTTTTTCCCCCTCACTCAATTGCCAGGCTGCTAAGACACTTGTAATTTTGATTATTATTAACAGGCAGCTGATAATGAAACAGCAGGGACTTAGGGCTTTGTGGTAGGTGCATTATGGACATTTACAAGTAAAGCCACTTTATTTCTACACTTAATCAGAGGATTAACAAGCAGAATACAACATCTGCAGAGTCTTACGGGGAGGAGTGGTCCTGGAGCCGGTGAGGCAGCACTGCAGGCAAACAGCTCTTTCCCCAGAACAACTGCAGCCTCTCTGCCCGAGCCAAGTCCCATCACACATGTGTCCCTGTCCCCGTGCACAGAGATTCTGCCTGTCACAGAGGTGGAGAAACAGTGATCTAGCTGATTTTAATGGACCAGTTTAGGGGAAAACACTTTTAAAACATGTTAGAACCCATCTTTTTTCCTTTTTCTACATGGAAAGCAATATTGAGGCTGGCTTTTCAGTCCAGAGAGAGAAGGCTGCAAGGCTGCATCCTGGTTATGGCTTGGATGCTTCATTGTAGAAGGATTGTAGTTTAGAGAAAGAGGGGGAAATCCACACAAAATCAGTTATAGAGGTGTATTCAGCCTGGGGTCAGAGGAAGTCCATGTTAACAGATTTTGTATTTGCAGTATCCGAATAAGAGAAGTATTTAGGATGTGTGCCATGTTAAAAATAAGTAGGCATTTTGTTTTTTGAGAAACAGTAAGGTGACCTGCTAATGTGAGGTAGTAGGGACTGTAATCATGTGTGAAGAACTGGTCTCATTTTTCATGTCAGAATTAATATTGGTTGAGATTAGATGGCTTCTTAATTTAAACCATTTACATTCTATAGTGCACAGAAAAGAAGGGCTCTCAGCTGCTTCCTGGCAGCAGCAAAGCCGAATAAATAAGGATAATATAACCCCAAAGACCCATTCTTTCATTTGTCGCTTCGCTCTTGTAAATTTTGAGTCATTTAAGCACAACCTAAAAACTCATATTTTCATTGCTAGAAATCTGTAGCTTGTCGTGCTCTTCTTAGGGCTCTTCGGCTACACATTTCCTATTCTGGTGCTTTTCTGACTTGAGCTTTTGTCGTCTTGACACCAAAGCATTTAGTCAGTTTGGTTGAAAGTTCAATTATGAAAAAGCATCTGGATGTTTTGTCTACAAATCAACCAGTTTGCCTGAATGTTTGAGTCCACCAGCTCATTCAGTCCACTGCCCCCAAGCCACCCTAGCATAGCCCAAATGCTGAGGTAAACTTCTTTGAGGGAATCACAGAAGCAGATCTCCAAGCCAGTGAGTGCGAGGAAGGGAGCAGATGCCCCCTCTGCAGTAGCCATCTGAAGTCGCTGCAGAGGGGCTATGGGGATGGTGGGGATGAAGGAGCAGGCAGGTCTCTACCGCAGCCGTGGAGAAAAAAACAATGGGGAGAAGAATCTTTATGGCTAGACCCTCAGCAACATCATTATCCGAATCAAAATTTGTGTAGTGCCTGCAGCCATCTTAGAATTTAAAGGAAGCTGAAGCCACCCACCTTCATTTTGTCTTAGGTTACAACCAGCTCAATCTAGCTAGTGAAAAATAAAGATGAGAAGTCTTCTTTTATAGAAAAAGGAAAATGTCCATGATTTCTTTCCTTGAGAAAGCTAATCACCCCTGCCCATCCTTATCTCAGAGTCACCAATGTTGAGACTAGATAATTAATTTTTTCTCTTTTTCCTCATCTTCATAGACAATTTGGACTCTTAAAATTGCCCCCCCCCGCCCCCGCCTGAGATCACTCAATGCAGTAAAAAGCCAGGCAGGTGGGAAGAAGGGAGGTAGAAGAGGGAGGTAAAAGAGGGGTAAGGGCTTTATGGCACTCGTTTCTGTTTGCAGACAGCTCAGTCCAAAGGAGAGCATTCATAGTTCCCGCACACTGTTCCTGATCGATCTCACTTCACTTCCCTCTGGGGTACAGACCTCCAAAGCCAGTCTTGATCCTTTATTTTTATGTTAGCAATCACAATACCCTGAAAACATGTTTTTAGCAGTTTAGCATGCACCGAGAATTCCAGGGGAAAAAAAGGGTCAAGAATTGATGACTTAGATTTAATACTAGTCCCATGAAGCAGAACTTAGAATTCTAATAATGTATCTTTGCTAGACAAATCAATGACACGTTTCTGAAAGGAAAAGAGTGACAGCTGGCTGATTTTACAGAATCATCAGGTATTGGGAGGAAGGTTAGCAAGGTTCAATTACTGTGAACCACAGGGGTGTGTGTGTGTATATTTGTTTCTCTGTGGTTTTCAGGCTTCTTCTTTTTTTTTTTTTTTTCATTCGCAAATTTGTTGTTTTGCTTTCCAGTTTTTAGAAATTATGCATCTATATTTTTTCTCTCAAAATCTCTTCTTTATTTGGCATCCATTTTAAAGAAACTAAATATTTTGTGGTAGGCTTCTATTCTTTAACCATTATCTTAGTTCCCTTTCTTCCTTTGTTTTTTAGACAGAGTTCCCCTCTATATGCGTTCTTTGCTCTCCACCCAATAAATCTAGTAGATGTGTAACTTTGCCAAGTTAAGAAATACACATTTATTGAACACACTTAAGAATGTGCAAAGTTAATGAAATATAAAAGTATTTTCCACTCTAATTAAAATAGTTGAGTCTATTCGAGGATCACACCAGTCAACAATTTTAATAGTCTTTTCAACTAACTCATGGCATTATTGTGATGGTATATTTAAAATAATCACTGGTTAAAATTAATAGAAGAAATTCACTTTTCAGGCTGAAACAACTTAAGGTCATCCTGTTCTGAGGTGCTTCTCAGTGGCCTGGGTTAAGTAACACTGATTTGGGGGCTTTTAGACTTCGGGCTGCCCTTAACAGGTATAAGTAAATGGAATATCCATTTAACTTGAAGAGCAGATGTCTCTTGGTCCCAAAGTTGTATATCAACTTCGTTGGTATGGTTCAGCCATCTGGCACCATCTTGACTCAAGATAGGGGTCTAGGGCCTTTGTTGCCCGCAGTGAACACAAAGAGCTCCCTCTAGGTCTCTCCTGACTTGACACAACCCAGATGCACCTTCTTGCTTCCTTTTCCTGACCAGGGCCCTGTGCTCTGGCTCATCTTTGACATTTCAGAGTCACCTGGTGCCAGTATGCAGACATCGCTCCATTACCCCAAGGTGTGGTGTTCGGCCCCACCCTCCCTCCTCCCATTGCCACATTCTCAGGAAAGTCAGCCACCTTTGTGTGTGACTGCTGATTCCTCACCTCAGGTCCCACAGGGAGCTGGTGAAAGCTTCGCCTTGTACCCCTACCCTCAAGGTGTTCATATCTTCCATAGGTGAAAGGTCAGTTTTCCAGAGTCTTTATTTCTTGGTATTATGTCATTACAACCCTGAGATAAAAATAGGTATAATTAGTATGTTTCAGTTTAGACTCTGCATTTCTGGCTTTGTGTCCCTTCTTCTAATAATACCAATTTTGGTGACACATTTCCTAGAATTCTGGGCTTGCTTCTATCACCAAAATCCTCCAAGAGTCCAACTGTAGGAAAGACCTGTTTACCCTAGAACCTAGGAGGATTTGGTCACATTAGATTTCTTTTTCCTCTTTTCCTTGCAGGTTCACCTCCATTTTCTTGTTCTTTGATCAGGCAGCCTCAGCTCCATTTTCCCCCAACACTGACATTTTTGTGAAGCCTCAGCACACATGTTCATCTGTGCTTATGGCAAAGGCTCTTTCCTGGTTGGCTCTAGAGTCACCACCAGTTAATTGGGAAAAAATTTGAGTTAGGCATCACAATTTCAGCCAAGCTGGGCATACAATGAGTACACCTGTCACTCTAGCCAGTGTCCAAAATTCGGCCCCATGGATGACAGCTGTAGCATTTTTTCAGCATGAGCAATTCAGTATTTAATGTTCTTTAGAAAAAATAAATCATTCCAAGCTGCTACTGTTCACCTATTAGCCATTAGGGGATTCCTGGGGAGTTGGGGAGGGGATCTATAATTCGATTGGCTAATAGGGATAATGTGCCCTTCCCAATTCTTCCTTTTTATTATTGTTATTAATTACTTTTTGCAGTTCTTGATCAATTCTCTTAAAAGGCAATTTCTCACATAAGGAGAACAGGCTAGAAAAACATCTTCTGTAGCTGCAGGCCTCCAGAATGAGAAGTCAGATCTTCTTTTCATTTCATTTATATTTTTACCTGAATAGTATAGGTACTGCTTTCCATGGTCAGTGGCGCCCATTTCTTTTCTCTTTCCATGGTAGTTTAAATTAACTTGTCATCCTAGACACGTCTTAATTTAAGATTAAGTGCTGGAAAAAAAAAAGTTCATCATCATTCAGACCTTCTCTTTTCATGTAAATATCCCTCCAGAGCAGCACACATTTTAAACATGTCCTCCCAGTAACTGGCCCTTCTGTTGCCTGGATCCTAATAAATGAATTGGCCATCTGCAATTAGTCCACATTGTACAAAGTGTTTGAAGGCCGAGTCCTCTGCCTTCTGAAAGAAATTGGCTATATTTAGTTTATAAAGCAAGTCTGCTTTGTGTTCTTTGTAAAGTCAACGACATTCTTTCAATTTTTTTGGTGTAATTAGCACAAAAGAAGTTGTAACCTGAGAAGGTAGTAGGGACTAAAGCAACTGAGAAGAATGTTCAAGAAAGTGGGCTGAGGCAGTTTTCCCAGTACTGGGCAGTATACAGAGACCCCAGACATGACTATGGATAGAACTGAAGTCTGCAGTGCAAAAAACATCCCCTTTTCATATGATCCCCAGCCTGGTTGCAAATGCTTGTTGCTTTGGCTGCATGATTCTTTCTTCCTTGTAACTTTCTCAGAGACCTCAGAAAGTCACAGTGCCATGTGGGCTCTGCTATTGTTGACCGGACTCCTCACAAGTCAGGCAGAGTGCAATTCATGCTACCAAACTCTCTCAAGCAAGGGAGTGAGGGCATAGCTTCTGGGCTCCCCAGCAAACACTGAAGTTTGGCCAAATAGAAATTTAGTGGAAACAGTGCAATAGCAGGCTGCTGCTTGTGGATAGCTACCTGGCAGGGAGGATCCAGCCTTTCTTTTAGGGATGCTGTCCCCCACAACATAAAAAGGGAAATAGCTGGAGCTAAACTATAAATTACACATTTTTCCATTAAGTGCAATTTAAAGTTTCTCTTCTCCAAGGAAATTTTGTTGGAACCTCAGCTTCACCTGTCTGGTTGAACCAGGTGATTTTCCTGTTGTTATTTATTTAGTAAGGTATTGTTGGATCAACAGAGCAATCAATGAAGACTTCAGAAAGACCCAATTACCCTCATATTGTGTGCTATGGTTTTAAGCACATTGACCACTGCACCCCTACATTAGTTTTAATTGTTGGATATTAAGAAAAATTTCATATGACCATGTAGTTGATTTCAAGACTTCTGAAATGAAGTTTAACATCATGTTTAGTTTTGAATACAAGTTTAAGTTTACTTTGTGGTTGAATTTATGAACTAGTGACTATGACAAGAAAAAAATAATACCCTAGATGATCACTATATTGATTTTTTAAGGAACTCTTATGGTCATAGGTAATAGAAGCTTCTTGCAGGGATTAATTGAGACTAGAAAGATGCTTCTTACAATACCTGTGTTCATCTCCTATGTGGCATGGGCTTCAAGTAACATTTATTTGTAGTAGCAGTTTCAGTCATTCTAGTTAATTAAAGTGCAGAATGTACTTTGAAGACAGAAAGCACCGTGGAAGCACTAAATACTATTATTAAAAGCTTATAACTAAAGTTTCTGTTTCAGTGGAAACCTATTTATTGTTTCCTAGGTATATGTGCGCGCGTGCATGCGTGCGCGCGCACACACACACACACACACACACACACACTCTTGGAAAATAGTTTACAATGACCCCAACAAAGGAAAGACCAAGGAGAACTCTCTTGTCTCAAAACTGAATTACATTATTAAGCATGATATTTTCAAGATTCTATGTTGTAGCAATTCTGTTGCTTCTAAAAGCAGACTAGGCATTCTTACTTAGGAGGATGCACAGGAGCCAAGGAACACAGTAAAAAATATGAAGCTCATAGGATTATAGAATTCAAACTCCATTACTGTAAAATACAGAATGTTGGAAAGAAATATTGTTGGGCCATTTTTCTGTTAGGAATGACACCATCTGTTTAAGTTGTATCATTAAGTGATCTAGTGTTTTAGGTTAGGGATGTGTTATTATCTCAACTTGGTGGTTTTGGCATGAAACAAGTCACCTGAGCCAGGAAGGGACCTGTGTCCTCCCAGAACATTTTATACAGAGGACATTCTGGCCTTCTAGCCTTCTCTGGAGCCTCAAGTTTCCATACATTCCATTCTCGCCCTGAGCCAAATGAGGGGCCCTTTCACCGGAAAACTCTCTAGACTGGACAGCACAAGAATTATGTTAATGGATCTCTCTACTCTCACCACATAAACTAGGCACTTAAAATGGCCATGACCCCAAATAAGTTACTAATTCTTAAGACATAGTCACACATATTAACCTCCAAGGAAAAATTTTAAAAAAAATAAAATAAAACTTTTAGAGTTTGGCTAGGTCAAATACTAGACCAAAAACTAGAGATAGTGCCAGCTGACCACACCAGTTAAGTAAAATCTCCTCTTTTGCTTTGTGTCAAGTGAAAACAGAAAACCCAACAGACCACAGACCAGCTTGTGTTTCAGAACTCTTGGTGTCTTCTGCTTACCTGTAAACCCACGATTCCACCTGCTGCCATTTATTTACAAAGTAAATGCTTTATTTGTCTATCCATAGTTAGTCATAATAATATATAAGTGAAACCTACACTTAATTTTTTTTTTTTTTATTTTCAAGGAGAGCTTGCTAGGTTAGGAGTTAGAAGAAATAACACCTGACCTTGCGTTACACATTTCTAGGACAATAGTCCCAATTGTGCCTTGCCTAGAACATGTGTTGCTGTATGCCATGGGATAGTTTCACTCTTTTTAAAGTTCAGATGTGATATTTATCTAAGAAGGGAAGGCAGTAGCCCAACTCAGGGACTTCCACATAAGGAGACTCTTCATTATATTCATTGTATAACTGTGTAGCTTACTGGCATTAAGTATCAAGGTTGTATTGGTTACTATTTACCTTGTGCCTTTTAAATATAATGTATTTGTTTTTTGCCACATTAGAAGCAGGAAGGAAGATGCTTTTGAGCAAATGGAGCATAACAAAAATTTCTGGCCAGTTCCTCTCTCAAGTCTTAATCAATTTAAAAAATGACAGTCAATGAATCAAAGTCAACCAAGAAGTTTTTATGTAATATACGAAGATGTAAAACTTAGGCCTTGTCTTTAAGTAGGTGCTAATGGAGTTGATGAATGTGAGCGGGTCATGATCTTTCCAAATAGCCTTGAAATCATTGATAGGAAGGTTCCTGTCACATTTTTGTATGAGTACATCCAGGGTATTGGTTAAATATTTTAAACTGTTTCTGTTTAGGTGAAAAAGCATTAACCTGGAACAGTAGTTCCTTTGAGCTTTTCTCAAAAGATGATATATTTTTGCATGGAGAGAGGGTGATAATCAGAGCGTGACAAAGACCTGGTATATGTCTGGCAGTGGGACCAGCAACTTTTCAGCAGTTTAAGACAAAGTCAGTGACCGGCAGAACCCATGAGGGAGGGCAGCCTGCAAGTGAGAGGGTCTGAGGGCTAAGTTTGTCTTCCTTTTCTTAATTCCAAGAATTCTTTGGTGACTGTGAATTGCTTGTTGTCCTTTAAGATCCATAAAAATTCTGATTAAAAAAAAAATCTGGGGGCAGAGGTGTACTTGAAGGGATCAAGCAAAATAATATGCAACATCTTTATCTGTCACACCTTTTCTTATTTTGAATTGGACAAACTGGGGGAAAGGAGGACCTCAGTTGTCATGTGGCTTGGTTAGCAGTTTCTTTCTATTGTAAAAGCTAATTTAAAACTATACCCAACAGTTTGCCCAAGGCCTCTGGAAGCATCCAGCAAACCCCCTGTAAACCTGGGGACTATTTGTTGTGTTTGCACTTGTAGATAGACTTTCTTTTAAAATTTTGCCCCCACCCCAAACAAGTTTTGTGAACTCTTTTCAGAAGTCAAAGAAAAGTTACAGTTGGAAGAGAGGTTGTGGTTACTCTGTAGATCTGGCTTTAGTGGCGTGTAGGGCTGTGTCCCATTCACGACCCGGGCAAGGTCGACCTGACCAACTTGCTTCACCAACTCATCGGGGCATAAGGTGGGCATGGGGCAAAGTTATTAAATGAATGAATGAATAAATGAATGGTACCCAAGTAGACGCCCAAGGGGCAGCAAGGCTCTGGGAAGAATGGGCCCAGGTCCAGTGGATACAAACTAAGTGCTCCAAACCCTAACCCAGTGCTCTCTACTACATTCTAGAATGCAGACCAGAGAGCGGACAGGACATTTTCGAGTTTTGAAACAGTCTTCCAATAAGTTTTGTGTTCAATAAACGACTTTTCCCTCTGTTCCAGAGACCCCCGTGGCGCCCTAGCGGGGCCACCGCCCCTCACACCTGGAGGACCTGGAGGACGCCATGCGCCCGATTCTCGCCACCACCGCCTGCTTCTGGCCTCCGTGTCGGTCGTCGCCTGCTGCTGCTCCAGGAAGATAGCTTTGCGCGCACGTGGCACCTATCGTGCGAGGATCGGAGCCCCCCTGGGCACTAGGAGCCCAGGGGGGCTGCGGCCCCTAGCCAAGCGCGGGAGGGTGGGGGGCAACCCGCGCTGGCAGAGGCTGGAGGTAAGGAGGCGCGGCAGGCGACGCCGCGTCGCACACTTTGCACGCCGCCCAGGGCTACACCACTCACCGAAAATTGGGAGGCAGGTTTGGGAGGCGGGGTCGGGTGCCCACCACCTTGTGGGCGCTCGTGCCCCCCGACCCCACACCCAGCACGCCCCCCATGCACACCAGCGCCGCCCCCGCACCGGCCTGCACCCCTGGGCCGCCCCGCGGCACATTTGGTCGCGTCCTCGGTGGGCCGATTTTTCGCGCTTCCCCTTCGGTTTATAGGGGCCGCTGCTTTGGGTCGGTCCTCTGAAGAGGCTGGGGCGTCATCAGGCCGGCTAGAAAGCGCCGTTCCCCGGCGGGGACACTCAGTCGCGTCGGCACCGCGGAGCGGGTTGTGTCAGGTGGCTGGCCCGGCGCGGCGCTCGCTAGCTCTCTAGCTCTCTGGCTCGGGGCTGCGGCACCGCGGCTGGAGCGAACCCCTGTCCCGGCGCGGGGCGGCGGCGGGCGGCCGGCAGGCAGGCAGGCACTGCCTTGCGTGTGAGTGCACCTCACTCACATGTAAGTCGGGGAGCGCTGGGGCCACCCGAGGAAGTGCGAGTCGCCCGGCGCGGGCAAGAGCCACCGGGACTGGGACAGGGCAGGGGCGCCCGGGCGCTGCTGCCCTGCCCCGCGCCTCCCCGGCATCCCCCAATTCTCTCTTTTTCTCTTTTTCTCTTCTCCATTGGCGTGCCCAAGAGCCAAACCCAGGAGCGCCTGAGGGTAAACTGCAAACTCGTGCCATCGCGCCTTTGCACTCTTCTTTTTTGAGTTGTTTGACATTTCTTGGTGCTTTTTGGTTTCTCGCTGTTGTTGGGTGCTTTTTGGTTTGTTCTCGCCCCTTTTTCGTTTGCTCATCCTTTTTGGCACTAACTCTTAGGTAGGTAGCTTAGCAGCCCCAAGCCTGTGCAGCCGCACTCCGCGGCCCAGGACAGCGCAGCGGAGACCGCAGCTGAGCCCCCCGACACGGGGCGCACAGGGGCCGGACAGCCCGAGGCCGGGGGCAAGCAAGGCACCCGGGCCAGACGCGAGCCGGGCTCCCCGAGGTGGCCCGGCCACCATGCTGAAGATGGCCATGAAGCTCAAAGCCCGAGCGGCGGAGAGCGAGAAGAAGACAGCCGCAGCAGCTGCCGAGGTGGCTGCCGAAGCTGTGGCGGCGGCTGCGGCACTAGCAGAGCCGCTCGCACCGCGGAAGAGCGGGAACACCGAGAAGACCCCGAAGAACGCGAAGACCCCGAAGAACCAGGCGCGGGAGGCGCCCCCCGAGAAGTTTCTGACCGACAAGGAGCGCAAGAAGATCGAAAAGAAGTTGCTGGAGCAGAAGAGAAAGGAGGAGAAGAAGAAGGAGAAGGAGAGGAAGAAGTTGGAGAAGATGTTGAAGAAGAAGAAGGTGCCAGAAGCCCAGGAGGAGGCCCGAGGCCCCGAGGGCGCCGCCGCCGCAGACGAAGACGAGGGCGCCGCGGAGGGCGCCGCCGGGGGCGGCGAGGGCGCCGCCGCCGGGGGCACGAGTAGGGCTTGGGCCGAGTGGGACACTGACTCCGGAGACGAGGACGACGCCTACTATGCAGCGCCGCGTGTTGGGGGCGTCGTGTGGCGGCCCGGGCCCCTCAAGTCTGGTGCACTTAGCGCCCACCTGCCCCTCGTGGTCTTCCTGGTCTTCTCGGTGCGCAGCCCCTCATGGGTGCTCAACTTCCTGCTGCAGAAGCGCACAGAGCAGGGCCGTGGCTGCGGCTTCGTGTTTGGGGCGACCTGCTGCTTCAGAGTGTTCCTGGGCTGCGCCTTCTTCTCCTACTTGGGCGGCCGCACCAAGCGCAGAGGCCGCGGGCGCTCTGGGGCCAGTGGAGCCTTCGGCTCGGGCAATGGCGCCCGGCGCCGGGGGCGCGAGGAGCGGCTCATCTAGTCAGACCCCCATACCCCCCGCCACCGCCACCAGACACCACCATCGCTGTGTAGTGTGGATTTTTATTAGTATTTGTGTGTGTGTATGTGAACACATTTTCCTTTTTGGTTGCTCCGTTCTTTGGTTCGTGCTCGCCTCGCTTTTTTCCACACTCCCTGCTCTCTGGCTCTCTCAGTGTCTCTCTCTTTTCGAAATTTTCCTAAGTCCGGGCTCGCGCTCCCTCCCCTTCCGCCCACCCCGGCCCCTCGGCGGCGCCCGCGGGAGGAGGGGGAGCAGCGGCCTCGGGGGCCTCTGGGCGACACTGCCCGGGGGGTGGAGCGTTGGCGTCGTGCGAGGGGTCGTCACTGGCTCGGAGACGCCCCCTCTCTCCCCTCTGCAGGGCCCAACTTGGGCCCGCGCCAGGGGGGTGGGGGGGCGGCTCCTTGGCCCGTCCCGTCCCGGGCTGGGCGCGGGCGGAGGGACCCCCCTTCCCGGGCACCCGGGGGGGACGCCTCCCTCCGCCGGCTCCCGCCCTCCCCGCTGCCGCCGCCGCTGCAGCGGCTGCTCCTCAGCCCTCCTCCTCCTCCTCCTCCTTCCACCCCCCTCGCCGTCGCCTCCTCCTCCCCCCGCCTCCCCCCGCCCGCCGCATTTGGGTCGGGGCGGTTGCGGGCCCGGGCCGAGGCAATAAGAGCGGCGGCGGCGGCAGCGGCGGCAGCAGCTCCCGCAGCTCCTGCTCTGGTCCGCCTCGGCCCGGCGGCGGCCATCAGTCCCCTCGGCTTCGGCTCGAGGGGCGGGGAGCTGCGCGCGCCCCTCGGTCCGACCGACACCACCCTCCCCTTTGCGCCCGTCCGCGCGGCCCGCGCCCCGCAGTCCGCCCCGCGCGCTCCTCGCCGAGGAGCCGAGCCCGCGCCCGGCCCGCCCGCCCGGCGCTGCCCCGGCCCTCTCGGCCCGCGTGAGGCCGCCCGCGCCCGGCCCCGCCGCCGCCGCAGCCCGGCCGCGCCCCACCGCCGCCGCCGCCATGGGCTGCCTCGGAAACAGTAAGACCGAGGACCAGCGCAACGAGGAGAAGGCGCAGCGCGAGGCCAACAAAAAGATCGAGAAGCAGCTGCAGAAGGACAAGCAGGTCTACCGGGCCACGCACCGCCTGCTGCTGCTGGGTAAGGGCGGGGCGGGGGGCGCCGGCTACGGCCCGGCCCGGGGGCCCCGAGGGGCGCCCCGCAGGCCGCGCGCGCCGAGCCCGCCCCCCGCCCCGGGCGCGCGCTCCCGGGCCCGCCGCCCACTCTTGGGCTCTGTTTGTGGGGGGCGAGGCCGGAAGGGGGACCCCTGGGCGCGAATTCGGTCGGGAGGGGGCCCAAAATGGTACTGGGGGACGTGGCGGCGCGGGTCCCCCTCCCTCGGCCCGTCCACTCTTTTTCTTTCGCCCCCCCCTTCTTTCTTTTGCTCTCTTTCTCTTTCTCTCTCTTTCCGCGAGGCCTACACGACGTCAGGGGCTTGGGTGCGTGAGGGGGAGGGGGAGGCCCACGGGGCTCCTGAGACTGCGACAAAAAGAGGGTTTCGGGGACAGGAAATGGGGTGGCGGGCAGAGGGAGGGGGACCCGCCTCCGTAGGGTGTGTGATTTGTTGGGAGAAGGCAAGGGGGAGAAAGAGGGGCGAGAAGAGGAGGGGGTGACGCTGGGGGGCGCCGTGGTGGCGGAGGGGGCCTCGCCAAAGAGAGGCTTTGGCGGGGGAAGTGGCCGAGGAGAGTGGGGGGGCGAGTGACATCAGCCCCTCGGAAAGGACCAGAGCGGTAAAGGTGGTGCAGTGGGGGGGAGGGGGCGCGGGCGAGTCGTGGCGCCGGAGTGGGGGGGGGTGGGGGGAGGAGGGAGCGCGTTGGCCGCTGGGCGCGACTTGGTGCGTTTCGGGCAGGACCGACTGTGTGCGGAGCAGACGTGTCCTGGGCCAGGCCTGGCCGTGGAAGGAAGAGAAGGAGAATCAAATAAAATAAGACAAAAAAGACAAAAAAAAAAAAAAAGATAGTACGCAAAGTGCCCAATGAAGCCAAATGACACGTCATTTTACAGTATGACCTTTTTTCCCTTCCAGACTTGCAGGCTTTTTGAAAAGCAAAGAAGAGAATTAATTGTAGCAGCTGCCCCCCAGCAGCGCCCCGCACCCGCGCAATAAACCATTAAAAACACACACACACATTTTCCTGTTAGTTGACCACATTGAGAGTGCTTTGTCAAAAAAATAAAGGAAAAAAGACATTCACAAATCAGATAAAACTGGAAAATGACATTTGTCTGTAAATGGCTTCTTGGTCTGGAAATGGCGTTTTAAAAAATTTGTCCTTTACAAGGGGGAGGGGATTGGGAGCGCTCTAAGGGAAAGACTTTTCCCAGGTGGAAGAGATGAAAAGACATTAATTAGTTGTTTGTCAAGTGACATTTGGTTGTTTGGTTTTTCTTCTCTTTTTTGATTGCGGTTTTTCCTATGGGGGGGGAGCGGGGTGGGGGGGATCCTTCACTGTGAGGAGATGGCCTTTCCTTCTTTTTTCTTTAAGGTGCTGTTTGGGGGAGGGGGGCATTTTAAAAATTGTTGAAATGACCAGAAGAATTACACAAACGTTAATTAGAATGGAAGTTTTCCACTTCCTTGGTTATTTAGTTATCTGAATAAATTTGTGGATTGGCTAGGTTAAGACCTAGTTCATGGTCACATTTCAACAAACAGCTTGATTATCAAAAACACAATGTAAAAAAGCCCTGTTGTTTTTTTCTTTTTCTTTCTTTCTTTCTTTTTTTTTTTTTTTTTTTTTTTCTGGTGGTGTTTGGTTTGCTCTCTTTGGATGGGTCACGCCTTTGTTCTCCTGGGTCCAGATTTATAAAAGCAGTAAATTATTAATTAAGTGAAAATAAGTCTCTTTGGTGTTAATGCATTTGCAATTTCAGTAATTAAATGGTGCATATGTGAAGGTGTCTTCTCAAACTTCTAAAGGTAGACTTATGCTATGTGAATGTTAATATGCATATGATTTGATTTCAAAGTATAAAACTGGAAAAGTCTAGAATCTTTCCATGAATAGGATCTTGCTATCTGAATACTAATTTAAGTCAAGTGTGATGCTAATGGTACCTTAAATTTCTAACACCTTTGGTGCAGTGCTCACAAAGTCTCCACTTAATTTGAGGCAGTAACTCTGAGCATACCTTACCTTGCTGTGGGCTCATCTTTCTAAGGTATCCTAGTCTACATGGCTATATATTTGGCACAATTCAGTAATAGCCTCTGGCACCGAAATCTGTAGCCCAGGCAAGTCTCAGCATTTTGTATTTTAAAATGGTGGGTTTCACTAAATAATGCCCCCCCCCCCCCCAGGAAACAACATAAAGCTCCAAATCCTGGTTTTATAACTTAATTTAATGACATGGAAATTGGTGAATTAACAGAACCACAAAAAAAGTACAGTAATTTTTAGCCCAATTCTCTAATTTCATAAATGTGGAAACTGAGGCACAGATCTATTCATCCCTGTAAGATAAGTGTTGACACTTTTTAGCAGTTCTGAAATCAGAACATTGGAGATCCTGATTAATATTATGTATTTTCTTCATGAAATCTAATAGTGCTTTTTATATTTTAATTTATGAGAGTTATGTTCATTAAGATAGTGCTTACTTTGAAATCAATGTTTGAATTTTAACTTTTACAGATAATTGATTACAGCATTGTGGAAAGGCAAGCAAAGGAGGAATGCTTTGCTATGTGGGTATTAAAGCAAAACAATTAATTAAAAAGAAAAAGGGTTAAAAACCACACAGATTTCTGTGGGAGGAGGGCAAAGAATTATCACCTGGGATTTGGTGGAGAGTGTGCATTTGCCAAATAATAATAATAGCAGCAGCAGTCCTCCTCTAGCTTGATAGAAATGTGCATTTTTTTCCTATAAAATGCTATTTTTCAACAAATGAAAGGTGATTTAAAATGGAGGCATGTGTCCCTTCCTGCTTAGTTGGGAAGGGCTTTAGAGTCTTTGAAATTCAGTGGTTTCTAGGCATTATTTTTCCTTATGATCAAAGTCTTGTCCTTTTATTACTCTTTATTGTTGTTGCAGGTGACCTAATGCTAATATGGTCTCAAGTGCTATATTTGATATTAAAATGTGTTTTTGGAGAAGATGACAGATAATTGATGGTCTTCCATTTTCCTCTGCAACAGGGTGGTTATATCCAAAGAGAATTTATATTTGGAAAGATAACATTTTGGGGGGAGAGGAGGGTGAATAAGTGGATAAAATGTAATATTGTGGTTTTAAGTTTGGATTTTAAGTAGCCCAAGGGTGGGGACCCTGCATGGAAGGCAGCTGCATTGTGCCATGTTCGGGCTGGCAGTGCTGCATCTGTACGTGATGTGGGAGACTGCAGTGTCTGGGCATTGTTTGCAAATCCTGGGTATTTTAACCATGAAACATCTGACAAACAATGAATTTTGTGGCTTACATACATTTATGTGAGCCATTTTGCCAGTCAGTGCTCACATTTCAAGAATTCAGTTTCACAGTTTTAACTTCAATTTTCTTTTTCCTCCTCAAATGACAAAATTGCGTCATTCTCCTTGGCCTGTGCCTTCAACACCCCACGATTTTTTAAACAACCAAAAAGGAGGGAAACAAACAAAAACAAAAAACAAAACAAAACAAAAACCTAAAACAGCACCACCTTTAATTCTTGTTTGTTGTTCTGATGGTGAAATACTGCAGGTAGACACTGAGTTGGATGTTTATTTCATTTTCTCTGCGTCGAAATGTCAAGGAAAATTGCAAGTCTGTTATTTTGTGTTTGTTGTTGTGTTGCTTCTATGGAAAAACAAAACAAAACGAACTGCAGTCCTTTCCCTGCCCAAAGTATGAGATGCCTCCTTCTTAACCTGAGACTTACTTTCGTTTTCTAGGCGCTGGAGAATCTGGTAAAAGCACCATTGTGAAGCAAATGAGGATCCTGCATGTTAATGGGTTTAATGGAGAGTAAGTGTCAAATCTGTGTAAGGGTACCAAGAACAAGTGACACATTTTATACTAACTTTAGGTTGCAGTATAGGTAGGTTTCGAGCTGGACACCTAATTTGCACTTATTTCTAATTTACATATTAGAAAATTCTAAGAGTTCTTGAGGACTCCCCCCACTTAACTTTTGGTGCAATAATAATAATCGTAATAAAAATGAAGCACCAGTGTTCATATAAGACACCTCTCTGTCCCGGGAAAGTATGCCTGGTTGCAGAGGACAGTTCATGGCACTTGGCCCTTGATGGCGTCCCTGAGGCCAGGTTGTCTGCCGCAGCTTCTGCTGCAGTGACTCCAACATGGCTGACGGGTCCTCAGCGGCCCCCTTGTCAAGCTAGTGCTGACCACTGCAGAGATCCCCTCCTCCCCAGCCGATTTCAGCTTCATCATCCACCCAGGATGTTTTTAACTATTAGCAAAACATTGTTTTAATATCTTCATGTAAAACAAAGAAGTGATCACCCTTGTTGATAATTTCTTTTTTAATTGTCCTCTTTTGAATTGACATTATGAGCAAATAATTGTTTCCTTTACTAAATATCAATACTCCACCTAAAGAAATGAAAGGGAGTTTTCAAATGATGGAAAGGCTGGGAGCTATATCTTCCGTCTGGTTCAAGGGGCATTTTTGCCTTTGAAATGTCCTTCCAGGTCTTGTGGTATATACAACAATGAGCAATACTTCAGTGAGAATAGACTTTTTTAAAAAGAGAAACAGTATTTATAAGAGACTCCGTGAGTGTGGGGTCCTGCTTCCATGAAGAACGCAAACTGAGGAATACTCAATAAATCAGGAGTTTGGGTTTTTTCTTGCCAGACCCCCAGATGGGGTCCATTTTCACTCCTGTGAAGCCAGTTAATCACCAGATCACAAGCACCTGAAGGCACTAGTTTGCAATTACTAGCTGGTTAGCAGCCCCGTTCCCTCTCCTCAACATGCTTTCAATTGAAAGTTTGTCCTTCAGTTGCGTTCACTTCAGATTGAGTCGAGGGGACAGTTTAGGTTAGTTTACGCACCCCTAAAAAACAAAACCCACTGCTTGCTACGCATTAAGCACTGGGAAATGGAGGTGAACTTTGTAACCTTCCAGAGTGCCAAAGGCGGTTCTTTATGGAAAATTCTAGAATTTGTGAGATCAAATAATCGGAGCTTGGGAAAAGATGACATCACCCATAGAAATGGTCATTTTAGTTTAAGATGCTTTTTATACTTTGACCCTGAATTCAGAAGAGTAGCATGCAGAAAGGAAGGACGGACAAGTTTACCTAAATTTTAGAATAGTCATGAATTATGAATATGTATCTCTATTGCTATTAAGTCAGTCACTTTCACATAATTCTGAAATTAATTCCTGACACACCCTTGAGTAAAAACCTGCCAGCGGAGACTGCCATCCTGTCAATAAAAAAAAACAAACAAAACCCCCTAAAACCAACTTCAAGCCTTATATTTGTAATTTAAAGAAAAATCTATCCTAAATTTCCCCCCTCCTGCAACTTGCAGTGGTGGGGGGTGCTTCTTCATGAGACTAGTTAAGCAAAAATAATTTTACCATGCGCCCTCTGGATAAATATTTTGATTAAAGCTGGACATGGCTAGCATTTTAAAAGATGCAGCAGCCACTGTTTACCTTAGCTTGAGTTGGATGGAAGAGAAGTCTCCTTGAAATAATTCACTTGAGGTTTTATTACTGTACAGATTTCCCTAATATTTTTTAATTTTTTACAGAAAGGCACCCCCCCACACACCCCCAAATGAACCAGTGTAGACACACGAGCTTCTAAACAAGAACTTCTCTTTTCTGTTTTCTTTTTGAAAAGAGGAAGAGTCATTCCCAGTTTGCCTCCTTAGTGGATCCCCGATAATGTTAAATTTAGCATGCGAAAGTGACATGCCGGGGTGTTCTTCATGGGGGTCTAAGTACCTCATTTTTACCTAGTGCAGCTAAAGCTTCCTCTCTTGCTTTTCCTCACTGTGGTACTGCAACAAATGCAGCTCTTTCTAAACTAGGAATTCCTTAGGAAATGGTGACCTCTGTCCCTAAATGGTGGTCTGCCTGGTGTGGGTTTTTTTTTTTTTTTTTTCCTGTTCTCACTCCCTCCTGCCAATCCTATACTTTGTTAGCTGTAGTCTGCGGTATTAAATTTGCCTTAACTGTCCACAAGCTGCTGTGCCTATTATGTTTTTGAGAGTAACAATATTAATTTGACCTTCAAAAATACAGAGATCAAATATGGATTTCTTAACTCAAAGCTAACTGTTTAGTATTTAAAAAAATCATTAGTGTTGGTTGAGCTAAGCTAATCAATTATAAAACATGTCATCGAAGGCTCAGCTATCCTGCCCTTCCGCCTTTGCCTTCAGGGAGCAATTCCTACTGTTGAAGAGATGAAGATTGGGTTGTTTTTTTTTTGTTTTTTTTTTTTCTTAAATTTTGAGTCTTTGTTTTTGGTGGTAGTGGGGTGGGTTTTCCTTTTTTCAACCAGGCAATTGAAGTTGGTGACAATTTACAAGAAACAATTATTTATAAATATAAACATTGTATAGGTAGTTGCTAGTTTCTCCCACTGCATGAAGGAAGATTATTAATTTTGCACCAGGAAATAATGGACAAAAATCTCCACTGTCTATGCCTTTGCATGTTTGGATACAACACTGAAGATTCTGACCTGGGAGAATTAAGAGCCTTCTGAACTGCCATATTCTCAGAAGAATACTGAGATAAATCACTGCTTTAGTTCCCTAATGCATGTACATTTAGTGAAAGCACAAGAAAATAATTATCTGTCCCTCCTGTATCCGACCAGAGTCTCCAGAGGGCTCTGTTAATACTGCAGCGAAGGTGTGGAATTCTTCCCCCTACGGCCTTTAGTCTCAGTAGACATTCTGATTTAGCCAGAAAGGCGACCTAAGAATTAATGGGAGGATGGCGCGCGAATTGTTGCATTTGCTCTTGGCTGATTGTTTAAGAATGTGGAGAAGGCTGTGTGGGTTGTATGAAATTGCGGTGCCTTGCAGACTAGGTGAGCTTTCAATCTCTCTTTAAAAGGGGCGGCGAAGAGGACCCGCAGGCTGCAAGGAGCAACAGCGATGGGTAGGCACATTCAAAAACAGAAAAAAAATTTTAACAAAACAAACATGAAGATCATACTGGGAAACTGAGGGCACAGACCTGGGAAGAAAATAATCATTTAAGGGCCATCAGCCATCTTGGTATACATGTGCAAATAACGTGTAGACAACTTCTTAACAAGTGAAGTGCAAAACATAAATTTTTTCAGCATTTCTAAAGTATAATTAGATCCAGCTGGGGGAAAGTTATAGATTTTTAGCTTTAGACAATAGTTTATAATTTTGAGAACTGATGTTTTTCCATATGGTTTTTATTTCCCCCCAGTTCTCTGTTTGAATCAACTACTTGTTTTTAAAATGCATCTATTAAATTCTGTCCGTCCAGTGGTTGGTCTGATTTTAAAATTTCAGATCTCTGGAAGAAAAAAAAAATTTTTTTTCCTCTATTAAAATATGCAGTGCCATACAATTCTTAATTTTGAAAAATGCCTTGGCACTTAGCAGCAATTCATTGTTAGGAATCATCTTGAAGCCACTGGCCTTTATAAAACAATCAAATTTAATTCAAGGCACTTCACATTAGCTGGTAGATAAGGATATTCATGATGGCATCCATTTTTCCATTACCATCATCTCTTCCATTTTGCTTTCTGCATCCCATACCATCTCAACGCGCATGCACACACACAAGCCTCCGCATGCTAGGTGAGCCACACGAACTCTGCTTGCATACTCAGCATGCAGGGATGGAGCAGCTATTTCTCATGAGAACATATAGGTCCAATTGACTTAGCCTAGGGCATCTCAAAGAAATAGCTTCTGTGGCCAGGGTGGGGAGGGGCAAAGGACACGGGTTGGGGACAAAGTAACTGACACATGTTTGTTCATCTGTTTCTTTTAGAATATATTATCCCTAGATGATGGCTACAGTCTCTCCTCTTCCCGGCCTTTCCTATCACAATTTGCATGCTGGAATTGCTCGGTCTTATGAACCTCTAATAAGAATACTATTCTGTTGTCTGGGGGGAGGGGGGGGGCCCACCTACTACCTGACCTTTAAAGATAACTGCAAAAAAAAACAAAAAACAAAAAAAAAACAAAAAACAAAAAAACAAAAAAAAAATCTTCAATTGGCAAAAATGTAATAGAATGACTATTGAAAGGCACCTATATAGAAACTGATTGATAATCTGCTGTACCAAAAGTTGGCATCTGAAATATGACAAGTCATTATTGAACAATCTACTGTGTACTAGATGTTGTGCTAAATCCTTGAACCCTACTAATACCTTGCCTGCACGTCTCTCTGTGACTGTTCTACAAGTAAATATAAGTATTAACATTCGTGTCAAATAAAAGTTCTCTGCATGTTTCAGCAATCCCTGTATCCTGCGTCTGTCTTCTGTCTTTCTTCTTTTGTCTGTCTTTCCCCACAAAAGCACAAAGATAGGCATAGAACTGAATGAAACCTAGTACAGGGTACCCCTCCCCTACCACTTAGTTGGAGGTAGGCAGGACCTGTTAAATAACATTAACCCCACTAATCTCTGTACATTGGGGGTGGAGAGGGCATCGACGTCCTAAAAGCATTTCTAGCCCTAGTCCCAACTGTTGAGTCACTTAGAATTCTAGCAATTGGCATATATTTTGCCATTAAGTAGTTTAGAGACATCTAAGGAGTTTTCTCCAAATCTCACAATCAATGTTAAATTCATTAAGTGATAGTACAAATGATGATAAACCTGCCAGCCCCCAGTGTAACATCTCCATCTACATAGTAATTGCTTCAATGGAAGAATTTTATGTTTTAGTATCACACACCCGAATTAGATTTTAGATTTCTATTTTAGCTGTTTTATACTTGATATACTCCCACACCTATTCACATACGTAGATGAATACTGAACACGTTCTCAAAATATCCGTATTTTAAGACTGGAAGTTTTCCAATTATCATACTACTACTTAGACCAAAATATCAAACTGAATGAAAGAATCTCATTTCTGGAAGTATTTTTCTCTTGCTGTATATGGATTTAGAAATTTAATCCAAACACACTTCATCTTACTGTTGGGAGACCTTCAACCCAGAGATTTAGGGCATTTAGTACTAATGACAGGGAGCCTGTTTTTAATAAGTGGGGGTGGGTTTGTCCTCGGCAGTTTTAAGTAAATTCTGAATTCAAGCATGATCATTAGGGATGTCAAACACATGTCCTTTCACTGTCTAACGTCTGAATAACTGATTTTAGACTAACACCAAGGCTGAAAATTCATAATTTCAGAAATGATCGTTAATTCCATACATCTGAAGCAGAACAGCCCCCCACTGAATGGTCAGGACTCTCCCTTCAAATATGGAGAGTGGGGAGGGAGCTTTAAGAGTCCAGGGGCCTGGAGCAACTTCCAGGTTTATGCAAGACTCCCTAAAACACACACCTTGCTACCATTTCCACCCCTGGGGTCTGATTCTCTCCATACCGAAGTGGATCCTGTCGAATTCCTGGTGCCAACCTCCCCTCCCACAAGATGCTCCCCTCTGCTGATGAGAGCAGCACCCCAGACCTTGCTAGCAAGGTCTAAGGGTGTGTAAGGGCCCATCTGAGAGGCTCAAGTCTAAGGGTGAATTTTGAGATCATTCACAAAATGGAGGCCCACTCCCCCAAATATAGAAATACTTGTTCAAAAAGTAAAATGAATCTCATTGAAAAAGGAAAGAACAGCTTCTGGGGGGGGGGGGGGCGTGTTAAAATGCATGTGACTCTGACCCCACCCAGCCCCTCCCCCACAAGGCCCATGCGTGCCCCCTCCCACCTGCAGCACCACTGACCCTTTCCTGGCTGCAGTTGCTATCAATCCCCCTTTGTATTTCCTGTGCCTTAATTTTCTGTCCCACTCTGGAGGAGTCATTTGTTTCACTTCTGTCTCCATTCTGTGACTTCTATTGAACCAATCAAGTGAATATTTCAAAAAGTGGGAATCTCATTGTTTTAATTACAAGCAGCAAGAAAAAGTAGCTTTATTCCCAGTTGCTGCCTCTGACTAGGATTCCTCTCAGCCTCAGTTTCCCCATTAGAGGGTGAGGCTGCAGCACCTTCCTGCATGTGGCGCTGTGTCACATCCCAGGGCCGCATGCCCAGTGGATACTGCACACATTGGGATTCCTTCCCCCCACTCAAGGCAGGGCTAGATGTCATATCCCTAGCAGAAGGTGCTTTGTTGACCCTTAAAAAAGTTGGGACATGGAAACCTGAGGCAGGAGCACCACAAGCTCCAGGCCTGCCTCATCAACTTAGCAAGGACTTGTCTCAATAAAAGGGGTTGGGGCTGTAGCTTGGTCGTTCAATGCCCCTGCGTTCATTCCCCAATATAATTAAAAACAAACGCTTGGGCATCTCCCCTGACTGTGCCTTCTATCCTGAAGGCCAGTTTCTAAAAGATATATAATGTTTGGGCCAATGTAAACTGGTACCAAAAAATAACATTCTGTCAGGGAACCACAACAGCCAAAGGTTATGGCTTTTACCCTATGGCCTTTACCAGTGGCTCTGAATACAGACAGTTCCACAAAGACCACAATGGGCTGCATGTCAGGAACTGGCATAGACCCCCTACCACCATTATTAGGACTTGGGGGGGGGGTGTCTTCTGTTCCTGATAACCTTGGCGGACCAGTGTGCACAACATTATAAACTTAGTAGTATTGTTAGCTGCAGTACCCAAAATAACATCTCCCTATGACAGACATGTAACTGTTTAAATAAATAACAGGGCTGCAAATAAATAAGTAGGACTGCAGAGCCCTGGAATCTGTAATTAATGATTATTAACACCACCCCTAGCATTTGCTGGTTGTCAGTAGCAACCCAGAGAATACCAAGTCAAACCCCATGATGACCTGTACACCCTACAACCCCCACGAGGAATGCTGATAAGGACCAAGTAGGAGGAGCCTTTTAGGAAGTGGTGGTGTGTGGTGTGGGGGCTGCAAACCCACGGAGCCAAATCTGGAATAGCAGATAACCCCTGCAACCTCTGGTACAGCTGATGGTGATCTCTATAGGTGCTGACTTGCCAATCACTCCCATCCAATGTGTCCTTAGGGCATGTTTGGGATGCTATAATTTACTTGGGTGCCTCCAATCTGCACAGATCTGAACCCACAACTCCTTGAAGAACAGAATACTATGCTTTTTAGTTGGAGTATCTTGATTAAGGTGACCCCTGGTTAGCGGGATGCAATATGATTTTCTTTTCTTTTTAATCCCACTGTAGTGAGAAGGCCACCAAGGTGCAGGACATCAAAAACAACCTGAAGGAGGCCATTGAAGTACGTGTAGCTCCCTTCTCTCTTTAGTATCCCCCTGCTCTCTTTAGTACCCCCTCCCACACATGCAGTTCTGTGCCCCTGACTGCTTTACTCAATCATTTTCAGACCATCGTGGCTGCTATGAGCAACCTGGTGCCCCCTGTGGAGCTGGCCAACCCTGAGAACCAGTTCAGAGTGGACTACATTCTGAGCGTGATGAACGTGCCTGACTTTGACTTCCCACCTGTAAGCCACACCCCTGCCTGGTAGCCCTTGCCTCCACTCACCTGTGCAGTAACTTGATCCTATAAGAACATCAGGGACAGGCCCCATACCCAGCCTGGAGTATGGCCACACACATAGGAAGTTAATCACAAACATACCCTTAATGCTGGAAAAAGAAAAAAACATTAGACTTTTGTTCAAGGTGGATGAGCAAAATTTTATCGCCCCTTGTCAATCCTGGCTTGTCCACCCCACAAATGAACGCCACCTTTGATGCCTCAATTCTTACTTTATTAGATTGTGAATTTTTATGAGGGAAATAGTCCTGAGCTATGACAGGCTTAATTATTCCCTTGTCTACATATTAGGACCAACAAAACTGTGCTGAAGATGACAAATATTAATTGTCGAGTTAATCTAGACATGTCCTTAGATACTGTGGGATGCATAGGTAAAGTGCCCAGGGAGACAGTCTCGTTTTGAACCGTGTTACCTTTCACATTTAATTCACCACCAGAGGAGAATAGGAATTAACTATTCGGACTTCTGAATATGTTAAACGTGCTAAATTAAATTTCTTGATGAGCATTAAGTCATTATATGGGCTTGCCCACATATGGGCAAGCGTGGGTCACAGTGAACTATGGCCTCAAGAGTTTGAATAACAGTGTTCTTGGTGCACACTCACAGCTTCCTCTAAACATGCTTTCTTGGGTTCACTTTCAGGAATTCTACGAGCATGCCAAGGCTCTGTGGGAGGATGAGGGAGTGCGTGCCTGCTATGAGCGCTCCAACGAGTACCAGCTGATTGACTGCGCCCAGTAGTAAGGAGCCCCTTTCTTAGTTTCTGGGATCCACACATAAAATAGGAAACAATGAAAAAAAAAACTGTAAAAACCTGAAACTCCCATGATTCTTTTCATAGAAGCCAACCAATTTTTCACTAGCAGTTAGAAAGTTCTAGTCTGAATCATTTGTTTCACAAAGCACTTAATTGAAATTTTTAGTGCAGTGGTGGCACTATTTCATATCAACAATTAATACCTGTTAGAGCAAAATGATAATTACTTACATAAAATGGTGCTCATAATTAATTAGCTTGAAGTAATTAATTGAAATGACCTCTAAGCATTTAGGGAAATAGGGCAGCTATCATGTGTTGGATAATGTAAAAATGTTATCTTTTATTACTACAATTTAAAAACATAAGAAAGAACAGAAGAGACAAAAACAGGCCTCTGCTTCTTGGCAGTGGCTAACTGCCTGGCTGTTCCTGCTGTTCCCAGCACCTTTAATGCCGTACATCTGGAAAGCTGCCTTTTAAATGCTTGACGACCTTCTTCATCCTGTGCATGCATAGGAAGCATATGGTGATCCAGGTCATTTAAAAAAAAAAAAAAAATCTTTTTTTTTTTTTTTTTTTTTTAGAGATATATTCTTTCAAGGAACAGAAAAACAGTCTATCATGGCCAGTCCTCATAGCCCCCAGCCCCCACTCCTCCTTTAACAAAGTGCCTGATTTTCTCAAAAGTTTGAACTAAAAGCTGGAAGCACTAATTATAGTAACACAAAACAAATGGAAATCCTGGAATTGTTTGTGATTTGTATTTTGGATCCAAGTCAGGAGTTAAGTACAGGTACCAGATTAGGAGGGTTTAGGCATCCCAGTTGTGAATACTGGGGGCATGGGCCATGTAACAATTTCATTAATTAATAGCAGTTTAGCCAGGTTGTTTGTTTTGGGTCGCATCACTTAAAAAAGTTTTCTGCTTCTGTTTTTTGTTTTTAAACAATGCAACATTACTCCTGAAACTTTATCTGAAAATGGCACCATTTGCTCAGATTATGGGAATTTTTTTTTTTAAGAAAAAGAGAACAACATCACTCAACTTTTTAAACATCCTCCCTTAAGGGGATGATTTGAAGAGTAGTGACCAGTGTCTTTCTGGTTTAACCTCCTGCATGTTGGAGCGGAGGCCCTGGTGCGGTGCCCATTTCTTAAGCTGCCTATTTTTGTTTGTTGAGCTGGAGTTTGGCTGGCCACACTCCAGATGTCTTCTCACAAGATTTGGTGCTGAGGATCTATTTTTAGAACTGTGGTTCTGTTGCCATGGCAATATGCTGGAGGCCAGGGTGGCTGGGGAGCTATTTCTGGACCCTGCTGTAATATAAGATTGATTGGGCAAGTTAGTATATCCTCCCAGCCCAGACTAACTCCAAACTGGTAAAAAGGAAGGGGAAAGAGGAGGGGAAAAACTTAGGGGTTTTCTTTAAATAGTCTTTTCCCTTCCTGATTCTTTTCTGATTAGCCCACTTTAAAACAATTCCCACCTCCACTCCCCCCAAAAAGAAAACCCAAACTGGTTCCAAAATCAATTTTGCATATTAATTAAATTACCCCAATTTTGGAAAATTTAACTTCCCTAAACATATGTCCAGTCAAGCAACACAGGCAAGATACCTTTTTAAACTAAAAGTTCAGTATCTGGAGTGTTGCATATCATGGACATCACAGATCGGAAGGGAACTTTGTGTTTGCTTCCTGTTCAGCACAGCGAGGGCAAGAAGGGCCCCTTTGTGCCAGTGGCTTTTGTTCTCGTTAATCAATGAGATTCTTAAAAGTAAAAAGGAAGGACAGATTCTGAGTAACAATCTCCTTTGCCCTTGAGGGGAAGGTCCTTGCTGCTTTAAGTATGCCACTTCACATACATTACATTTTTTAAAAAGCTGAATGGCATATGGAAGTATACAATTTTCAGACAATTTGCCATTTTAGCCAGTGCCAAACAATTTGAAAATGACAAAATGTTTTGGTTAGTCTTATGAAAAGTTATAGGATCTGATAGGCCTCATTTGGAGTCCTTGCCCTGCTGATTGACAAAAAGCTAGGCTTTTAAAATTAGAAGCAAGAACAAAGCCCCCACTACTATCCTGGGCTGCCTATCATCTCTTAGGGACAATTTGTTTCATTTAGCCAGGGTTTGTGGAGGACAGAGATGGTGGGCCAGTTGGTGTGAACTCCCTTAACATCACCATGTATCTTCTCTTTTCCTCTAAGCTTTCTGGACAAGATTGATGTCATCAAGCAGGCCGACTATGTGCCGAGTGACCAGGTATGTAAGCTTTTTCAGTCAGAAGATTTGGAGCCCACATCTCAGGCTACTCAAGATTTTTACTCCAGGTTGACAATCATTATTTCTGTTGAGTTGGTGAGATCCATTGACCCGTGCTTTTTTTTTAGGACCTGCTTCGCTGCCGCGTCCTGACCTCTGGAATCTTTGAGACCAAGTTCCAGGTGGACAAAGTCAACTTCCAGTGAGTGGATTTTCCTCTTTATACCAAATGGAGACAGTGGTTTCTTGACATGCCCTCTGGCAGTTGAGTGGTGTCTCTTTGGGAAGAAATAACCAGATGTCCTTTATCTCCACCAGCATGTTCGATGTGGGCGGCCAGCGGGATGAACGCCGCAAGTGGATCCAGTGCTTCAATGGTATGGATGGCCATGGTGGGCGCTGCACTCCAAGAGCACATGCTTTTGTAATTATTAGGGGTCATTTCTGCTTCTAACTCTCACTGCTCTTTCTCTCTTTGAAGATGTGACTGCCATTATCTTCGTGGTGGCCAGCAGCAGCTACAACATGGTCATTCGGGAGGACAACCAGACCAACCGCCTGCAGGAGGCTCTGAACCTCTTCAAGAGCATCTGGAACAACAGGTATGTGCTGGGACAAGCACCCTGCTTGCCCTGGAGCTCCAGGGCTGCTCTCAAACCCTGATTTGCACTGTCCTGACATTTAAACCTGCCCCTCTCTCTGTTAGATGGCTGCGCACCATCTCTGTGATTCTGTTCCTCAACAAGCAAGATCTGCTCGCTGAGAAAGTCCTTGCTGGAAAATCGAAGATTGAGGACTACTTTCCAGAATTTGCTCGCTACACTACTCCTGAGGATGGTACGTGTGTCTTCCGTGTTTGATGTGGGCACACTCAAGGCATAAAAGCCTATCTGGGTGGAGAAATCAAGAGTGCTGAGAAGTTAAGGGGCTAGAATGGTGTTAATACCCTAGTTGTGCTCTTATCTTTTTATTACTTTAGTTAATAAAATATCTCCATTCTTTATAGCTACTCCCGAGCCCGGAGAGGACCCACGCGTGACCCGGGCCAAGTACTTCATTCGAGATGAGTTTCTGGTGAGTAGAGCTTTCAATAGTCTTCACTCTTTTCTACAGATATAAACTTTTTAATTCCAAACGTAGGGATTAAACCATCCAGTTCTTCCGTTTCTTTTCAATAATTCCCAACCAGCATCCATTCTGGGTGTTCAAACCCCTTCATCTCATTTTGGTTTCTTGTAACACGGGCAGCTGGTCCATACTTGTCATACTTGTCCTTGGGTTGGCAGTGTAGTTTCCTGGAGAGGTTTACTGACTGGACCTTGCACTTTTGCCCACAGAGAATCAGCACTGCTAGTGGAGATGGGCGCCACTACTGCTATCCTCACTTCACCTGCGCTGTGGACACTGAGAACATCCGCCGTGTGTTCAACGACTGCCGCGACATCATCCAGCGCATGCATCTTCGTCAGTACGAGCTGCTCTAAAGAGGGAACCCCCAAATTTAATTAAAGCCTTAAGCACAATTAATTAAAAGTGAAACGTAATTGTACAAGCAGTTAATCACCCACCATAGGGCATGATTAACAAAGCAACCTTTCCTTTCCCCGAGTGATTTTGCGAAACCCCCTTTTCCCTTCAGCTTGCTTAGATGTTCCAAATTTAGAAAGCTTAAGGCGGCCTACAGAAAAAGAAAAAGAAAAAAAGGCCACAAAAGTTCCCTCTCTCTTTTCAGTAACTAAAACAAAAGCAGCAAACAGAAATAAAGAAATAAATGAAACAAATAAATGAAATAAATATTGTGTTGTGCAGCATTAAAAAAATCAAAATAAAAATTAAATGTGAGCAAAGAAAGAAATGACTCCTGTGAGTTATTTGCGATCTGAAGCAGTTCCCATGGTTTGAGGGTTAAACTTGGCCTTTTCATTGGGAGTTTAGAAGCCCATGTTGAGGTACAGGCCCCAAGTTACTAAAATGGGAGTAATGACTTAATCTTTGGGACACTGTATGTCAAGGAATATCACATTTTGATCATTGCTGCCAACTCACACTCTGATTGTCCTCACATGGTGTGCCTGTTTTTTCCCTCGAAAAACTGTTAGGTTTTTTAAATCAGTTATGGACTAAATTATGTGGTGAAATATGCAAACACAGTGCTCCAGTCAGTTGGGGGAAGTGAAGTTATTCAAGAAATGGTTTTGATACAGTGGGCTAGCTGCTGGGGGAAAACGATCCCTACCTCACTCCGCACACCAGAATGAATTAGATGTGGATCTGTTATCGACATCTAAATTTAAAAGTTACTTTTTAAAAATAGCTAGTTTTCCAATTAAGATCTTGGTCTATAGAAGGACTCTCTAAGCACGGCAAAGACCTAAAAGCCAGAAGGGGTCAGGGGAGGTGGTTATATAAAAATGAAAATCATATAATAAATATGGGGGAAGGAGTTTGGTAAAAGACTGTAAAAGGGGTGATTAATACATAAAGAATTCTTAAAAATAAGCAAAAACATCAGAAAAAATGGGACCAGTCCATCAACATGTAAATTACTTAAAACAAGAGATAAACATCTCAATATGTGGAATATCACTCAGTGAAAATACAAATAAAGCACACTTATTACAAGAGGTGGGTGGTTATCAGCACTCATGGTCCCCATGTTAAACACAATGAAGCCCAATTGAAATGTGGCTTGAACCTGAAGTCCACTCTACCCCAGACTTGTCTTTCAAGATTGTGGTCACCCATAGTGACCTGGTGTGGTGCCCTGGAATGTTGGGAAGAAGACCCTAGTATCCCCCACTGTGTCCTCTGATGTGGTCAAATGGGACATGAGTCAAATACATTCTGTAACCCAAGCCCCAAATCCACTTTGTGTTCTATTCTCCAGATCAAAACAGTCCCAGCCATGATCATCATCCACTGTAGTTCACCTTGATTATGAGCCCCAAGGAGGGCCGAAGAAGTAGCAAGTACCCCCATTTCCATCTCTGTAAACCTTTCCAAAGCCTATGTAACATTCATCCCACATGATAATTGTACTTACCATGTAGATGTTGGTAGAAAATAAGTCTCAAGAGCCTCCCAAAGAAACAGCAAAAATCAAGGCTTAATATGCACATATATTGACAAGCCCACAAATTCCCATAATTCCGCAAATCCCCCACCCCAAACACACAATCCAGGTAAAAATCAGGATTCACTATGCACATATATTGAAAAGCCCTCAAATTCCCGTAATTCTCCCAAGACCCCCCCCAAACATACAATTCAAGTGAAAATCGGGACTTTCTATGCAAATATATTGACAAGCCCACAAATTCCCATAATTCCCCCAATTCCCCCCCACACCCAGTAAACACACAATTCAGGTAAAAACCAGGGCTTACTGTGCATATATATTGACAAGCCCACAAATTCCCATAATCCCCCAATTCCCCCCCACCCAGTAAACACACAATTAAGGTAAAAACCAGGGCTTGCTATGCACATATATTGACAAACCCACCGATTCCCATAATTCCCCAAGTCCCCTCACCCCAGTAAACACAATCCAGGTAAAAATCAGGGCTTGCTATGCAAATATATTGACAAACCCAACAATTCCCATAATTCCCCAAGCCCACCATCCCCCAGTAAACACACAATCCAGGTAAAAATCAGGGTTTGCTATGCACATATATTGACAAACCCATCAATTCCCATAATTCCCCAAGTCCCCTCACCCCAGTAAACACAATCCAGGTAAAAATCAGGGCTTGCTATGCAAATATATTGACAAACCCAACAATTCCCATAATTCCCCAAGCCCACCATCCCCCAGTAAACACACAATCCAGGTAAAAATTAGGGCTTGCTATGCAAATATATTGACAAACCCAACAATTCCCATAATTCCCCAAGTCCCCTCACCCCAGTAAACATAATCCAGGTAAAAATCAGGGCTTGCTATGCACGTATATTGGCAAACCCACCAATTCCCATAATTCCCCAAGTGCCCCCCCCCCCAGTAAACACACAATCCAGGTAAAAATCAGTGCTTGCTATGCAAGTATATTGACAAACCCACAAATTCCCATAATTCCCCCAATTCTCCCCCACCCCAGTAAGCACACAATCCACGTAAAAAACCATGACTTACTGTGAACATATATTGACAAGCTCACAAATTCTCATCATTCCCCAAGTCCTTCCCTAAACATACAATCCAGGTAAAAATCAGGGCTTGCTATGCACATATATTGACAAACCCATCAATTCCCATAATTCTGCAAAGTTCCCCCTCTCTACCCCCAGTAAATATACAATCCAGGTAAAACTGGGGATGGCTATGAAAATATATTCAGAAGACCAGACCAAATCCCATAATCCATTATAAGCTCCCAAATAAACAGAACTAACACCCAGCTACAACAATCACAGGCAATTACAGGACCAGTGTGCTACACAAACACTTTTAAATAAGGACCATGCTGACTGGAAAATCAAGACTCAATCCCCCGGCCCCAGGCACTCTTCCAAGATGGCCACCCACACACCCTGTCCATAGAAATTCTGGAACCTCTTATAAGCCACACAAGCATGTCACAGCATCAAAGTGAGAAAACACAATTCCCAAGGAAAATGAGATCCTAGAACTCCATCTTGCTGGTCAAAACTGGCAGAGATATCATGGTCTCTTCTAGAAAGAGGACAATAAAATCACAGCCATCAGACGCCTACTATGTGCCAGTCACTGCTCAGTGAGATAGGTTCAGCTGTTGCTGCAACTTTACCAATGAAAAACAGAGGCCTAGAGAGGCCCAAGAGACAAGGGCAGCAAGCAGGAAGATGCTTTTGATTATGATACCATGCTGTTGTCCTGGACAATGTGGGAAGACAGAGGAAAGGATCTCCTGATGTTCCACCATGACATGTGTTGTCAGGACTCCAGGGCCTGTGACCCAAGGGGAAATCCTGCAGGGTATCACGGGATTCCAAACCCAGGTGGCAGGGTGGAGTCTTCTTCCCTCAGAGTTAAGCATGCGCCTGGCTCCCCTCCCCACAGCTCTGGCCTTTGTCACTGGGTACCCTTAAGCCCTCAGTTATGTCTGAGACTTGCCTCCCTGCTTTATGATTTATCCCATCTATTTAATATTATTTTGTTTACCTCTACTTTTTGACTCAGTAATACACAACTTTTGTGGTTGTGTATTACTGAGTCAAAACTCTAAATTCTAGAATCTTCACAAAGAAAAATACAAAGAGTTTTGTCTAAATCTCTGATTGCATGAAGCTATTTTTTTTAATTAAGCTGAATTTTAAATCTCTATTTAAATGCAAAGCAACATGTTGTTCTAAAGGTAACAATTTGTGTCACACTTCCTTAAGGTGTGTAAGCCAAATATTATAAATGACTATTCATTATTGACCTTGTGGAAATCGAAACATGATAATAAACCATTAGGTCCCTTCACAGTATGAAGAGGGTCTAGAATTTTTTTTTTCTGCCTCCACATTTATTTAAATTTGGGCAAATTATATTAAAATAAATGGCCTTATAGCCATTCTATGTCAACGACTTTCTCCTATTACATAGGGGTTGTTGTTTTTTTTTTTTTGATGGTTTTGTTTATCTTTTCCTTCAACATATGCATGGAGAATATGAAATCTATCAAGCCCACCAGAGTTCCGCTTTCATAAGGTCACACCCATTTAGCAAACAAATAACCAGAAGAATTCAGGTAGTAGCCAGGCCTGAAGGCACATTCCTGTCATCCCAGGAAGTTATACTTCCAATGAGGGCCACATTAAAAAGATACTGCAATAAGCACTTAATTTGAGTGCTAACCAGGTTTTATTTTAGAATAGAATTTTATTTGTCTAAAGTAATTATCTAGGATTTTAACATTCATATGCTATAAGCTAGAGTTTTCTGGATTTGCCTATTTTATTACTGTACTATTTAGGAATGTGTTCAGCTGCAAATAAGAGTACTGGCTTACAGTGGCACAGACTAACACAAGTTTGTATCTCACTGACCAAGAATTCTGGAGGCAGGTGGCTCCTGGTATTATTTCAGCAGCTTTTCCAAAACAAAGCTGAAGCCTCCACAATCCTCTTGGCTTCACTCTTGTGATTGCAAGATGGTATCACATCATAGCCAAGGGCTGAAGAAGGAGGAAGCAGACAACATGGCCAAACCTCCCTTTTGTCAGCCTTTCAAAGATACCCTTCCATAGACACTTAGAGAGCTAGATGAATGGCTAGACAGCTAGCCAGACAGACAGATACAAGAGAAACTGCCTTTGCAATAACATCATCATCATCATCACACACACACACACACACACACACACACACACACACACCACATATGGAGGCATTTAGATTTAAGTATCCATTTGCCCACACCTTGACAGAACATCTGGAAACCATGTCTAATACCTATGGGTTAGGGATTAGAGAAGATAACAAGTAAAACAAAATTTAAATCATAAGAGACTAATTTGCACAATTCTATATCAATAATTTAAAAACCAAAAAGAAATAGACAAATGCCCAGAAAAATACTGTTTACTAAAAGGGATCCCAACAGAGGAAAAAAAAAAAATCTAAGTAGATCAGTTACAGGGGAAAAAAGAGAGCCTAGAGAGCTCTGTGCAAATAGCTCCAGGCTAACACATATTAGTCACTGACCAAAGGAATGTGAGGGAGACTCCTGAGGTGCTAATGGATTTGGGGTTTTTTTCTTTTTTCTCTAAATGTTGATTGATTACACACACACACACACACACACACACACATCTTCATTTGAGAAAATGTATTGATCTGTATACTTATCACTGTATACTTTTCAGTTTGTAAGATGCATTTTAAAATTCTTTTTAAATGAGAAAAAGTAAAAAGTCACCAGACCAAATAGTTTTACAGGGGAATTTTTTTTTTTCCATTTGCAGATGGACATAATACCTTTATTTATTTATTTATTTATACATAGTTTTGAGGCGCAAACCCCACGCCTCACACATGCTAGGCAAGGGCTTCACCACTTTTACCACTGAGCTACATCCCCAGCCCCTACAGGGGAAGTCTACAAAGCCATGGAAGGTCAAATAATTTCAATGCCACTTAAATTACTTCAGAGCATAGTAAAAAGAAAACTTCAAAAATATTATATGAAGTATGACACTGATTCCAAAACACATCAAAAATAAAATTACAGATTAACCTCATTTATGAATCAATGTAAATATCTTAAAATACAAGGATACAATATTACATTTCTACATTTAATACCTTCTTATATGGAAATACAAAAATCCAATGTTTCAATTTTTAAAAATAAAACATCATACCCAAATAAGACTTATTCTAGGAATTCAAGTTGATTCAATAATAACAAATATAACAATGTTTGCCAAAATTGGATGTTCATTTATATTTTAGAGCTTCAATAAAAATATTAATTACTGGATATTTTCCAGTATGACTATATATATGTTTTCTACATATATGTCATAAAACTATATGTAATATACATAGTGCAATATATATTATAAATATGTGAAATCTCCAAAAGTTAACATTTTAATTAATGAGGAACCTCATTAAGCTTTTCCACTACTATTAGGATCAGGAAGTAAGAAAGACAAGAATACCTCATATCATCATGCTATTACTATACCCTATTATACATATTGTGTTAAGGACATATAGGCCAATTCAATAAATAAAAGAAAGCAATTAGAGGCCTGAGAATTCAAAAGGAAGAGGAGAAACTATCATTTTTGCAGTTGATTTAACTAAATATAATAAGATCCTCCTCCAAAAAATTCCAGACAAATAATTACTAAAAAAGGAGAAGGTCTAGCTAAGAACAGGTTTATAAGATCAATATGCAATAGCATGTGAGGTAAACTGAGAGAAATCAGATCTGTTCCTCAGATGGGTCTTTGGCTGCATTTGCTTGACTTGCTCCAATCTTGTTTAAATGCATGGGTTCCTACCCCCCTCTTTCTTTCCCCTTCAATTTAGTTGTTAAAGAAATTAGGATGTGTCTTCTAGCATTTTCCACAAACTTGATTTTACTAATTGCAAGTATAGACATATTTGAAAAGCTGATTTGAATAAATCATGGGTAAAGTAATTAATATAAAGTTGTCAGGAAAATTTGAACAATGACATTTAACCATGCTAAAATAATGTCAACTTTTTACTATGTGACACAGGTTTCGTGGTATTTTTTGAGTCCTTATTTTTAGATGTACCCACTGAATCAAAATAATATAATGTTCTAAAATAATTCAATGCTGCAGGTATGGGAGTTGAGCAGTGGTGTGCTGTCAAGTGTTTAACACCGGGCTCTGGGGGTGAGGATGGAAGAGCCACTGAGTCCATCCTCCCATCATGGTGGATTTCAAATTCCCAGCAGAATGTCACTGAACGTGGACTTGGGAAGAGAAGTGCAGGGGGTCCAGCAACTGTGAGTTAAGACTTAGTGAAACTGAAAAGTGCATACATTATACTATTCTAATTTTTTATACGTTTACATTTTACTTTATTTTATGTGGTACTGGGATGGAACCCAGGGCCTTGCACATGCTAGGCAAATGCTCTAGTAACACTGAGTACTATCCCAGCCCTTATTTATTTTGGAGGGAGGGTACCCATCTAGATGTTGAGGCACCAGCAGAAACGGGGCAGATGACACTGGCTCCCGGGGTGACTTGTGACAGGTGAATGGTGGCCCCACAAATGGTCGAGAGGGTCCCCAGGGTCCCAAGGCCTACCTAAAGCAAACCCATATGGAGGCAATGAAGGCCTTACTTTGGAAGATGTGGTAGAGATGACATCCATGAGGAGTGACATGGGTGGACAAGTCGGAGGGTGTGAAGTGGGTGCAGATGGGAAGGTGGGCTCAGGGTCCCTGGAAGGGGTGGGACTTAGGGTTCGAGGTGGGGAGTGAGTGAATGAGGATAAAACCCAGACATCAGGATTTGAAATACAGGATGTACTGTATCCACAGAGCCCGGCTTGGTGAGGGGCACAGTCAGCCCTATGTGAAGAACCGTGGAACTAGTTCCCTGAAGCAATAGGTGTCTCGCCAGAGATCTGCGCTGATGAGATGAGCCGGTTCAAAAGAGCTGGCCGCAACAGTAAGCTAAAAAAACAGTGGGAAAGCACAGGACACAGAAGTAATTTTCATATTGAGGGTGGAATGGCTTTTCGACCTTAAGGGTCAGTGGAAAGCGCTGGAAAAGAGAACATGCACCCAGCATTTTTATGGGGGGGGGGGACACACAAAGGAGCTTTTGTTGTTTTTTTTTTTAATATTTATTTTTTAATTGTAGTTGGACACAATACCTTTAATTCATTTATTTATTTTTATGTGGTGCTGAGGATCGAACCCAGAGTCTTGCCCCCCCCAAAGGAGTTTTGATGGAATGTTCTTTACAAAATAAGGCAGGGGATAAGGTTTCAAAGGGGGGCTGTCCAATCCCATAGGGTAATGCCCAAGTCCAGGGCCAGAGCAAACTTCTTTGCTGAGCGCAGGGGGAGGCCACTTGCACAGACTAGCACCCCTTACTCAATGCTCAGACAGGATGCTCAGTTCATGGGCAGGCGGCTCTTACATAGGAGGGAGTTGACATCACTTTCTCTTGATACTGATGAACTTTCTGTGTGGTTCTTATAAGTGGCCTGGATCCTGCTGGCTCCCCTCTCTCTACAAAGTCCTCCATACCCCTTGCTGCTTCAGAGTTTAAGAATAACTAAGCTCAGCGGCCAGAAATAAGGATCCATGAACCAAAGATGAGAGTTAGTTCTTTTTTCCAAGAGGAGATAAATAAAGAAAAAAATATAAAGCCATATGTGTGTGTGTGTGTGTGTGTGTGTGTGTCTTGAGCCTATTCCCCAAGACCAGGATGCCTTGAAGGAAATAGAAAATCTTCATTAAATTGAGTTTCAGGGAAGAGTGACTTTGAGAAATGGAAAATTACACTCAGGGCTCGGATCTGCTCACAGCCCCAGAACCCAGGTTAAGAATGTGTTTGTGTTTGTTCATCATTTAGTCCCTGATTTTCTACAGGGCTTGCTTTAGAGTTTAATAGATCACTAGCAAACAGGATCCTTCGATATTGTAGTACCTGACTGGTGAGGGCATTCTAAACTACATTCTTCAGGTTTTGTAATGTTCAGCAAACAACTGAAGGGCCATTTTAAAACACATTGATTGCCCTTGGTTTTGTCTTTTGTTTCCAATTATCAAGTCACTTTTGGTGACAGGGTCCACTGACATTTCTTTGATGGCTCTTGAGATTGAAATGACTTTCCCCTTTGGGGAAACTTCCATCTAGTTGCATTTAGCTCATTTTGCACTAAAATCGCCTTAATTCCAAACTGAAAATGCTTTTAGTACCAAATCTCTACGAGATTAACTTTAAAAACCTACCCATCAAAGAAATAGGGGTACCCAAAGAAAAATTGTTAAAAGGAGAGGAGAGAGAGAGAGAGAGAGAGAGAGAGAGAGAGAGAGAGAGAGAGAGAGCCCAGACTGCTAGTTTGCAAAGTTTTAGAGAGATACTAGTGCTTTCTCACCTTCTCTGAGAATCACTGACACTGGACTAGCTAGGAAAACACTTATTTGTCTCTAAGAATAAGAATTGAATGCAGAAATGACTGAATTACACAAAAGAGTCCTTTACTTAATTAGTAACTGGAAATCTAAAAACCAGCAGGTAATACAAGTTAAATTCAAAGCGACAGTACATGATAACAAAGCATTAAACCTTTACCATAAAATTATAGTTCATTGTACAACCAATTGAGAAATCACCCCATATGGAATTCTATAATTGCTTCCATCTACCACTATAAACACTTCCATTATCTTCCTATAGAGGCTCAAATATTCTTATAATAGTTTCAGCAATAAACTGAAATTGTAATAGTAGCTTATCATTTGCCTTAAGGCTTTTATTTGATTAAATAGTTACAGTAATAGTGAAGCCTTTTGAGTTCCTGGGGTGCGCCCCGGATGAGGTGAGACCACTCGACTAACGCTCAAGTCTCAGTGAAACAGGTTTTTTCCAAGATAGCGTGTATTAAAAAGCAAAGCTCAGAGTCTTGTATAAAAACAGTTTTGTTTTACACCTACATTCCTCAAGTACAAATGTATTTCGTCATCTTTTTTTCAATGAGAAATTTGACAATTGGCCATAGAATTCACTAATCCACACGTCTGATTAAGGCTTCCCAGAGAAAATTCAGTGCATTTGTTTGAAGTCCAAATCTCCATTGTAAGCGTTTAAATTCATTAGTGTTTTGAGAGTCAGTTTGGGTCAATGCCCTCAAAATAAGCAAATCCAGCGAAGTTGCTTTGACACCCACCACAGCGTTGCCTCTGGGAAAGCTGGTTCAGGAACTCAGTGGCATGGGATCCTTGCCACGTGCCAAGGATGCTGGAGTGTTGGTTTGGTTTTTCTGAAAATAGTATTGGCACTTTGGGTCTCCTTCCCCTCATGCTGACACATGTCTTTATAGAGATGAATTAAATAATAGCAACAGGGTCCCGACCACAGTGGCAGGGCTTACCACAGAATGCAAAGGATAAGTGTGAGTGTCACAGAATGTGCCAACATGACTGTACACGTTAATGACAAAAGAGAAGAGATGTTTGTCAGCTTGAGGAGGGTTGATGTGGCCTTTAAAAGCATTGGGTCCCCTATTTAAAGTCCTTGGCAAAATCATAATCAAAGGGTGCTTTCTTAACATCACTTTGTGTGTGTGAGTCTATATTCTGTGGATCCAACATTCAGCAATGTTCTTAATATTCTTGAAGTCAGGGACAAAAAAAAAAACAGTGATTATTTTCACCAATATTAATTTTTTTCTGAAAGTGCTGGTTAGAACAATTAGACAAAAAAATGGAATTAAAAATATGAGAAAATACAAATTATGCCATGTGGGCAGATAACATGATTGCATACCTTAGGAAATCCCCCCATTTACTCTGTATTATAATAGAAACTTAATATTCATACTGAGCATGGTGATAAGTATTTTAATACTCATATACTGCATGACCATAATTATAAGAGCTGATGCTGGTGGAAAGTCTACCATGTGTCAGGTACTGTTCAGGTACTTTGATACTCAGACTGTGTACAACTATAACAGTGAGAGGTTATACCTACTGAGTGTTGATCTGCCCACCTCCATCAAAATGCTTGAGTGCTCACTATGACCATGAGGCTTTTAATTCCTATTTATGCTCTATAACCCTACAGATCACCAACATTTAACTACATATATGTTCTATAAAATAGTTTATATTGTACTTACTTAAACATAAGTGACATTACATATTATATTATATGTAGTTTATGTTATACTATATTACACTATTTTATTATAGTTTATCACTATTATATTTTCCTATCACCACATATTTTATGTATTATAGTTATCCATGTATAAGGAGATACAACATTAAATATGGAATTATGTAGGATTTATGCTGTTATACTACATTACATTATACTTATTTTTTTTTGAGACATAATATAATGTTTCAATGCATGCATGTATTGGGTAATGACCAAATCAGGGCAACCAGCATCTCTATCACCCTACACATTATCATTTCCTTGTAGCAAGAGCATTAAAAAAACCCCTGTCTCTCTGGCTACTCAGAAATACACAGGACTGCTAACACCAGAGCTTACTTCTTCTAACTCCACTTGTGTACCACTGACCATCTCCCCTGCCCTCCCCTGCCTTTTCCAGTCTTCCATCCTTTGCTCTTCTGCTCTGCTTTTTTTTTTGTGAGATCAACATTTTAGGATTCAGCACAAGGTGAGATAGTACAGAACCTCTCTCTCTCTGTGACTGGATTATTTCATTAGCATGATGGCCTCCAGTACAGCACATGTTGTTGCAAATGGCAGGACTTCCTTCTTTTATGGCTGAAGAGTGCCCTGTTTCACATACACACGTTTTCTCTATTCATTCATCTGTTGGTAGACGTTTAGGTTGATTCCAAATACTGGTGTGCTGCACTAAACATGGGTGTGCAGAGGTGTCTTCAGCATACTGATCTCATTTCCTTTGGATATATAACCAGTAGTGGGATTGCTGGATCACAGAGTAGGTGTGTTTTTAATTTTTCAAGGACCCTCCATACTGTTTTCCATAATAGCTATAATAGTTTATATTCTCACCAACAGTGTGTAAGGATTCCCTTTTCTCCATATCCTTGCCAACACTTTTTTTGTCTTTTTGATGATACCTTTCTAACTGGATGAGGTGATACCTCACTGTGGTTTTGCATTTCTCTGATAATAAGTGATGGCAATAATTATGTCTTTTTTGAGAAATGACTATTAGTTTTTTTGCCTATTTTTAAATCAGATTATTTGGTTTTTGTTTTTGGGGAGGGTTGTTGTTTGCTTTTGCGATTGAATTGTTGGAGTTCCTTATGAATACTGGATACTAACCTCTTGCCAGATGTATGAGTATTTGTGAGTATTTTCTCCCTTTCTGCAGAATGTCACTTCACTCTGCTGACTATTTGCTGTGCAAGTATTTTAGTTGAACATAATCCCATTTGTCTATTTTTCTTCTGTTACCTGTGCTTGAGTTCTCCCTAAAAATCGTTGCCCAGTCTGATGTAGTGCAGCATTGCCCCCCATGTTTTCTTCTAGTAGTTTCATAGTTTTGGTTCCTGGAATAAGTCTTTATTTCATTTTAAGATGATTTTATTGAGAGGTAAGGGTCTAGTCCCATTCTGCATTGAATATCCAGTTTTCTTTCTTTTTTAAATATTTTTTTTAGTCATAGTTGTACACAATATCTTTATTTGTTTATTTTTATGTGGTGCTGAGGATGGAACCCAGCTCCTTCCATGTGCTAGGTGAGCACTCTACCGCTGAACCACAACCACAGCCCCCCAATTTTCTTTTTTAAAATTTTTTTAGTTATAGATGGACATAATATCTTTATTTTATTTATTTATGTTTCTGTGGTGTTAAGGATCAAAACCAGGGCCTCACATGTGCTAGGCAAGTGCTCCACCACTGAGCTACAATCCCAGCCCATGGATATTCAATTTTCTAAACCTCATTTACTACACAGACCCTCTTTTCCCCATTGTGTGTTCTTGGCATTTTTGTTGAAATGTGTGCATTTGTTTCTGGGCTCTCTATTTTGTTCTGCTGGTCTATGTGTTTATTTTTATGCCTATACAATGCTATCTATGTTATGATAGCTTTTTTAGTATATTTTCAGGCCAGATATTGTGATACCTCCAGCTTTGTTCTTTTTGCTCAAGATTCCTTTAGTTATCTGGGGTCTTCTCTGGTTCCTGGGAATTTTAGGACTGCTTTTTTCTAGTTCTGTGAAGAATGTCATTGGTACTTTGATTGGGATTGCACTGAATCTGTAGATCACTTTGGGTGGTATGGACATTTTTTTTTTTTTTTTTTACCATTAAAAGGGATACTTTAATACCAAAAGATAATTTGCCATTTAAACATGTATTTTTATCCTATAATATCTATATGCATACATATCCGTATTTAGGTTTAAATATTTCACATTAAAATATAACCAAGAAACCTCATTACTTAACAAGAACCAGAAAAACTAAAACTATTCTTATTTAGATCTCTCATTCTTTTTTAGTCATTTTTTTCCTAATTCTATCCTTTAAATTTGTTTTTAAAAATTCCCCTTTGTTTTTAGTTTATAGAGGTTTGATTTTGAGGGAAAATAGCCTTCATGAAGCAGAGAAAATTCTAGCCATTATATTTTCCTCAACTATTATTTCTGTTCACTTACTCCTTCACTTATGTAAAGAAATCAAAATTAAAATCAACATACTAATAAAATTGAGAAAAATGGACTAAAGAAAAGAAAATGTTAATATCAATAATTGGAAACCATTAAATATGTTGATTTTCTATTCTTGAACTTGAAAATATTTAAGCTACTGAAAAACTGGATGGGTTTAACAGCAGACTAGAACTAAGATTAGTAAATCCAGATAGGTCAATAAAAATATCCAAGCTACAGCAAAAGAAAAAAAAAAGAGTAGTATAGAAAATGTTGATACAATTAAAGGGGTTCTAATCTATGAGAAACTGGAATCTAAGAGGAAAGGTATGGACATTTTAACAACATTAATTTTCCCAATCTATGAATATAAGATATATTTTCATTTATTGTGTCCTCTTTAATTTCTTCCATCAATGTTTCACAACATGAAGAGAGACTTCACCTCCTTAGTTAAATGTAATTCTAGGTATTTTTTGTAGCCATTGTTAATGGAATTATTTTCTTGATTTCTGTTTCAGATGGTTCACTGTTAACATATAAAATATGGCTTATTTTTGTATACTGATTTTGTATCCTGTAAATTCGCTGAATTTCTTGTTGGTTATAATACTTTTTGAATCTTTGGGGTTTCGTCTTTATAGGATAGTGGCTGCAAACAGTGATAGATTTATTTCCATCTCTTCAATCTGCATACCTTCCATATCTTTCTCTTGCCTACGGGCTCTGTCTAGGACTTCTAGTACAATGTTGAAAGGAGCAGTGAAAGTGGGCATTCTTGTCTTAGTCCAGACTTTAGAGGAAAAGCTTTCAGCTTAAAAATTTTTTAAATTTTAATATATTTAATATTCTAAAATTTTTATATTATTTTAGAATATAT